>NC_092412.1:37879102-38186607 GCF_040894005.1 Engystomops pustulosus
TTAAATACTGTTACGCAGAAAACAAGCCCTCACACAGCTCTTTAATTTGAAAAATAAAAAAAAAATTACGATTTTTTGAAGGTGAGGAGTGAAAAATGGAAAAGCAGAGACAAAAAAGGGCAAGACAGAAAAGTTCAGGTCCGTTCATCCCAAAAGCTACTAAAACAGGCACAAAAAAACTGGCACAAAAAAATCTGCTTAACGATAACCTCCCCTCCCCCCCTCCAATGTTCATTACAATCATTTTCAAACCACATTGCACTTTAAAAACACTAATCTGAGAGGTCTTATAACAAAAAAATGTGTATGAAACCACCTTACAAAAACTGTTTCCCTTAAGAACTAAAGGTTTCAATTTGCAAGGAAGTTGGAGAAAAAACTTTCAAATCAAAAGTCAAGTCAAAAGTCAAAAACTTTTTTTATTTTTTTAATTTAATTGAAAAGTTGGTCTTCTAGTGCCTTAAAGTCCTTGTACATGTTTCATTAGCTAATTGTCAGTACCATTGATTATGGTTGATGATAAGGGGGCTGCCTTAAAAGGCAGCTAAGAGGTAATGTTTCCCTTATCTGATCCTGGAAAATGGATTTGCATATTTCCCACAATCCACCAGTGGAGCATCAATGGCTGTAAGTCTCCACATTTTGCTGTAAAGCACAATGAATTTTTGGCAAGAATGTTCTCTTGTGGGACCATGACTTTCACTAAAATCTAGTGGGACGAAGTTTAATCACCACATTCCTATACTTGAAATCTCAAATACAGATTTCATTCTAGTTACTATTGAACAAAGAGGAAACTGAATTAGGGTCATGGAAAGGGTTCACAGGGGGATGTAAACCCCAGTCTCTTCTGTTGGGTAGACAAATCCAACACCATAATGGAGGCTCATGGATTTTGTTTTAGGCTGCACTCCTGTATGTAGAGGCATTCAAAGAAATAGTCTTCCAACCAATGAGAAATCAAGTGGGATTCATAATTTTCCTTGAACTTGTAGGGTTTAGGTGGCAAATTAGTTTTAGATAATTCGTGATAATCATTGCGCAATTGTTCACACTGCTCAGATGACCTAATCTATACAATATCTATAGGTGATCAGTCCTGATTCATCACCTTGTAACGTGGGTCATTCAGTCTGACTGTGGTATGTAAGCATTAACCCACATTCGCTTTTCCCGGGAGAGGCGATAACTTCTACAGGAAGAAGTAAATCATGATAAACTATACAATCATCTAAACAACCGGTGCGAAAAAGAAGATAATCAGGTGACAGATACACATATACTGATATGATATCTGCTCCATAGATTCCAGGTTTTGGAGCTGTGTCTACTGTGTGTGTTCATCATCAGGATTAAAGAAAAGGACTCCCATGAAATTGTGACCTCATTGGGTGTCCTACTCCAGCCAATGACTCCTTTCCGCTACCCAATCTTTTTGTCACGTTTTTCTTCAGCTTTTGCTACTCCTATATTATTGATCTTGGAATTGCTTAGAAGCTAGGATTTTTGGGAAATATAGTGTAATCACTTAGACTATACTCCTAGCCCAAACCCACATCTGTATAAAGCCAGTTGATCAATATAATTTACAATACGGTGTATAACCAAGTCATATGCAAGGATATAAAATACCAAGTGCCGGGCCGGGGACCAGAGCTGGGGGGGGGGGGCACATAAGGAATAAGCTTAATCTAATGAATCCATAGGGAGTGATGGGGGCTTTATGCAAAATACCCATGAGGGGGTTGTTTGGCATGATTAACTAGGGAATATTTTAGGGAACGGGAGACTATTATAGTTTCTGAAATTTTAATGCCGCTATGTGAGTTCTCTGCAAAGGGGCCTACTAAGGTTCTGTCGCCGAGGGGCCTAAAGAAACCTGGAGCCGACCCTGTCCATTGTGTATGGTCGTGGTGCAGTGAGTACACCATGTCTCACTGTACCATGACCAAGTTGGGTAGATGCACCACAAATATAAGAGCATAGTCACAGTCATTTGCATGAGGCCTAAGAAAAACTGAGATGTGCACTAGAGAGTAGGTGTGCTAGTAGAAAGAGTAGAAAGCTTTCCCTTGCTTGTATTTTTGTAGAGCAAATCTGGACATCTGTCTGTATTTTTTAGATGGTCCAAACTCGCAATTCGAAGTCTGCGTCTCAATAAGAAAAATTGTAGTCATGTTATGACTCTCTGATTTCTATGACTGTGACAATAAAATTGCAAAATTCCACCACCTGCTAATTAGTGGGTGTTCCAAGTTGGTGGTACTTTACCCTCCTGTGCCCTACACCACCCCCTATGGTCCTATACTTTGCATAACACAGCTTTTTTTTTTAATATGTAACCACAAGAGGTTTTGTGCAACTCAATAAAAAAGGAAAAGGCACATTCATGTTTTACTATGCGTGACTAAGCAAATAAGTGCCGAGGAACTAGCAATTATCTCATAAATCCTCAAAGATCTGCCATTTGCTCCTATGTTTACGCCTTGAATATTCCTTAGCCAGAAAATATAACCAATATTAATAATGTTTTACGGGCATCCATAGCCGTGCAGGGGTTAAATCCGGAGGACACTTCCCTGTCACCTTGAGTTATCAGTGTTACATCTGCCGGCTTGATAAGGAGCAATTTACCTTGAAAACTGAGATTTCCCAAGGCTAATAAATCACTGCTGTTCCTGGTGAACAGTGAGGAGCAGAGCAATGCAAAAGATGTCAACAAAAGAGAGGAATATTTCAGAGCACTGTCCCATCTGGGATTGAGTTTCCTTCCAATGCCACAGGGGACTATCTAAGAGCCAGGGAACAATATGGGAAAGTCATGGATCAAAGGCTTGATGGGGACAGATCTGGTAACCTTTGACCCAGGATGATGCTACTTGTAAGCTGGCAATGAGGCATCATCATTGGTGGATATTTATAAAAATACTTTGAATGCTCTCGAATTGATTGTAATCTAACATCCGAGATCCTTATTGTCTGGTCACTACCATTCCGATTTTCTTATAGGTTGTCCATTACGTGACATGATTTCTTCATATTTCAACGTCTCTGCAATGTCCGTCTGCAAATCTGTGGTGGTCTCTAAACTTCTTAGTGGTGACCTAGCTGCTGTGACTCACTTATCCCTCATAGAGTTGATGTAATCTCAGTGAGCTTCTGTCTTATTGCTTGCAAGATGGAATGCAGGGGAATTTTGAGGGTGAAAAGGCAAATTACCATGAAAGGAGGGAGGAAAAGTCAAAGTAAGTGGAGCAAGAAGAAACAGGGGCTCATTTACTAAGGGTCCGAATCGTGCATTTTTGTCGGGTTTCCCAAATATTTGCGATGAATTGCCCCGGGATTTTGGCGCACACGATCGGATTGTAGCGCATCTGTGCCGGCTTGCACGCAACAGAAATTGGGGGGGGGGGCGTGGCCTTTGGAAAACCAGACGGATTCGGAAAAACTGCGGAATTAAAAAAAAATCGTGTCGCAAGAATAGCACTCACATACCCAGGGACGAAGAAGGTGAACTCCGGCGGACTTCAGCACAGCAGCGACACCTAGTGGATATCGGGCGCACAACCTTAGTGAATCCCGGCAAGCTCCAAATCAACGTCGGACAACGCGCGGTGGAATGGACCGGGTAAGTAAATCTGCCCCACAGTGTTTCTTGTCACTTTAAAAATTTATTTGTGCAAAGGTTGTTGAAAAGTTACTGACCATTGACATTAGAATGTTCGGAGTTGGGTAGATACTTGCTGTGCAAAACCATTTTAAAACCACCTTATATTCACATGGCAGCATTCTGCTCAGTATTTTGCATCAGTATTTTCATGGCCAAACATGAAGTGGATCCTACAGAGCAAAAAGGAAATATATGTAACTTTTCTGTGTTTTGGCCCCTCTCCTGGTTGTACAGATTCTGCCTAAAGATAGGTACAGATAATCCAGCAAGATTATGCAGGTCAACATCTGCAAAGAGTTTGTTTGTTCTCTCCGTGTTTGCGTTGGTTTCCTCCGGGTCCTCCGATTTCCTCCCATAGTCAAAAAACATACTGGTAGGTGATTATATTGTGAGCCCCATGGGGACAGTGACTGATTTGGCAAACTCTGTGCAGCGCTGCGTAATCTGTGTGCGCTATATAAATAAAGGAATTATAATTATAAATTAATCCAGCAAGTAATGACCGAGGTGGTCTATCCTTGGGGCTATGTCTGGAATATAAAATGATACAATACACAGTCGCAAACCCATGGTGTCTATAGGATTCTCTGTGCATAGGTCAAACAATTTGGCATGCCTTGTGCAGCGCCGCGTAATCTGTAGGCGCTATATAAATAAAAGAGTTATTATTATTAAACAAGGATTCAAGAAATAATATAAATGAATAATAGGTATTTTTAAAAATACGGTCTTCATTTTGGATTTCTTCTGGTGCCGTATGAATTATTTATAAGTCTGGAACATGGCCGCCATCTTGAGGGCCACCATATTGGACCAAGGGCAAGTTTTTCCAATAGGAAGGGGGATATGTACCATATGGAAGAAGACCAGGCTTGTCTCAGAAATGTATTGCCACAACCCAGTTAGCATTATCTCATGTGATTCACAAGAGATTCTCCATAGATGTCATTATCTCATGTGTGCTTACAGGGATTGGATCTAGTGCTTTCAGGTTTGTGTTCAGCACCAGGGACAACAAACCACATATTTGTGCAATTGACTGTGTTGATCACTACTACTAAGTGTAAATCTGTTTGCAGAAAATGATTTCTAAGCCCATTTCTAATCTTCTCAGATATGCTACATGACCACCTTCCCAGGGCATGTTCCAGTCATAGCCCAAAACACAGCACCCTCACCCATTTCTTTCTGGGGTGTCCTGAGACTTTTGATTCTTTTTGTCTGTTGATTTACAATACCACCTCCAACCAGGTGCGGTGCTAGCTTTTGAAAACAAGCAAACATATTTTTCTGATGATGATGTCTATGGCCGGCACTGGACGTCATAGCTTCCACTTAATATGATTTAGGTGTGAATCACAAACACCTTTCTATAGTTTACTTTCCACATTGATTCCTTTTGACTCATAATGTCTTTGGAATCTGGCATCATAATCATGTTATCTTATTATTACACCTACGTCAGTACCATCTGCACAGGCCATGTCCGCTGAATATCTGTTTGAGTAAATTTGTAATAGGTTAACCCAAATTCACTGTGTACTTTAGTAAACTTTGGACAGGAACAGCATAAAAAGTATATTTTTATATAGTGAAATCTCTAAAAAACATTTCTTTAAATAAATCTATTCCTCAACACTTAATTCACATAAATAACGTTTCCAATTAGAAAAGTCGATGAATCACTGCCAAACATCGCTGGTGGCAACTTACCTTAAGTAAAAAAATGACCAAGCAATTGGCGTAGAGTTCAGACAACTTCATGGGCAAAGAACAATCGACTACCATAGTCTGACGATTGTCTAAAGACTAGAGCCAACTCTAGTCCCAGGGAGTAGGTTAACATAAGGCCACCAAACTTTTAGGAGACATCAAAAATAAAGTAAAAAATTCAATAAGCCAAGTTCTATTCTTATTCCTTGACTCCTTGAGTAACAATCTCTATACAACTTATTGTTTAAGTCTACATGTACACTAAAGTTTTCATTGCTATGCAAACGGCAACATATAAAATACTGGTGACATACACGGATTTGTTGTGTTTGGGCCTAAGAGGTATTTTCATTATTTTATTTCAGGCCCTTAAGAAAGCTCTAAAAAGGATGTTGGTGTCAGGATTCAGGGGCAGTAGACCTGCTGGACCACCGCGAATGACGTTAGCCAACACCTGGGACCGGAGTCTAAGTGGCATCCGGTTTACTCCATAGCCCGCTGCAAAGCGAGTTTGACATGCTGTGGCGTGCAATGTCGCTCCACTGGCACAACTTTGTCTGCGGTGGCGGCCAAGGTGAGGTACAGAGTCGTCAGGCAGAACCGTGGTTGGAGAAGTGGGCCAGTGCCAATTATCGATGCGCTGGCCCCTTAAATCTCAGAAAGCTGGCGTGCGCGTTCTAGGAGGCAAGGACATACACACCGGAGTGAGGGTCCTCCGCGAGGCTCCAGCGGTGCGGGAAGGTACACGGTTTCGCCTGCCACCCGGAGCATGGGTCGCAAGAGCAACCGTTACAGTTCGGCATACATGGCTTGAGAAAAGGCAAGTGGTAAGTCAAAAAAATGTCCAGGCGGTCCATGACTTAAAGGAAACCTACCACTGCCCGCATGATGAAATCATGCGAGCAGACCACCCGGTAGGCTACTTAATGCTGATGCCGGCACATAGTTTTGTTAGGCTCGGCGAACTTTAGTTTAGCTAAAAAAACTATTTTCTTACATATTTAAATGAGCCCTCTGGTGCTACCCTGCTCCATCTTCGGGCTGGCGGTGGCTTCCGATGTTTAATTATTCCTCCTTCAGGTGCCGAGAGCCGTGACGTCACCAAGCTCTCGGCATGCGAGACTTAGTGTCTGCGCATGCGCGATAGGTGCCGAGAGCTTGGTGACGTCCCGGCTCTCGGCACCTGAAGGAGGAATAATTAAACATCGGAAGCCACCGCCAGCCCGAAGATGGAGCAGGGTAGCACCGGAGGGCTCATTTAAATATGTAAGAAAATATTTTTTTTAGCTAAACTAAAGTACGCCGAGCCTAACAAAACTATGTGCCAGCATCAGCATTAAGTAGCCTACCGGGTGGTCTGCTCGCATGATTTCATCATGCGAGCAGTGGTAGGTTTCCTTTAAGAACACTAGACACCTAGTTACAAATGGACCAGGCGGCAATGATCACCTGTAGGGTCAGGGAGTTAGAGCTCTCCTTATGGAGAGTTTGCCAGTTAAGACCGCCTTGTAGGCATGTGGTAATTAATAACCATATTGATGCTCCACTAGGGGATTCTGGGAAATATGAGAATACGTTTTCCTAAATGGGACAAGGAAAACCAAGCCTCTTTTGCTACCTTGTAAGGCAGCCCCCTTACCATCAAGCATGACTTTCACAAAGCCTGATGACATGATGTGGGATTAAAGCCAAACCAGTTTAACTATTCCAGAAGAAACAGATTCTCAACTGTAGACAGTGTTGTTTGGACATGATCAACTGTAAGGAGTCTGCAATGAAGTTTTATTGTTTATACTTGTTCCCATGTCAACCTAAATTTTTTTTAAAATCCAATTGTCACAGGGACCAAAAATTATTTATCTGGAGTTACACTTACTAAATATACCTGTTCTGCTTCAACTTAAAAACAAACCTATAGAATCTTGAACTTAACCTGGGGACTGCACTATTTCCAGTATGTGACAAAGTCGGCCAATCAGGTCATATATAGATAAGCGTGATTTCCAGAACAAGATATCTTCAGTGTCTTTGTCTTGGAAAGGGAAATGAAAATTTGTTACAGAAAAAAATGGTTCCTACTATAAGCATGACAGTTAGCAGAGCATTATGATACTTGGATCTCCCTAGTACAAGGACATAAACTAGAATGAGCCAGTAGTAAAAAATGGTGTAGAATACAATGATTGGCAACATTACCTTTGACCTCAAGGTTTTGAGCTGTTCTGCTTGTGGAACATCCTGTAACTTCAGAAGTTTCATGGGGTCAGAGCAGAACACCCTCCACGTGCTCCTGTGTCCTAATTACCCTTCAGTCTGAATGTTTAACTTCTGCCTCCTAATTGCTCTGAGAGTTAACAAGCCCTTGGCCCTTAGTTTTATGTGACATTCATTGCTCTGTTGGACTGGCTGAAACTGACATCTCCCTTTACTGCTATTGGTCATGGACCTATACCCTATCCCCATCTTAGGAATAATATACTGATCCATTCCCTATAATAGTAGATGCTTAAATCAATATATGATCAGCGAGGAACTTACAAACTGTTACAAGATAGTTCTGAGAAAAAATCTAAACATCAGAGATCCCAAGGAATTTTATGTCTCCATATATTGTCATATGTTTCTCCATACATTAGTCACACGCTTTGTCTTTGGTGAGGTTTTTGAATCTAATGTTGTAGGCCCAGAGAGGATCCAAAAATACAAACAACTCACAAATGTTTTGTGCAACTTTTCTACAGTGATAAAGATCCATTGATAAGTACAGGCAGTCCCCGGGTTACGTACAGGATAGGTTCTGCAGGTTTGTTCTTAAACAGAACCCGTCATGCAAAATAACCCCCCTAAACTAAATATATTTTCATAAACTGCCATTAGAGAGCATTGCCTCTATCCCTTCATTGTCCCTCTACATGCCTGTAAACCTAAGCAATGAGGTCCTAAAGCTGTATGCAAATGACCTGTGAAATGTCCAATGAAGCATTAGCATATTCAAGCTGTCCAGCTTATTCATGAGTGGGAGGTACAGCCACACCCCCAGTGCATGACTGACAGCCTGTATAATGATGTGATTCCTGGTGCTGATGGCCACGCGCCCTGCAGCCTGTGTGTGTATGTGTGTGTGTATAGGAGAGATACAGCAGCTCCAGGCTGCAGCCATGTTACAGCAGAACATGTCAGATTCATGTGTAGCTGATGTCTGTGTCTCTCACCTGTATATTAGGAGGATGCAGCATGTCAGCAGATGCAGCACACACACTAGCCATGCTTTACTATACATTACACACAGACATGAGGGGGGGGGGGAGAGGGGAGGGGTAACAGGGGTGACATCACTGCCTCTGACCATGTGACCAGCCTCATTTACATGATAAAAAATAGATGATTTTACAATGAATAATGTATGAAATGACGAGATAAAGGCTGGGATGGGATCCTTGTGAGCTGCTCCAACAGGTAGTAGTGACAGGACAAGTGACACAGACCTGATGACAGGTGTCCTTTAAGTCGAATTTGTATGAAAGTCGGAACTGTATATTTTATAAGTGTAACCCTAGCCAAAAAATTTTTGGTCTCTTTGACAATTGAATTTTAAAACTTTTGGATTGTCATAAGAACCAGGATTAACAATAAATCTTAATTGTAAACACCTGTGATAACTGTTACAGCTGATCATTGTAGTCTGGGACTAAAATACAGTAAATTACCAACATCCAGAGGTCCGTTTGTAACTAGGGGTCATCTGTAAGTTGGGTGTTCTTAAGTAGGGGACCGCCTGTATTCTTACTGATAAAGAGATGTGATCATGGACTTAGTTGTAATAAACAGATTCCATGTTCTGTATCAGGCACTGGCAGAGGACTATACTTGGCATATCCAATTCTGGCCAGGCAATAGACCCATTGGCTTCATATATAGGATTATAATTGCATAATATTGGGGGTGTTTAGATCAGAGGCATTGTGAAAGTAACCGTTGCTCCCCCACATGGTGATTGCCTGAGCAAGCCCTTAAAGGGAACCTACCACCACGATTCTACCTATAAAGGTAGAACGGGTGGTAGGTGGATGAATGGGACGTAAGGATAGCCCTTTTTGGGTCCCGGCTATCCTTTTGTAAACTTTAATGTCTTTATATGTTAATTTTTTTATGCGGCTACTGGGGCGTGGAGTAGCCGGACATGAGGCTACTAGTCACGGCTAATCCACGCCCCAGTAGCCTCGTTCCTCCGCCTACCAGGTAATCTTCGGCGCGCAGCTCCTCGGAGCTACGGCCGCGCACCCGTATGCATGCGTTCTGCACATGCGCAGAACGCAGGGTATTCGCACGAGGGCGCGTAGCTACGAGGAGCTGCGCGCCGAAGATTACCTGGTAGGCAGAGGAACGAGGCTACTGGGGTGTGGAGTAGCCGCGACTAGTAGCCTCATGTCCGGCTACTCCACGCCCCAGTAGCCGCTTAAAAAAATTAGCATATAAAGCCATTAAAGTTTACAAAAGGAAAGCCGGGACGTAAGGATTAGCCCAAAAAGGGCTATCCTTACATCCCATTCATCCACCTACCACCCGTTCTACCTTTATAGGTAGAATCGTGGTGGTAGGTCCCCTTTAACTGACATGAAAGTAGACATGACTAATAGTGAGTGTTCCTAGAAATCATCTATAATGCAGCCTTCATCTATGACTGCAGTATAACATTAGGAAACTATGGCCCACATTTACTAAGGACCTTGCACCAGTTTTCTGTCGGACTTTGCACATTCTTTTTAGTGCAATCTGCTTGCACAGGCAAAGGGGTTCTGGTGCTCAATTGGACTATTCGCCACATTTATCATGCAAAGTCCGAAAGAAGTCGCACAACCCATGTTAAAGGTGCACCAAAAAAAAGTTGCAGTGGCAGTGCAGGAAGCGCTAGATTCATGAAGAACGGGTGCCAAAAATCCTGAATCTGGTGCCCCCTGCACACTACATATAGTGAAGTTTGCACTGTTTTTAGTAATTGTTCCCCTATATTTTTTTACATTTGTGGTACCATATGCAAATTAAGGGGCAGATTTATCATACACTAGCGCTCCATGCGCCGGTGTATGACAAAGCCCTGCTCCCTGCTGCCAGGCTTAGACCTCATGATGTATCTGCCGGCCTTTCTGCAGTATGGCAGGTCCGATCTGGCTTTGTTTTGCGTAAAAACCTGCAAACATTTAGCAGTGAATGTTCAAAGATTTTTAATAAGAGCTCAGGAACAAGGCAGGAACACCCCATGCCAGCCCACTTTGCTGGTGGCCGCGTCCCTTCATGCCCACATGGCGTAAGTGTGGCATAGTTGCTTAATTGTGATTTCCTTTACTGCGCCAGAATCTACCCCTATCCAGATCGTTTACACCTCTGTGGTTTGAAGTTGTGATTGAGTTGTAGCATGGTGTGGATCTAAACCTTTTCATTTCAAAGGTTGAATTCGGCACCCGCAGAATCTGTAGCAATAATCAACATTAAAATCTGACTCGGTTTCGGCTGTTTTCCCATACACTGCACTGATACCGTATCACACTCCAGATTTCCTGCATGGAAAATTCATGTGCCATGTGTGAACCTGGCCCAAGATGTAATACAGGCGGTCCCCAGGGGCGTAACTACAGCGGTAGCAGCCATAGGAGCTGCTATGGGGCCCGCAGTGTCAGGGGGTCCCGTCATCCGACCTGACACAATACAGAATGAGGATGTGCACCATTATATCTATATTGTACTGCACATGTCCAGCATAATATGTATATAACTTATACTGAGATGTATATATGCAGTATCTGTGATGTGTATATGGTGTCTGTATACACTGTATGTGAGTATGTTGCATATGGCACTGTATGTGTGTGTATATGCACATGAGTGTATTTATATGTGTGAGTATACTAATATGTACACTCACCGGCCACTTTATTAGGTACACCATGCTAGTAACGGGTTGGACCCCCTTTTGCCTTCAGAACTGCCTCAATTCTTCGTGGCATAGATTCAACAAGGTGCTGGAAGCATTCCTCAGAGATTTTGGTCCATATTGACATGATGGCATCACACAGTTGCCGCAGATTTGTCGGCTGCACATCCATGATGCGAATCTCCCGTTCCACCAAATCCCAAAGATAGTTTCATAGTTTCATAGTTTATACGGTTGAAAAAAGACACTTGTCCATCAAGTTCAACCAAGGAAGGGAAGGGATTGGATGAGGAAGGGATTTAGGGGAAACAATTCTATATAACATAACCATCAATGTTATTTAGGTGTAAAAAGGCATCTAGACCCTTCTTAAAGCTCTCTGCTGTCCCTGCTGTGACCAGCGCCTGAGGCAGGCTATTCCACAGAGTGACAGTTCTCATAGTAAAAAAGCCCTGTCGCCTCCGGTGATTAAACCTTGTTTTCTCCAGACGGAGACAGTGCCCCCTCGTCTTTTGATTTGATCTAATCTGAAACAACTTACCACCATATTTTTTGTATGGACCATTCATATATTTAAATAAATTAATCATGTCCCCTCGTAGTCGTCTCTTTTCCAGACTAAATAAATCTAGTTGTTTTAATCTTTCCTCATAACTAAGACCCTCCATACCCCTTATCATTTTTGTGGCTCTACGTTGAACCCTCTCCAGCTCCAGGGCATCCCTTTTATGGACCGGTGCCCAGAACTGGACAGCATATTCCAGGTGAGGCCGAACCAGTGCCTTGTACAGGGGTAATATTACATCCCTATCACGAGAGTCCATACCACTTTTGATACACGACAAGATCCTACTAGCTTTAGAGGCAGCTGATTGACATTGCATGCTGTTATTCAATTTATGATCTACTAGTACCCCCAGGTCCTTCTCAACAAGGGACTCTCCCAGATTTACTCCCCCAAGGACATATTTTGCCTTTGGATTATTGCTCTATTGGATTGAGATCTGGTGACTGTGGAGGCCATTTGAGTACAGTGACCTCATTGTCATGTTCAAGAAACCAGTCTGAGATGATTCCAGCTTTATGACATGGCGCATTATCCTGCTGAAAGTAGCCATCAGATGTTGGGTACATTGTGGTCATAAAGGGATGGACATGGTCAGCAACAATACTCAGGTAGGCTGTGGCGGTGCAACGATGCTCAATTGGTACCAAGGGACCCAAAGAGTGCCAAGAAGATATTCCCCACACCATGACACCACCACCACCAGCCTGAACCGTTGATACAAGGCAGGATGGATCCATGCTTTCATGTTGTTGACGCCAAATTCTGACCCTACCATCCGAATGTCGCAGCAGAAATCGAGACTCATCAGACCAGGCAACGTTTTTCCAATCTTCTACTGTCCAATTTTGATGAGCTTGTGCAAATTGTAGCCTCAGTTTCCTGTTCTTAGCTGAAAGGAGTGGCACCCGGTGTGGTCTTCTGCTGCTGCAGCCCATCTGCCTCAAAGTTCGACGTACTGTGCGTTCAGAGATGCTCTTCTGCCTACCTTGGTTGACGATTTGAGTCACTGTTGCCTTTCTATCAGCTCGAACCAGTCTGCCCATTCTCCTCTGACCTCTGGCATCAACAAGGCATTTCCGCCCACAGAACTGCCGCTCACTGGATGTTTTTTCTTTTTTGGACCATTCTCTGTAAACCCTAGAGATGGTTGTGCGTGAAAATCCCAGTAGATCAGCAGTTTCTGAAATACTCAGACCAGCCCTTCTGGCACCAACAACCATGCCACGTTCAAAGGCACTCAAATCACCTTTCTTCCCCATACTGATGCTCGGTTTGAACTGCAGGAGATTGTCTTGACCATGTCTACATGCCTAAATGCACTGAGTTGCCGCCATGTGATTGACTGATTAGAAATTAAGTGTTAACGAGCAGTTGGACAGGTGTACCTAATAAAGTGGCCGGTGAGTGTATATTTTTCAAGCGGGAAGGGGGCCCCATGCAGTAGCCTGCTAGGGGGCCCTGTCTCTCCTAGTTACGCCACTGGCGGTCCCCTACTTAAGGACACCCGACTTACAGATGACCCCTAGTTAAAGATGGACTCCTCTGCCACCTGTGACCTCTGGTGAAGCTCTCTGGTTGCTTTACTTTAGTCCCAGACTGCAATGATCAGCTATAAGGTGTCTGTAATGAAGTTTTATGGACAATCCTTGGTCTCATTGTAGCTAAAATTTTGAAAATCCAATTGTCACACAGCTCAGCTTTCATTTGTTCACAGCTGTTTATTAAAGTAAATTAAAGTTTATTAAAGTTTTTTTTCTAAGAAATCTATAGAAAATCTCCCCCTATGATACAGTATATACACACTGTATACACATACAGCAAGTACATATCACAGAAACAGCATATATACATCACATATATGCTATATACATATCATTATGTACAATGTGCAGTATAATATGTATATAATGGTGCACATCCTCCACTCTTTAGTGTCAGGTCAGATGACGGGGCCCCCTGACACTGTGGGCCCCATAGTGACTGCTATGGCAGATACCGCTGTATTTACACCTCTGCTAAATATAAGTATTCTGAACAGGGAGAAAGTGAAAAGCTATAATATCCAACACCTTGGGTGGCAAGTGCAAAACATATCAGTCATTTGGAAACCTTTCTTTCTCCCAAAAGCATTAGATAGGGGTGATTTGGGAGCCGCACATTTCCAATGGTTTAGGACTGTGCACATTAGCAGGACACGGCCATCAGTAATTCTTTGTAGCTGTGATCAGAAGTAAATTGTTGCAAATCCACCATAGACCATTAACCCAGATCCACCTATAACATGTCACTGGATCCCTTTTGGCTGGGATTTCCCCATTAATTTGTCTTCTTCATGATATGATGCCAACACTGGTAAAAACGCAGGAGATAAGTAAAGGATCAACTTCTAGAAAGGCAAAGCACTCCGTAATGTAAAGTTATATTTTAGGACATTCAGAAAAGGGATTGGGTTGCGGGGTCACGGCACATATAATAGCAGATAACCCTTTCATAGTTTTATGGTAGATTCTCCTTAAGCCTCTCCGTGCTATGTAGTAAAAGACATAGATAATCCTTGGCCATAACGTCCTCTGCAACAACTGTATACATAATGCCCACAGTTCATGTGAATGTTACAGAAATATTTCATATCTGCTGGGGATCATAATTCACCCCCCAAGGATTTAATACGATTACAAAAGACCCAGAGCGTGAACGACAAGTCTTAGAAGACTCCAAAAGATAGAAAATCCACTTACATGCATAGAGATACCGGTTGTATATTCATAGATGATCTCTACATATTTGCTTTGACTCTGCATGCAATTGCTCCCTGTTATCAGCCATTTAGACTAGGGAGTGGCTGAATGTAGCGACATTCCTGAGGGATATCCAGGAATATATCAGTCCCGATAATCGCTCACTATCTATCTTTATAGACAGGGTTTCTGGAAAAATGGCTTTAATCTTGATGGTAAACCTGACTCACAATCAAATAATGCCCGAAGGCAAGTTGACTTCAAAACCGGGTGATATACTGTAAAGAGGAGGATGGTCGTGACTTTGTATTAGAACAGCTGTCTCTCGCACGGTGCTCACGTAACGCTGCTATAATGTCTCGCATACATCCCATGACACAGATCATAAAGGGGTTCCATTTTTTTCTTACATATCTTTCTATGACAGGTAGGTCTGATGTGTAAGTGTCTGGGTGCTGTTACCCCCCTGGTCCACAAGTGCCCCCAAGGGCTGCATGTGAAAAATGGATACCTAGTGCACATCCCAACCAGAGCTCCGGTTAATTTATGGATTTTAGGGAATGCCCCATAGAAATGAATTGAATGGTGGTTGAGCATGTAGACCACTGCTCCGTTCACATGGAGGACTTGTAGACCGAATCAGTCGGGGAGTCCCACTAGGGGTACTTCTCTATTAGCCAGGACAGATAACATCTAAAAAACAATGGGGCACATTTACTTACCTTCCCGCTGCAGTTCACCGAAAGTACATTGTCCGACGATCATGCACTGTCCCGCTTTTCACTAAGATCGTGTGCCCGATATCCCACATGTATTGCTTCCCCACTCAGGTGCGAAGGAGTTCACCATCTTTTTAGTGGTGAACATTAGGACTAGGGCTTGCGACACAATTTGAAATTTAAATCCTGCACTCAGTCCGAATTAGCCGGATTGTCCAACAGCACGCCCCTAAACTGTGTCACATGGAAGCCATCGCAGCTGTGCCGAAAAAATGGATCGCGTGCGCCAATATCCCAGCGCAAACAATTCTTAAATACCTGTGCAAGCCGTGTAATCCCCGAAAACTGTTGCACAGTCCGACGAAAGTGAGCCCTAATATCTTCCTCTGGAGGATCTGGGATATCTCTACATTTAATTTCTCCTAGGGGGGTGCTGCAGGAAAACTCAACACTAGCGACCAGGTTACAGTTGATATTTGATGATCGGAGGGATCTGCTCATTATACTATTTATCCTAGTCTATTCAGCTAGTTCTTACTTATATCATGAGAAAGCTGGGTGATGATGACTGTAACCTTCCACTTCATTACTTTTGAGGAGCTCTGGAAAAATAACAAAACATTATTTACTCATAAAACACTGTATAAAGAGTTGGAACCCATGTGCTCAGCAATTTTCTGAGCTCCCTTGTATTGAATGGAGGTGGACGGACACATGCTTGACCATTAGCATAATGTAATGCGATTGCTGGTGATCTCATGATCAGTGGTGGTCGCAGTAGTTGGACCTCCACCGATCAGATTTTTATCCCCTGTTGATAATGGATAACGATATATATTGATATAACCTCGTTAACTAAATAATTACTTCTGTGGTACCTGGAAATTTGGGTAGTTACTTCCACGTATTGCTTTTCATATAGCGTTTAGTAGTTTTACCAGGTAATAAAACTGTCTGTTATATGCGAATTAGTTAGTGATGCCTTGACTTTGTCTTATCCAGTAGCAGATGATACAGATCAAAACTTACAGTAAGAAATCAGTGGGCTGCAATGCACTAATTATCCCACTAGGGGCACTGTTTCTCCTACTATTAACAACAATGATATTCCTCATCACTGATTGTATTACACAACATGAATCTGCTGCTACTGGTTACCTGTCCTAACCCTGTAAATATCTAAGAAGTTATAGTTCTCTTACAGAGCCTTCCTTCTGGAGTAACTGCAGACCTCATCCATATATTTAAATTATATTCAGATTACCTACAGATGCTTTTGCTATGTGACGCCTGGCGCAACTTCAGTCATACAAAAATCAGTGAAAAATATTCTCATTATGGAAATGTTCTCAGTTTCTATTGATTGCTATAGAGTGGGACTCTCACCCTTCAAACCACAGTGCTGGAAGTTACTAAAGTTGTAATTATCTAAAACTTTTAACAGATGAGTCACATAATATGAAATATGACTTAATGTACATTACAAGAATCCCCCCATCATTTATTGCAATAAATGATGACTACTTCACATCAATACAAACTGTAGATAAAATATAAAAAGGTCATAAAGATGAATGATTGATGATTTATTGGAAATCTAAGATGGGTTGAGGGTGGATTACGTTCATCCACCCCTATCCCATCTTAGATTTAACATAATTAATCAATTTTTCTATTATTCACATATATTCATTTTTTTTTTATCTACAACTTGTATTGATGTTACGTAGTCATCTTTTAGTGCAATATCTCAATTTAACAGGGCCACCCAAATTGGTAATGGAATTCTATCAATAGATAGATAGATAGATAAAATAATAATGATATTACTAGATATGAAATAGATAGAAATAGATAGATCAGTGATGATATTTCTAGATATAGACTAGATAGATAGATAGATAGAATAATAATGATATTACTAGATATGAAATAGATAGAAATAGATAGATCAGTGATGATATTACTAGATATAGACTAGATTGATTGATTGATAGATAGATAGATAGATAGATAGATAGATAGATAGATCAGTGATGATATTACTAGATATGTGATAGATAATATAAAACAGAGATAATATGAGTAGATGATACAGGATAGATAAAGTGACAATGAGATTATTAGATATGGGATAGATAGATAGATGATAGATAGATAGATAGATTTGAGATAGATAGATAGATAGATTTGAGCTAGATAGATAGATAGATAGATAGATAGATAGATAGATAGATAGATAGATAGATAGATAGATAGATAGCTAAAGTAATAATGAGATTACTAGATATGGGTTAGAAATATGATATGGGTAGATACATAGAGATTGATAGAGAGATAGTGATCATGATATTACTAAATATGAGATACATAGATAATATAAGATAGAAATAGATAATATGAGATAGATGGAGATGGATAGATAGCTAAAGTAATAATGAGATTACTAGATATGGGATAGATAGATGATATGGATAGATACACAGAGATAGATAGATAGATAGATAGATAGATAGATAGATAGATAGATAGATAAAGTAATAATGAGATTACTAGATATGGGTTAGAAATATGATATGGATAGATACATAGAGATTGATATATAGATATTGATAATGATATAACTAGATATGAGATACATAGATAATATTAGATAATATGAGATAGATGGAGATGGATAGATAGCTAAAGTAATAATGTGATTACTAGATATGGGATATATAGATGATATGGGATAGATAGTAATGAGATAGTTGTGAGATAAATATGAAATAGGTGATATATATGAGATAAATAGGTTGTTAGATAGAACATAGATAACTATGTGATAGATATGAGGTAGATATATAGATATATAGGACATAGATGATAAACCTAGAGATACATTGATGAGGATTACTTAAGAAGCTTACCCCCCACCAAAAAAATATAAAACTATATGTATCTATATCTATGTCTCTATACAAAACATCCGTCCATAATCTAGATATATACATATATATTAATCTATATAGACACAACACTGATAAAAAATGATATCCAAATCTCCAATGTAGTGAGTATCGCCGCCGGCCGCTGGCACATGTCCTGCGTGTTACTGCATTGCCATCCATAGGCTGCGGCAGAGCTGCTGTGTGCGTGAGGCCGGCGGGCGGTAGGACCCGGGAGGACGCGGCTTGGCAGGCAGGCAGTGAGGCTTTACCTTAAACCCAGCCCAATGCCTGCTGCTGCGCCACTCTGCGAGAGCAGCGCCAGAGCCGGAGAGCAGTGCCCGGCGCCGCACACACCTGTGCCCGGGGATAAGCGGCTGCCACCTGACAAAGTTCCCCCTTCTCCCCTGATGTGTGCAGGGCAGCGCATGGCATCCATACATTGTGACGTAGCCCTGGACAGCTCAGGCTGCTGCTGCTGCTGGAAGTTGGCATGAGCAGTGCTGGTCTTCTACCCAATGGAGGAACTCCTCATGCCCCCCCTGCTGATGACCAAGGAGCCCTGCCCGCCTGAGATGTGTGCCCAGCAGCACCCTGGCACCAGTGGCTGAGCTCCCACAGCTGTGACCTTGAACCCTGTGCGCCCACAATCTTGTCTTATTGATGGATTGAGGAGAGAGGCAGCAGTAGCAGCAGCATCTTCCTCCTCCCCCCTCCCTGTGTGTATATACCTCACCTCTATCTATATCTATATATATACACCTGCTCTGCCTCTCCGCAGCACCCACAACCAGGCTTCATGGCTCCCTTGGGTGAAGTTGGGAACTATTTTGCAGTGCAGGATGCTGTGTCTTTTGGAAATGTACCTGTCCTGCCAGTGGATAACCCCGTCTTGTTAAGTGACCACCTGAGCCAGGCTGAGGCTGGGGGGCTACCCAGAGGCTCTGCGGTCACTGACTTGGAACACTTAAAGGGGATTCTCCGGAGGAGGCAGCTTTACTGCAGGACTGGATTCCACTTAGAGATTTTTCCTAATGGGACTATCCAGGGGACGAGGCAGGATCACAATAGATTTGGTAGGTCATTCCTCATACCAGGTAACTGTATACAGTTTGTTGTATGTTTTTGAAGTTCCATTTATTGTACCTTGCTATGGTATGTGCTGCCGAATACATTCTAATACCCTATTATTGGGGAGTCTATTTCCAGGGGTGATAATATACAAAGCACAAATGTCTCTTCCCATTTGCTTTCCCTTCCCAAATTCCTGGATGCTTGGCTAAATCCATAGACTCGGGACTAAATTTAAAGGGCATCCCATTGGCTTTGACTTCTATAGGGTGCTATTTGTGACTCAGCATTAAGAGCTGGAGACTGGAGGGCGCATAGCATCACAACACCCCCCCACCTCGCCTCTTCTTCTCTTCCCCATTAACCCATGGGTTACCGCTGCTGCTCGGGACATTGTTCTGCATTGCTACGAGTTGGTGAAGATGTTGCAGTTTTTGTTGCGCTCGTGGGGTAGAGTTGTTGTCACCCACCTGATCAAAAGTTCTAACATGTTGCAACAATGTGTCACTGATGGGGGTGATGTTGGTGGGTGCACACACTGCAGCAGGGCTTGTACTTGGGAAGTACTTGCAGGCTGTACCCTGCACATTGCCCCATGACTTACTTTTCTCCCATGGGTGATCCAGCATGCACAGGGCTGTCCCCCAGCATTAGGCTCAGGCATGATGCAGTGAGGTGTGTGCAGTACATTGGGGAGAAGAGCATGGACTGCATTGCTCCCAGCCCGGGCTCCACGCCTCCAGCAGGTGTCTAGTGTGTGTATGGATGTCTGCGCTCTGGGTCCTAAGCACCGCCGGCTTCTCCTGCACGTGGGGCAGAGGAGGGAGCAGCAGCTGCGGCGCTGCTACACACATTACGGGAATCGCTCAATTTCCCACTGCTTAGAATTGACAGGACATTTATTAACACATTCGCTTCCGGGAGCAATTAACGTATAGAGCGAAGAAACAAATCATATTCATCAAAGAAGTTACAAATATTTCCATCCCCGGTCCTATACACCGCTTACGAAAAAATGTAAGAAAGCTATTTTTGAATCCAGTTTACTATGTGATAGGATGCAATCGGTTTCGTAAAACTAATACGATGTAGTCCACCACGTGTGGTTGACCTTGTGGTTCATAGTGATATATATATATATTTTTTTTTTAGTATAATATTTGGCGTAATCCTGACGTGGCGTGAACTACCTTTTCAATTTTGCTGATTCGATCAATCGAAGGCGAATATTTTATAATATACTGTTAAATATAATAACAAATCTTATACAGCGCCATCCTATTCCGCTGCGCTTTATAGATCATGGGGGACAATGACAAACAAAGTAAGAAATTACAGAGCAATAACATAATCAGGCGAAACAATAGTAGTGAGTACCTTGCTCCTAAGAGCTCACAATCTATGAAGCACAGGAGTGGATTAAGAGTAGTCTGAATATTAACCTATACAATTATGGAATTCTCTTCCTACATCTGGTTCTAGAATTAAGGTTTTGGGGAATGGGGGATGTGTCCCTTCTCCATGCTTTCAATCTGCAGTTTCAGGACCTTTGGAGGACCTTTGAAAGGTCCTGAAATGACTCTTTTATACATGTTATTGAGAGAAGGAGCAGATGTATGAGGATATCATAGATGAAGGTCCTTCTCAGTATAACATTTGGTGGGTGGTTTGGGTGGCCATGGGCTACCGCACACACCGCCTATATTATAATCCACTGCAGCGGAAGGGGTGACACAGGAGATAATAGTTTATTATTGTACAAATATAGTAGGAAAAATAATGAATAGATGCATGAAAAAATTCTGTTAAATTAGTAACCACATCTGGTGCGAGTGCATTATTTAAAGGTGTATATCACTTTAAGAGGATTCTTGCACTTTTTTTTTCCTTGCCATTCACCTGCAGCAATGAAAGTGTTAACTCCGGAGCGCACATCATAAAAGGCCCGGTGGTCTGTGTGTTATAGGAATGTCATATTCTGACCGCGCCGCTGAGAATTTCCTCCTCTATCGTGTAGTTAATATGTATTTGCTGCAGTCATTCAGTGACAGTCGGGGTTTGAACCTGTGAAGTTTTCGGTGGAGTTTTTGCCTTCTTGTGACTTTCTACCCTGGAGCGTGGGGAGGAGGAGGAGGACTGCTTATCTCCCCCTCGTTTTACATGTGGATTGCTACTAATTGGTTTAAGTAATTGTCACAGTGAAAATCCTGAGTGCCTCGTCATGTCACAACTAATTAATAACACGGAGAACATTTGTTACTTGCTCGTGGCTGCCAGCGGATACTCATTAATAATTGATACAATAAATATGACTGTGTTTATATTGTAGGGTTAAAGGCGACATATGCTGGAGAATACCGCCCGTGACCCTTCCCTTTAATTGCTACAATGTAACAATGTTGTATCCCAGTGATAATTGTAATGTCATGGTCTCATCCGATTCCAATCTATTAATTACTATGGCAATGGGAAGGGAAACCCTATCATGTTGTTGATGATTGGTCCAGATACATGCAGATTCGGAGAGCCTTTGTGACCAGGTTGACATAGGACAGTGGTGAGCAGTTCTAGTTGATAAAGATGCCTCAAATTCTATTTTCCCAATAACTTCTATCTGCTTTATTCCTCATACATCAAGTGTTGCTGTGCCATCCACCAAGTGTCACCAGCTGTACATAGTGTCCTATCTGCAGACAGCATGTTATAGAGCAGGAGAAGCTGAGCCGAGTGTACATAGTGTCCCATCAGCAGGCAGCATGTTATAGAGCAGGAGGATCTGAGCCGATTGTACAAAGTGTCCTATCTGCAGGCAGCATGTTATAGAGCAGGAGAAGCTGAGCCGAGTGTACATAGTGTCCCATTAGCAGGCAGCATGTTATGGAGCAGGAGGATTTGAGCTGATTGTACATAGTGTCCTATCTTCAGGCAGCATGTTATAGAGCAGGAGAAGCTGAGCAGATGTGACAGAAATGTGTCGGACACCTCCATGTTAAAGTCACACCAAAAAAGTTGGTGCACTCTGTCGGGGCACTGCAGGTAGGGCCAGATTAATGAAGAATGGGCGCACACATGAATCTGTTGCCCCCTGCATAAGCTGCACTGTTTTTAGTAAATGTGCACCACTAAGTACAATCTGCAGGCAGCACCTTATAGAGTAGGAGTAGCTGAGCAGTTTGTACATAGTGTCCTGTCTGCAGAAAGCATGTTATAGAGTAGGATGAGCTGAGAAGATTGTACATAGTGTCCTATCTGCAGGCAACATCTCATAGAGCAGGATTAGATGAGCTATAGGGTTGGTCATTTTTAGAGGGATTTTCCAGAACTATTTTAATTTGCTCTGAATTCATAAAGCCTACAGCTCCAGGCTGTGCTAGAGACAGCACGTGACCACTGCAGCCAATCAGCAGCTTTGAGGCCAACGCTACGACACTGATTGGCTACAGCAGTCATTGCCACCGGTACCTTATTGTAGAGCAGGAGCATAGCTGGATCTGCGGAGGAAAAACAAGTGCAGTTCATGTTGGTTCAACTTGGGGAACCCCAGGAAACCCCATTTAATGGATTTTACCACATATTGCAAACTTTAACATGGCCAGTATTAGACCCTAATGGGCTCAATGACATTATACTTTCCCTGTTAAATCATTAATTGCCTGGAGCTGTGGGTCACGTAACCCACAGACTTTAGGACTGGGGACTTCCTGCCCCAACCACTGAATAGTGGGCATGCACACAGTAATGACTGCACGGACTCCTCCATCTGCCGGGAGCCAGCAGGACACAGGACATTACAGAAAGTCCTGCTACCGGGGGGACCCCTAACAAAGTATTATATGGGTTACCCATTTTACTGTCTTACCTACTCTGTTAAAGTTTGGCGTAAGTAGCCAACCCCTTTAAGGAGTGTTTTTATCTATAGTCTCCCCAATTTATAATCTATTACATAATAGGAGGGAATCTAAATAGATGATATATAGGATAAGATGCTGGGGGGGGGGGGGGGGATGAACAGGTGAATACGGAGCTTGGTCTCTCCTGTGTACCCCCATGGCACGTCCATGTATTGTGCCCATCCTATGGGGTGAGATGCCCCCTATGCCGGTGACATTCCCCTAATGCAGTCTGGCACAGTGTAGTCTTTATAAATCCAGTACCTCCTTATCTAGTGGGCGTACCTCTAGCATCAGCAGAACCGCTGCACGCACAGCATTAAAAAGGAAAATCCTAGGAGTGTGCAGAATGGCAAAGTCAAGAGAGGAGGTGACCTCCATCTAGTGACGCAGGGCACAGCGAACGTAGTAATGCTGCATCCCCTATCACTAGGAGGGATGAGCTTACACAGCCTGGCACACTGACACCGGGCACCGCTCCCCTCTCATCATTCTCCTCTACTGCAGAAGATTGCAGATTTGCTCAAAGTGGATCTATACATAAGATCCTTCCAGCACTGCCATCTTGATTTTGCTCTTCTGTGCTTGATGCCCTCTAAATGTTGGGACAAGAGCGTTCCCGTGGATGCCATCTGATGTTTGCAGTCACTGCAGTCGTCTTCTTCCTCCTCTCTGCTCTTTGTAGCAGTGACTGATATAGTTGTATTTCCTTCTTGGCGGGGATTATGTAAAGTGCACACTAGTTTTATTGCTTTGAACTGCATTTTATTACAAATTTGCCTAAGGAAAACAAAGTACAGTGAATACAAGTTCTTAAAGGGAACCTGGCACATTAAACATGCAGCGTGTTATAGAGACGGAGGAGTTCTGCAGGTTGTACATGGTTTCCTATCTGCAGGTAGAATGTTATATAGCAGGAGGAACGAAGTAGATTGTACATAGTGTCCTTATCTGCAGGCAGCATGTTATAAAGCAGGAGGAGCTGAGAAGATTGTATGTAGTGTCCTATCTGCAGTACATAATCTACTTAGTTCCTCCTGCTATATAACATGCTTCCTGCAGATAGGCCACTATGTACAATCTGCTCAGCTCCTCCTGCTTTATAACATGCTGCCTATAGATAGGACACTATATACAATCTGCAGGTAGCATGTTATATAGCAGGAGGAATTAAGTAGATAGGACACTATGTACAATCTGCAGGTAGCATGTTATAAAGCAAGAGGAGCTGAGTAGTTCGTACGTAGTGTCCTATCTGCAGGCAGCATGTCATAGAGCAGGAGCAGATTATACATGGTGTCCTATCTGCAGGCAGCATGTCATAGAGCAGGAGCAGATTATACATGGTGTCCTATCTGCAGGCAGCATGTTATAAAGCAGGAGAAGTTCTGCAGATTGTACATACTGGTTCATTAAGTGAACTCCTTTGAGAAGAATGAAATTCTCTGAATATATGATAAGTGTCTGATCACTGGGGGCCCGACGTCTTAGACCTAAGTGATCACAAGAAGTTCCCTCTTTAGCAAATTTTGATTATTACATAGGATCGAAAACACAAATCAATAGTTTTCAAGTACCCAGGTCAGTATTCAGAATCTCTAACTGGGTGTATAAACAATGATGACATCTATAGACATCCCCTATAGCACATTGTAATGTCTTGCACTCGGGCTCCTGGGATCTGTTCTGATATAAATTCAGGTCAAGAGCCTCGGTGCAAGCCAGGTGATAGGAGCTGCTATCATGTCTAATCTCCAGCTCTGTTTATTATGGCGCAGGTTTTCCTATGCAAGCAATGGCACGCAGCAGTCTTTCTATTGTTTATAAAAAAATATATATATCTGCCCTTCCCCCGCTCCTAGTGAATGGTGGCTGATTTCAGGATCAAAGTGATTGAAGGCTGAGAGCATTGATTCAGGGTTCTGGTATTCACACTTTGTTACTGTCCTTAATTTGGAGTTTGACCAAGAATTATTTCCTGAGAGTTTTCTTGTTTCCTTACTGGATAAGCTGAAACGTTTCGGGCAATTATATTGTTAAAAAAAAGTACCCCAGGGGGGGCCCTGAAGGACTAGCCCCTATCTATTACCAAGACTGTACCTAAATTCTGGCTAATTGAACATTATTTTTGTTGAAAAGTGTCTGAATTGAGGCATATCCAATTATCCAAATTATACATATATCTTAAAAAGTGGGTGTGGTTAATGGTGGGAAGGGTGTGGTTTACAGGTCTTGGGGCAGTGATGGCCAACCTGCGGTGGCACTCAGGGCATTCACTGTGGGCATGCGGTCCATCATCCCAGCACAGAGTACACCAGACAGGACTCATGGCATTCCTAGGAAGCCCTGGTTGAAAATACACTGATGCTCCAAATCACCCCACCTTCTTTCAACTGTATTGGTGTCCTCAGGATGCCAATGCGATTGAAAGTGGATAAGCAGGGTTACTAATAATAATAAAAAGTTTCTGCTAAAATTGCCATGTTGCAATGGTTGTGCTTTTAGTTTAATGTCACAAAAGTTTGACATCACTGTCATACCCATAATTTTTTTTTTTTTTGTTTCAATTTGTTGACCTACCTACCAGTCTGTTCAATTTTGTAACCGGTGAAAATGTTTATATCTTCTGAAAATATGATTGTGGCTCTAAAGTTACTGGTGTGCCCTGTTGGTGAACATGGATCCCAATGCATGGGAAGGGAGACTGGCACACAAGTGCACCTATAAAAGTAAATCCCCATAGGGACCCAAATGTCATATACAGGCGGCCCCCTACTTAAGAACACTCGACTTGCATACGACCCCTAGTTACGGACCTCTGGATATTGGTAATTTATTGTACTTTAGTCCTAGTCTACAATGATCAGCTGTAAAAGTTATCAAATGTGTCTGTAGACACAGAGACCAAAAAAGTTCTGGCTGGGATTACAATGATAAAATATACAGTTCCGACTTACATACAAATTCAACTTAAGAACAAACCTACAGACCCTATCTTGTATGTAACCCGGGGACTGCCTGTATTCTAAAAAGTTCAAGTTTTAGAACTATTTGTTACCTAGTTTAAAATATCTTACAGACAAGTCTATGGGGGTAGACCCAACTTTCTCAACATGTCCATCAAAAAGTTCAGATCTCTGCCCACAGTATCAACCCAATCTTCCTCCTGTATTCCTTTGGGGCCTTTGCTCACACGTTCTTCTGGGTGACCATAATGTGGATCATCACTTTTAGTGCCTGTCGGGCAGATCTAATGTAAATATACAGGGTTGCATCAGTTCTATAATGATTGTATTTGAGTTCACCGTCTGCCCCCTTCCCATCAGTGTGGTCAGCCTGACTGGCGGGTCCCTAATGTGTGCTGATGGTGGTGGACGGCTGGTGACTCACAGGATACTGTGGTGGTTATTATTTGCTTCATAATATTTCCCATACACACATACTGAGCTTGCAGTTTCTCATGTATGTAATATCTCAATCCTCCAGGGAGAAATGTTCTTCTTAATGTTCTGTAGCTGGGAAGTCTAGTCAAACTAGATGAGATTAATAGCAAAATACAAGGTATAAACAATCCATCAGGGGAAGGGGTTTGAGGAACCTTGTTGTCAGTAGTGCTACATTGTACATGGTGCTTGTACGTTCTGTGGCAACACTTATAGTTCTACACTTTTGGAACAGTTGAGAGGGTAATTAGGAGCGACTGTCAATGTTCTCTTTTATTTCAGGAATTTGCTAAGATTTGTAAAGCAAAGAATTGATGTAGGCAGCCATGTTGAAACCTATAGGGAACTTTTTTTGGTCAGCTACAGTGATTTCTACAGTGCACCTCTTATTATGTCTTTCATTGTGCATCCATGTTCCTTCCTGGATGGGTACATTAGAGGTCAAGTACACCCATGCCAAATTCTGACTCGAATCCTCTTCTAATGGGAAATAAGCCCACAGTTGTCTGTCTTTGCCTTCATTGCCCTCTCCCTTTTGTATGTGTACTGGCTGGTCGGATCTTATATCTGTTGGCCGAAGATGTATGGTGTGTGGTCAATCTTTAGAATTCTCATTCATTTCAATGCGTGCGATCACAACCATGGTAAAATGGTTATAAAATAAGGTATGAGATAAAAAGCCACTTCATAGAACACTAGTAACCTTTTAGTGTAAGTGTGTAACTTTATGTGTTTGCATATGTATGTAACATTCTTTCTCGTCATCCTATATGCACCCTGTAGTTTTTGGTGTCATGACCCTGATAAGATGGAAGCCAAGATCTCAAGGAGGAATATTTTACTTGGGGCTTTCCAGGCTAAAGGCTTGGGGAGGTAGACCATAAAAAAGAAGCATAACCCCTAACCCCATGCTCCATTCCGGTGGCCCTCATTCCCTTAACTTTAGGTTCCATCATGACCAGATGCGTTGGCGACACTATGGCGCACATTTATCAAAAATAGTGCAGTTTGCCTGTGTATTGTGCGGAGTGTGACAGATTCATGATCTGTGGCGCACGTTCTACATGAATTTGGTGCCCCCTGCATTCTCTGACAGAGTGCACCAACTTTTTTTCGAGCACCTTAAACATCAAGAGTGCAACACAACTCTGTCGGACACTGCATGATAAATGTGTCACACGGTCCGATTGTGCACCGAAACGTTCCTTTTAGTGCAGAATTTAGTGTCAAGTGAGTTATGTGACACATTTGTCTCATGGACACATGTGCAAAGTCAGACAAAACATGGTGCAGAGGATTTAATAAATGTGGGCCTATGAGTCTTGTTGAACCTCATCATCTGTGCACCTATTTCAGCTACTGCCCCATAGGTCATGGGAGCTTTACTTCTTTTGGTCTGGATTGGATAAAATATTTAGGGACCAAAAGTGACCATTGAATATTTTGGTAAAACCACAAAATCCCTTTAAAAGGGTTACAGGATCCTAAAAACGTGGCCGCATTCTTTCACATCTGGAAATCCCATCATATGAAAATGACAATATTCTTCATGATGGATTTTTTTTTTTTTTTGGTGTGGTGGCAAAAGTTAAAAGTGAAATCCAAAACTGTAATAACTTTTTGGATAGGACCGAACATTTCCTACAAGAAACGATGTCACTTTACAAGAAGTGAAAAATATCAAACAGCTGAAAGCCCAATAATCGCCCCAACGCCTTCTCCTAAGAACCTTGGATGCCTCGGAGATATGCCGGGACATAAAATAAAGATTAAGTGATTATAAAATGGGAGGAATTCACAAATAGCGATTTTTGTAAGAACAAATGTGCTTTTAAGTTGGCGGTGTCTGTGGAGCAGGTATTTTGGACAGATTATAGGATTTCTGCACATTTGTCCCGTACATGTTGTATTGTTTCCCTGTGACTGTAATGCCTGCCCTCTGATAGGCCTGGGAGTTCCTTTAAAGATTTACCGTAACTTGTACAAACCTGTCGTGGGGGGTAAAGCGCCTTCTCTTGGCTCGACATTCCTAGGTTTGTTGACTTCGAGCTGTCTAAGCATCCTGTTCTACCAAAAGAAAATACGAAAAAAATAAAATGCTGTTTTCACAAGATCGATGGGAAAAAAAAAAAAGGAACAGCAAAAAACGTTAAAGAAGAATGGAAAAATTTACTGAATTACCTTTATGTAATCTCCACCTAGAGGACACAAATTCTTTTCTCTTTAGGCCCCGGGGGTTGGGATTATGTGATTGTTTCTTCTTGGCCTTAGGAACAGTTATATGTAATACATAGATTAGGTGCTGTGCATTGTTCTTTCCAGCGTCTTAGCTGAGGTTGCAGTGTATTAATATTTTGTTCTTAATAACGGGTGATTATTTTCTTATTTCTATTTATTTTATGTGTCTTTAATGTTGATTTTACTATGTATGGCAGATGTTTACTTGTTACTAGTTTCTATATTTTTAAAAGATCTCATATATGCAAGATTGGGAGTACTAGTACTGTGCAGTCCCAATATATATAAGATAGAAGAAAAATAAGTGGTAGTAGTACTTTGGAGTCCCCATATATACAGGATGGGAGTAGTAGTACTCTGCTGTGCACATATATTCAGTATAGGAATAGTAGTACTTTGCAGTCCTCATATTTACAGGTTAGGGGTAGTAGTACTGTGCAGTCCTCATATTTACAGGTTAGGAGTAGTAGTACTGTGCAGTCCCCATATATACAGGATAGAAGTAGTAGTATTTTGCAGTCCACATATATACAGGATAGGGGTAGTAGTAGTATTGTGCAATGGCCATATATACAAGATAGGAGGAATAGTCTTGTTCATTGGCCATGTATACAAGATAGGAGGAATAGTCTTGTTCATTGGCCATATATACAGGATAGGAGGAATAGTCTTGTTCAGTGGCCATGTATACAGGATAGAAGGATTAGTAGTACTGTTCAGTGGTCATACTATATATGCAGGATAGTAGTAGTAGTACTGTGTTGTTCACATATATACAGGATAGAAGTAGTAGCACTAGTACTGTGCTTTTCATATATATAGGACAGGAGTTGTAGTACTGTTCTGTGCCAATAATGGATACACAAGAGCAATACTGCATGTTGCCCATATATTCAGGATAGAAGCAGTAGTACTGTGCTGTTTGTATGTATACATGAAAGGAGTAGTGGTAGTAGTACTTTTAATTGTACATACAAGACATGAGTAACTACTGTTCTGTGCCGATATATAAAGAATAGGAGTAATACTACTGTGCTGTGTCCATATATACAGCATAGGAGTAGTAGTACTGTTTCCATACATACAGGATAAGAGAAGTAGAACTGTGCAGTGCATTGCCGGACACATACCTGCATCTACAACTACTTCACCACTGCCTAAATTCTGTGGCCTTCAGGCCTTTTAATTTAAAGCTTGGCAACACCATTCCTGCGTGAGAACATTTCATAATTTTACACCTTGCACAGTAAAGTATTGCATAATTCTATTAATTCTTCTATAAGATTGGATAGAAATGTCCTATGAAGTAGAGCAGCAGAGTCCAAACCTCTCCAGTAATCAGACGGAGGTGTTGTTGTCCTTGGCCATGAGATTATTTGTTCAATGTTTAGATCCTGGTCCTGATAAATTTGTGACAGTAGGAGATAAAACATCAAGGCTGTGTGAAAGGTAATGGCTATTGGACGGTAGGTGCCGAACGAGTTAGAGTCTAAGCATATCATCTTCTGGAATGATAAGAAGACTAGATTGAACCCTTCACCATCTACGTAATGTAGTTAGGATGACAGAGTCCGATAACAAACCACACAGTAGGTGTCATGGACGGTAGTGGGTAGTAATTGCTTCATCAGATTGGTCTTGATTAAGAACATGATAAGATTTTCCACCTCGGAGTAAATAGAAGATTTATGAGGGAGATAAAACTCTTGTCTATGAAAGTCTCCAAAACACTTGGAAAAAATTGATTTTGGGAGGATGGGAAGACTATTTTAAAAGAATACGTTTATTGGGGATGTTCAGCATAGACGTTGGTCAACAGCTGATGTGTTATGGTCATCTTGAGTGACAAATGTAGTAAATTTCATCTGACCCTAGGGACATGTTATAGGATGTAGGGGCCAAAAGGGCCAGATTCGCTGAATAAAAACTGGAACTTTATTTTATTACCGAATGTACTCAAGTATAAGCAGACCCGAATATAAGCCTTGGCTCCAACTTTTACCACAAAAAATTCGAAAAACCTATTGACTCGGGTATAAGCCTAGGGTGGGAAATGCATTGGTCACAGCCGCCCCACATTATATAGCTATTCAGCCAGCCTTTCTCCAGCCCCAGTTTGCCCAGTTCATGAAAAAATAGTCAATACTCACCTTTCTGACGCCCCCCCCCCCCCGCAGGTCTTCTCTGCAATCCGTCTGGCAGCGGCAGTTCTGTGTGACACTCCGGCGCACAACCTCTGACATCAGACGCCACTGACATCAGCACAGCTTGTCACAGCTTGTACGTTGGAGCGCCACACGGACCTGCAGGGGGCGTCGGAATGGTGAGCATTGAGTTTTTTTGTTTTTTTTTGCTCAAATATAAGCTGAGTTTTAGGTTTTTCAGCACATTTTTTTTGTGCCGAAAAACTCAGCTTATACCTATGTTTTAGTGTAGTTCATGGGATGCTGAACGCTCTGAGTTTTTGACATGGACAAAAACTATATTGAGGTGCATAGCTTACATAGCTTCAGATTCTCTACATGAACAGCTAGATCTTTTATCATCCTCCAGTAGGAGAACCTAAAAAGAGTTGTTTCTGTGCTGATGTTGGAAGCTTCTAGATGCTTCAAAATTGGAAGCTGTCAAAATGAAACTGTTTAGTGTCTTTACAGGGAAAAGTTGCATTTCTTTGATAGAACTTTAGATACTTTACCTATTTTTGACGTAGCCCATCACCATGAACCAAAATTTGGGCTGAAGTACTCGGTGCTGCTTGGGGGAAGAGGCCTTCATAACCCATTTCTATTGGACATCAAATACAAAAACTGATTTGCTTCCTGGTAGCAATAAAAGAAACGGTTGTGATAATATAACTGCTGACTGCACTTCCCATACCTTGTACCGGTTTCAGCTGCAGAACTCGCCAAGTCTCATCCATCACTGTTTGCTGCATGCTGATGCATAGGGTTTGATTGAACTCATTATTGCAGACTCTTCTAATGCAAATTAGTTTCCAATATGCATTCATTATCTCTTGGCTCCTGAAAATAGGCCCAGTAGTAGTAACATAAGATCTTCTTTTTTTTTTTTTTTTAGAATTTTTGACCTTAAAAATCATATTTTGGAAGAGTTGGGCCAATGTTTTTTTTATTTGTCGAAACGGGAGTAGGTGGAGAAAAAAATACTTGGCAGAACAACCTGTAATTGTTGGATAACCTGTTGGCTCTACTTATTATAGTAATTTGCTATTAAATAGAGTATCTGCTAATTGAATCGCATTGGTGCCCACAGACACTTGGCTATCTTAGGGCTGAATGTCCTATGTAGTATATATGTGGGCCATCAGTTAAGGGCATAAGGTCTTTTTTTTATAGCTGGAATATGGGGTCTACTGCATTGTTTGTACACTATAGGGAACCGGTGGTGCCTTTACCTGGTCAATTGGACACTGCAAGACTTGGTTAACTATATTGGATTTATAAGGAATCCACAGTTTACTGCTACCCTAATGTTATGTAGAGCAATGCCTACACATGCCACCCATAATATTTTTTTAATTTTCCAGTTGCTCATCCCATGCCTAAAGTAAAATTTCAAGATTTGCCAATTAGGCTGAAGTGCTTTGGGGGCGTTGGCAGAGCACTTCAGGCCCCACTCTCACAGCAATAACTACGCCCCCCACTACGCTATCAGTGCCCTTTATCATCCTTCCCCCTTGAGTTACATCACTCCTGGGTCTAGGAAGATTTGTAGCAAAAGCCAGGAGGTTCTCTGCCAAAGCATTTTAGCCTAATTTGCATATTTCTTAAGTGACGGTTTTGCATGGACGAAGCTGCTGGACTATAAAAAGAAATGTACAGGCGATTCTAGCAATTGTTTGGGTTGTATTTGCACCAATAACACATTAATGGCATATCTAAACGTAATGTAAATGGCAGAGCTGTTGGTAGTGGTCGCAGTTGTGCTGGTGCCCACGAGTAAGTCGCTCCGAGAAACTCTCTCCATGCGCTGGTGGGATTTTTCGCGCTGAGCCTTGAACCAGTAGACTGAACGGACATGCTGGTTGGAGTTTTGATCTTGATTGTCCAGCCGTCAACCGGACCGAGTTTTTCATATTGAACTTGCTTGTGGGCAACAGGCCTTGGATGTACCGTGGTATCTGAGGGGGCTTTAAAGGCATACATGCCAGCATATTCAGAACCTCATGGAGTTTACGGAAAAAGAAAGGAGATCACCCTCTCATGAGCCCTCTGGAATGCTCTGGCATCTGACAGGCTCTATCTTTTTTGCACTACAGAATACTTAAAGGGAACCCGTCAGCAGAAATTAACTTAATGAACCACTATCACTATGTTGTTAAGCAGCTGGACACCTTCCAGAACACCTTCACTGTAACTGATGGTTAGTGAGACCTCACTAACCATGCATCGGACTTTAGCAGATCCGATCACAGTGGTTGAGGTGTTCAGAGCTTCCCAACTTGACTCCAGTGTTAAACTCTCCTCCTCCTTGACTTTATACAACCAGTTTACATCAAGGTTGATTTCCTGGATGATGCCACCACCAAGGTCAATGAAAGAAACAAAAGCTAGAAGGTGTCATAGTGATTGACAATAAAAAGGTAGCAGTTTACTAGGTCGATTGCTGATGGCAGGTTCCCTTTAAAAAAGAAAAAAGTGTGTCTGCCATGTTTAAGTGTCCACTTCACAAAAAGTGGGTTTGTCCTACTCCCTAAAGTAGCACACTATATATATATATATGGTCAATGGAAACGGAGGTGTAGGAGTCCCACATCATTCTAAATGTTGATATTTTTAAAAGGCACAAATGGCTTAGAAATGGCTCATGATCAGCACCAGGTATCGGAAATCACATTCCCAATGTACTTTCCAAGCAGGGAAGTGTAGGGTATTACTTTATACACAGGAAACAATTCCATGCTTATATAGAAAATAAAACTTGAAATGATGGAGCGTCCCTTTAACATTGCAGCCGAATCCATAGCTGCTTAGATGGGCACTGCAGGTACTGAGGAGGTCCTTGCATTGTGTACACTGAGGAGCATCTGCAGTCTTTGCTCCCAAACAGGTTAACAATGGCTTGGTGTGGCTTGTAAAGAAAAGTGAAAGTGACATGCGGCGTTATCCAGGGATAACATATTGAAGATATTTGCATGAGCGAGTCATACTAAGCGGAGAAGAGCTGCGCTCCCTGCCTCTGCCCGTATGGATTCCATTATTTGTGAGACATTTGGAGATCAGTGTGTGGTCCACAGGCAGCACAAATCGAGGAACAAAAGGACAACAGGAGGCAAAGGAAAGGCCAGAAAATCAGTTACTTGTGAAACATTGGTAAATGGAAGAGGAATTTCAAAGGATTTTGGCCTGCGCTGTTCAATATCTATAGATCTATCCATCTATACACGCGCGCACACACACACAAATACATAAACACACATATACACATATATACATACAAATACATATATACACACAAATACATATGCACACACATAGATATGCATATATACACACATAGATACACATATGTACAAAAAACTATATATATATATATATATATATATATATATATACACAAATACAGTACATATACACACATAGATATACATATACACACACATAGATATACATTTATATATACACACAAATATACATACACTTATATACACATACATACATAAACACACAAATGCATATACACACACATAGATACACACAAATACATACACACACATGCATGGATATCTATAAATATATGAACATAAACATATTATTTATTTTTTATAAATTTGGCTTTTCAGTTTTGATACTGATACTTCTCCCAACTAATTTACCCACTTGCCTGATTGGGTTGAAGCAAGGTGCAATGAGAGTCACAACTGAACTGTCTTGCCTTTTTTATTACCAGTGAATTTTGTAGCAATAGTTTTTTTTTTTTTTTTCTTGGTAATGATTCTAATCATCCATATCGTCAGGTGGTAAATGATTAAGTCTCCAACAAATTCACCACTTTTTGCCGTTTTTATTCCTAAAGTATTAATAATAATGATAATATTATGTGTAATATGTATTAAAATGTATATTAATAATCTATTATTAGTTACCTACAAATGATAAATAGAGTGCATTTCATTAAAATGGCAAGTCAATTTTTTTAGGTATTTGGTTTTCTCAGTAACCTTTTTTTTTAATTATTTTCTTGTATTATATTATATTATATTTTATGGAAGCTGCCTCTAATGAGCTAAATTGGGAAGTCTTCACAAAGTGTGAGTTTGTGTGTACATAATTTATTTTACAGGCGGTCCCCTATAATCCAATTGTCACAGAGACCAAAAAAAATTTGGACTGGTGCTACAATTATAAAATATACAGTTCCGACTTGCATACAAGTTCAACTTAAGAACAAACCCACAGAACCTCGTACATAATCTTGTACATAACCCCGGGACTGCCTGTATATACAGTGTGTGTATGAATGTGTGTATATATAAATGTATTTGTGTGTTTGTGTATATATGTATGTGTATATAATATATGTATATATATATTAAAAATGGTAACTTATTCTTGGAGATCTAATATCTGATATTTATTATCATTTATTTAATATTTATAACTCCATTATACCTCAATGGGACCACTTTTATTTCAAGAGAAAAACCTAGATAGAAGATCAGACAACACAAGTTGTTATGTACAAATTATAAAACATTATACAGTACTAATACAATTAAGAAAATCTATAAACATATATTTATATTGTTTCTGGTTTGTATTTTTTTCCCTTTTATCTCTAGAGTTACATGAGCTGCTCTTGTGCTCTTGGACGGAGCATGTATATAACCTTAAATAATGCATAGACCAATATGAGGAGTGCATCCCTCCATTTCTTCCCCGCTTTTGTTTTTGAGCTGCACATGTTGTTCCCCGGAGATTTAACCCCTGCTTTATTAGATTTATGCAGCACATGGCTGGTATTGATTAGTGCATAGTCTATTTTGTAAGAGATTCAAAATTAATTGTGCAAAAATCCATGTAAGTGCTTTTTTATGAGACTCGGGAGACGGTGGACCCAGTAATATGGAAGTGAGTTATATTCTTGTAACACATGAACGCAGGCTGCGGCAAGTGCTGGACCGACAGGCCGCTCCTTAAACAAAGGAGTATAAATTGACAAATCCTCGAAAATCTGCTTCACCTTCTACTAAAAAGTGAATCTTTCATTTGTAGGCGCAAGCAAGCTTCACGTTGCTAAAGGGCAAAGAGGAGAACACATCAGGAATACAGAGAGCGCCGGAGAGACGCCCTATATATCAGTAGTAGGAACATTACAATTACCGATCCTAGAAAATTTGATTCTTGTAGGTGTTGACCTTATGAAGGTCAATTAAATTAAGAACGAGCTGTCAAAAATACAATCTTGACTGTAATTCTAGTTCTTGTAGGCAAACCTTTTATTCTTCATTTTTATTATCCTTAAAAATCTATTCTTGTAACTAAGGTGGCAAATATGCAAATACTTTCTTGGTATTGTGTGAGATTGTCTTGTGAACTAAAACCGGGAGCAGTGGAGTGAAGCTGAATAGTGTATGGCTTTTGGGGAAAGATTCATTAAACTGGTTACATATCTGCTTATTTTGGCCTAAGGAGTCCAGTGGGTGGTCCTACTAGGTGACTGGCTGCTATCTTTGTGTGTAAGAATGCTCTTAGATGGAAATGTGTCACCAAACTGACCGACTGCTAAACCAAGAACAATTTAAGTGCTAGGGAATATGATGGCGCTATATAAATTATTATTATTATTATTTAGCAGGTTTTTCAATTCGCAAGACACAAGTCCTGCTCTATAACAATCCACCTTCAGATAGAGCACTATGTATAATCTGCTCAGCTCCTCCTACTCCTGAACATGCTGCCTGCAGATGGGACACTATGTACAATCTGCTCTATAACATGCTGCCTGCAGATAGGACACTATGTATAATCTGCTCAGCTCCTCCTGCTCTATAACATGCTGCCTGCAGATAGGACATTATGTATAATCTTATCAGCTCCTTCTGCTCTATAACATGCTGCCTGCAGATAGGACACTATGTATAATATGATCAGCTCCTCCTGCTCTATAACATGCTGCCTATGTACAATCTGCTCTATAACATGCTGCCTATGTACAATCTGCTCTATAACATGCTGTCTTGCAACTTATTACTCCCACCTAGAAACAATTCTTATGATAGACAACCTCTGCTATACTGATTTGGCAGAACGTGACTGCTTTTGTTTTCATAGACCATTTACATAAAGAATAACTCTGCCTCTGTGTTACCTAGTGGAACAGCCCATTCACATCTATTAAGTGTTGTACTATAATCCCTTATAGCTCAGAAGTTGTACAGATTTATAACACACTGCCAAACAATTATGACCTATAAAGTAAAAGTATCAGGAATTCATAAAACTTCCACTCCATTAATGGAGAATGTGGATACCCCTGTCCCACCAAAATTAGTTGGTTCTGCCGACTTTGACCTTATAATCAACTTTCAGCATTGAATAAATATGATATTGTTTGCTTTTATTATTATATACTAGATTATAACACAATTAGTTATTATTATTATTATTTGATTATATTGTTGTATGATTTGCTTATGTTCTATAAATATTTGGGTATAACACTGGAAAAGATGGTTAATTCCATCAGGATATGAATGATTCGGGAGGGAGTGAGACTTCAAGAAAAATTTTTGCTCAAGGATGAGGAAAATAATCCTCTTGTAAGTTTCTAGTAGTGAATCCTGTAATACAAGTCATGAATATTCTACTTCCTGCATTGTCTCCCATCTGAAATATTAATCAGCTGCTATAAATCGTGGGCAGATATTGCCTCCATACAGTGTATGTTGGTGGTGGTGGTGGTGGGGTATATTTGGATGGGCCTGGTGTATATTTTAGTGTGGTCACCAGCCTCTTTGTAGGGTTTGGCATATGAGGTGCAGACACAGTATCCAATCATTTGGGATATAATGGATTCGGAGGCTGTGTGTGCACGGAGCTGGAATCACAGCGCCGCTCAGATGCGTCTCAGGCTCTTAGATAAAATGTGCAAAGCCCATGAATCATTTATGAGACGACAGGAATGAAAGGTGAAGTGTTGACAATGAAGGATTCTGAAGTGTTGTGAAGTCAGATTGGAAAATTGCTCTTGGCAAATAGGGTCAAGTTGTGTCAATACATTTGCCACACTTCACACACCTAACATGCCCCAGTTGTGCGCTTCCTATGCACATGTAGCAGTCATTGTGCGGCTATACTGGCTGCAGGCTAGCCCCCCATATTGAATGAATCCTCTGTCTTGTGACTTCCATTGTAATTGGGATTTGATTGCTCTGCAAACCTATTGTAGCGTTGACCATCTTGTCAATTATTTATTTTATACTTCTTGCGGGTCTTTGTATATAGAATTTACTGTATCAGATTTAATTTAGTTTTTGGATATTTGGATATGAGGAATGTAGGATTCTCTCTATAATTATCTGCAAGCCAAATATTTGTTATTCTGAATCTCGCCCCCTATACATATGAATGTTGTGGTTGGCCAAGTGGGCACGTGTTCTCAGCGTGGAGCAAGTGTAAGCTACTTCTTACCTCTTGGTGTCTTCATTTAGAAGTATTTTGGAAGTCAGATGTTGGGAAGACCAAAATAAATCTAATTTGTAAGACCTGTTGCCCAGGTGTGAGTTTGGGCTGAGAAAAACGCTCCGTGTTCTATAGGAAATTTCCCGGACCGAACCTCGTATTAGTGAATTGAATTTTCCATTCAGTCCAGTGATAGAAGCTTCAAGAAAATCCCTCCAGCATACAGAACAGTTTTCTCGGACCATACTCATTGTTGGGCAACTGGCTTGAGTCCAAGTCTACCAACTTTCAATATCAACTAGTAAAACCTCCATTGTGCAGGGCATTTTATAAGTAGAGAAGGACCCAAAGTTTCCATTTGAGTTCAGAGTTCTGGTGCAACCTGGACATATTGCCGGATTGGCTGCCGAACAGCTCCAAGGGCGGCGCCACGTGTATACTTCTTTTGATGCCTACATTATTTCCCTGCAGTGATCTCATATATGAAAACTAGAAGCACCTAGTGATTTGTATAGCATAAGTGTAATGCTTTTCATCTGCTGATCACATCTGTAGGAACCCATAGAGTAGGAACATTTTTTGCAAATACTTCTCCCCAATCCCATTTCACTGCTAACAATGCATGCAGCTATTGGATAGCCCTATTAACTATTGTGGGTAACCATGAGTCTTTCTGATGCCCTCTTCGCTGTAGTTGTTGGTTATAAATTTACACCTTGGATCTTCAAGCATTTGCTTTTTACAAAATTATAATCTGGTTGACAAGCAAAATATTGTAATACAAGCATTATGTGAGCCCTCCCCACCCGCTACTGTACTCTACCTCCCTCTCTCAAAAAATATTGAATAAGTAGGGGCTAGATGTTATGCTACACATGACTTAATACTTTTGGGGTGTGGAAAGAATCATCTGCTTCTTTGATATATGAGCAATTTGGATTCCTAGCACGATTTCTGATTGTAATTCAATGCAGTCATTGTGGAACCAGTTGTCCGAATTTTAATGATTTCCTATAGGAATACTTGCTTTGATATACAAACAATTTGGATTACAAACATATATTCTGCTCATGATTTAAGGTATTTGTTCTCTGTAAAACCAATTGTCTGGGTTTCAATGATTCCTCTTGGGAAAAATTGCTTTGATATGCAAGCTTTTTGGATACCGAGCAAAAATTCAGCTTGTGATCCAAGGTATTCGGTCATTGTGGAACCAATTGTTTGGGTGTCAATAATTCCCGATGGGAAAACTTGCTGTAATATGCGAATTATTTGGATTCTAAGCATGTCCCTGGAACTAATTATGCTTGTGATCCAAGGTACCACTATTCTCTTCATATCTATGTAGTTGTGTTGTTCAATTTTGTGGCTTTTTGCATATTTACACCACTTGCCAGGCGGGCATGGTTAGTCACAATTTTCAACCGCAACCTTTTTAAAAGTTGCAAAAACGTTCCATTTTTCCTTGGTGGGGGGTTGAATTAATGGCATAGAAAGTGAAGTCTCATATCGGGACAGACTTCATGATGCAAGCTAAATGGTAATACTGTAATAAAGTGTAAGAGGGGTGTGATTGAAATGTCCTTTAGTGAACCTCTATGATTTGGTAGCTCATCCTAGGATATTTGACTGGTGCTAATCAAAGCGTTGTCATTTGGCTACCATATAATACATAATCAAACAAGGGTTCCACAGGATGGGAGATCACCAGATAATCGGTAAAAGACTGATCACAAGAATTGACCCCAGGAATCCAGAGACTGGATCCAGGTCTCTCTATTGGGTAGAGTGGCAGGCCGAACATGTGTCCTGCCACTCCATTCAATTGTATGAGAGTGTCGGAAATTGCAGTACAGTACTGGGGTAATAAGTGAGCTGGAGAAAGCTAAACGCTGTGCTTAGGAATTTCCACCACTCTTATACTGGTGGATGGAGAGTCAGGACACATGCTGGACCTGCTGCCAAGTGAGATCCAGACTCATGTTCTCCAATGGGGGAACCATTCTTGTGATCCCTGGGGGTCCCAGCACTTGGACCCTCACTGATCATCCTGTTATGCCTTGTCGTGTGGATAGGGGATAATTTTCTTTCTTGATATAACCCCATTAAGATGTGGAGCCACCGTATGCAACAAACCATTTTCCACTATCCTGCTGAGATATCAGTTTGGCACCAGTTCTAATCTGGAATATATATCCCAAATTGTTTGTTGGAGGTTGCTTTGATCTGAGGAAATCCTTAGGTATTTTGCGCCTTTTGATGTGTGAATATGGTTGAATATGTTTGTAACGCTATTTACCAATTTGTGTTACAGAGTTTTAGTTTAGAATCTAAGGCTACAAATGTAGTATGAAAACTTGTTGCCCTAATAGTAAAATCTCAGATATTTCTGGTGAACTTGCTGGGGCTTGTTGTTCATTTACTAAGGGGAGAGTCAGGATTCCTTCCTTAGATTTCCAAATCTCGGTCGTATTGTCTTTCCAGGACATAAAATGAATTCCGTTGTATTAATGTATTATGTGCTAATTCACCGGGATTAAAAATAGAAGCGTTTTTACTGCACAGTCACAACATGATGTAAGGAGGGATTTCAGGGATGGGTGCAGTGTGCCGCTGGTTTTATTGCTGTGACACTAGTCTGCTATCTGCAATGCATCATTCTCTTAGTGTCTTGGGAAAAATTAACTCCTTGTTAAGCCTGGAATTCCAGATAATATCTTGGAAATGTAACAAAGCTGGTAACTACTGTTGAAATGTCTATCGATATCATATCTATTGATCTATTTTCTATCGATCGATCAATCTTCCTCTCTATAATGCCTATCTATTTATATCTTGTCTATCAATCTTTCTCTCTATATCCTATATCTAATCTTTCTTTCTCAAAATAAGTAGCTTTTATTTTAGCTTTTATATACTCATTGCATATTTGAGTTTTTCATCTTTCTGTTTCCACTGTTTCATTTTACCATCCTCCTTCAACTCGATAAAATGGTTCACGTCCAAAAACCTTGACCAGAATAGATCTTTTACTTTTTCGGGTTGTGACAAGCATTTGCATACGGGAGATCAACAGTAGCTACTCTGGAGTCTGGGAAGTGGCTGCTTTACACAACAAAGGGTGTGTGATAGACATTAGTTGACAGAGGAAGCAGTTTTATGGCTCAGATCATGAAGGCTGAAAGGGGCAGTAGACAGATAGGCATAAGGTGGCAACATGACTAATGTTTTTTTGAATAGTAGATGAAGTACATGCTGAAATTTAAGGAGGATTTCCAAAATGTGGTCCTTACCTTCACATTCATAGTCCTCCTAAACTTTAAATGTTAGTTATAAGATGTTATAATACAACCCTGGTTCCCAAGACCCTATGGAGACACCACACCTGTGCTATATCAGCATTATGGCCATTATTCTAATTCCATTTAAGGAACATTAGACCTATTTAGATGGAATCAGTAGAAATTTTTTTAGTTTTTATAATCCTTTTTTATTTGCATTCTCAACTTTGGATTTTTACGCCCAATATGAATTTAGGGATATAAAGAAATTGTATAATCCTATAAGTATAAGTAAAATTTTCACAAAATTTGTAAAAAAAAAAAAAGAAAAAAAAGAGTAATTATAAGACATGACTCGTTTCGAAAGTTGCAAGCCAAGTTAGAAAGCAGAATAATAGAGGGTTTGAAGTTTGGCTTATCAACTCCACAAACCTGAGGGGAGCACATAGGGAAAGCATTGTCCTACTGATTAGTTATTATATTTATATATGACTAGTTGTATTTAACCAAACTGACCTTTAACTTTTTTACATTTTTCACATTTTTTATAGGAATCCTGGAATTTATAAGTATAGCTGTGGGTCTAGTCAGCATTCGAGGTGTCGACAGTGGACTGTACCTAGGAATGAATGAGAAAGGGGAACTGTATGGGTCGGTAAGTTCTTCAATTTCTTTCCCATTTGTCATACACATATGTAATTTTCATATCACTTAAAATACCTACTAATACGGAGGGGGCTGAACTTTTATGCTATAATTCTTTTGAGAATGTTTGTCTATAAAAAAAAAAAAATTATCCACATCATGAGGTGGAAAAAAAAATCATTATGTCAATGGGGAAACTGCAAAAAAATATAGAAAACTAAAGAAAAAGAAACCATAGGAATACATAGGAATACTGAATGAAATTAACCCAAAATTGTAAAAGAAAAAAAATTCCATTGTAAATTTCCATTGAAATTTAGATTTTTTTTCTGTGAAGATTTCGGGCAGATTGAGAGCGAAATGATGTCTAAATTTAAGGGAGGGGGGGGGGTTGTCATTGGATTGTGTTGTTGGATGAGTTAATGTGTGATAGATGTACAAAAGTCAGATGTGTGCTCCAAAACGAATTGAACCGCACAAGAATACACAGCATTGTAAGAAGTCCACCATAAATCAAACCTGTCAGTCCCCCGCTGGTATTCCTCTGCATACAGATCTTCATTCATGTGCCTGATAATGTCCTAAGGGTGAGACAGCTTAAGGCCTGGTCAGAAAGGGAAGCAGAACTTGCATAATAAAGTAACCTGAGGGCTTTCACAACAAAGTGTGTAAGGACAGCGCTACCCAGAACAACACAGAGCATTGAAGCAATACGCATCTGACATAACCTTTCTGTTGGAGGACACCGTGAGAGATCACACAGGCCCGCAGAAAAGGATCTGCCAACATAGCACTCTCTACCCATCCCTCTATTGAATGCCCATGAATGCCCACTACTTTCGGGACAACATGGCCATTGGCATTGCCAAAGAAAATAATTTCACAGTGATATACGTGAATGAGGGAGATATGTTTGTAGATTATGTAGGGTGCATCTTGTAGATTATGTAGAGTGTATAGTCTTGAAATCTGTATATCTAAATACATTTTATATAGATTGTTTTGCAGTTTTATTTTTGGGCCCTGTGCTCATTCTACCAATTACCCAAAGCTATGTATAATGTATGTATGTGTACCCAATGCATTGACCGTAACATCTTAGACTTGATTATCCCCGATGGAAATGGAAATTCAAGCGTTAGGGCACTCTCGTACACTTAAGACGATAGGTAGGTTCAACCCATTGTTATATGTAGGTGCACAGGTCCAACCTCTTAAACTATATCAGTGGCAGACTCTCCATGGCTATAAATCTGCAGCATTACATATCGGTCATTGATAGACAAAGTGATACATGAACAGGTTGGGTCCATCAGAACGAGAGGCAATCACCATGTTGTCTGGTTTCTTGTACTGCTGTTTGGACTTTTAGGCCCTAATTGAGACCAAAACGTCCCAACTGAGAATTAAAAGCATCCTAAAGCAGTATAAGAAACCAGACAAGGTGGTAGATCTCCCCCATTATATCCAGTGGGGCTCTACTTTGGTGGGTAGAGGTGAATTCCAAGTTTGGTTCTCAAGTCTATAGAGCACTACTACAGTCTTGTTTAGAAACCTTCCTTCCTTTAATTTTCCATTTATATCTGTTTATATTACCGTATATTGAATCGGAAGCATGGATTCCTTTGAGATTCTAAAATGCCAAAAAATTTCTTTGGCTTATTTTAGAGGAATGCAGCTATCTTCTTTTGGTTTATAAGCATAGTCTGTCTGACAAGGAGCATGAAATCTATAGGAAAAAAGAGGGTGATCCCATCTATTACATTAGTCATGCAAATTAGATAAGGATCGCCAATTCTGGTAGTTTCAGTCAACCATCTCATGTGTACAGGGACTCCCAACTCTTCATCCAATGTCGGGGGAGATGAGGATCAGGCAGTCTGATCCTGTTTTGACTAACCAGGAGAAATGCCACCATCACATATGTCCCCCAACACCCTAAAATTCAATATCGATGAGATGCCTGGCGAGAATGGGTGATATTGCTGTTGGTCATCCAGTTTTACAGCTTTTTTGTATAATTGCTGAGTCTTAGAGTATATTGTGGTTACAATAAGTTTTGCTCTGGAGAAAAGTACTCTACTGTCCATCCCCTGAAATGTCTTTGAAATGACTTTACAACAAGAGACTTGTACACTTTTTCTATTGGTTTCTCATGCAGATTACGACTGATTTCTCCAGGTCCCATCCAACATTTTTCAGCACATCCTTCTTCTAAATTATAATGTGAATGGTATGTGTGAAGTTGTTTCAGGGAACAGTAGCTTTCGCACACCTATGTGAATACTCAACAGATCACCTCGATCATCGCATATGGTGTGAACGCAGCATTGTCAAGCAATGAATAATACTTAGGTGTTGGTTACTACAAAGAACTCTTAACACATTTCTGTAGAAGGCAATGATGAGGAAATAATTTCAATGACCACTACCAGTTTCCTGCTGTAGTATTTACATGTGTACGGGATGGTGTGACAGGAGGTACATTTTTGTGTGGGTTGGAATTTTAATGGTTCACAGTAAGGAATGATTCTCATGCCAAGCCTCTTGCTGGTTAACTTTGGGTTTAGATCTGACCTAGGCTTTCTCTCCATGAAGCCTTCATGCGCTTTACGTTTAGGTTTCCTTCGTGATGAGGTTATCTATGTAATACAAAAACTCATCAGGTCCTCTAGATCATGAACTAATCCTTGTAGTAGCTGTAAAAATGAGGTTACGTAACCATCCATTATATCATATTTTTAGTCCAAAGGTCTGACTGTTAACTTGTCCCAAATAGGCTTGACAGGCAGACCGGAAAGCAAAAAACAACAAAATCCAAAAACAGGGTTGTGCAAAGTAGTGACTAATCGGTATTATCTGGATGCTGCCATACATGGCTAACTCCTGCCATCAACCAGTAAAAAATTCAAACCTAACATACGTGATTTTATTTTATAGACAGTCTATTGTTGGCCATCACATCCAATAATCTCCTTATTGTTTACATGTGATATTTGGCCACAAAGTTCATAATTGTCCACATTTAGGAAAGAAATCTATGGGCATTTCTTAAATAAGTGGCCAACCATACAGTCATGCCATGGTGGGGAGATTATATCCAAAAGACACATAAAAAGATCTTTTAAAGTGACATTCATATAGCCCAATAAGACATGTCAGAAAAGGTTGTCTTCATGACTCTTTAGACATTGTAAGTAAAATTGGCCTCTAAAAGTTTCACAAGCCAAGAATAAGGTACCCAAAAATTCAAAAAACTCTTGAACCATTGGCCACTTGGCTACCCCACCTTTAAAATTCAATTTTCTGAAATCATATCTGAAGATGTATGATATCTTTACTGGCTAGATAGAAGACTCCACCGCAGGTCACAGAGTTTGAAGCTACTTATCTGCTGATTTAAGTTTTTTTTCTGTGTGAATGAAGTTAACCATTGTACAATAATCTGTGGTTTTTAAAATGTAATAAAGAAACAAAAATGTTAAAGCCATAAAGTTGGCAAAAACATAGAGACACAACAACAATGTGTATGCTGGGAAATCATTTGACATTAGGGATCTGTCAATATTTCTAGTCTAGGAAGAGGCCTAGTAATTTCAGGCATCTCCTCAATGTTCCAAATTCTGAACAATGACTGTATTGTGACCCAGGATACAAAATTAAACGTTCCATTGTGTTAGCCGGCAAAGTTCTACTTGTCGCAAAATGCAAAAAAGTATATAAATACATTTTTCTTTTCCCACCCATGTATTTATTACTGCAGCCTGCCAACAAGCACAGAAATCCACAAAACACATTGTTCAAATAAAGGGACTACAAAATAAAATCGCCTTCGTAATGCATAGAACTCAGTTTTACGCCTCCTATTTCTTGTTTTAGGTGTGATATTAGAAGAGTTGGTCGATAAATTTCATTTTATAAAAACACATATCACCTTTGTTGAACCTACCCCTTTCTCCCGTGGTTTCCAGATTTTGGATACTATTTTACTTTACTTTAGATCCATAGGAGCTCTGAAATGGTTCTGAGAGTCTCCATCAAGGGTGCATGCATAAATAACTAGATTTTAGTAAGGTCCCCTTCAAGATATTAATAGTACAGAAGACTCGGCAAGGAGTAGAAATGGACTTGTTGATGGACGCTGTTTACTTGCAGAGGGTATGTAAAGAAGAAGCGCAGGAGAATTTACATATATATTGTCTTTATTTGTTATAGTTATACTGGCTGACCATGTTGTAGAGCCATTGAGGCTATGAGGCTACCCTTGTATCAGAGACAATGGGGCACATTTACTAAGGGTCCGAATCGCTTTTTTCCACCGGGTTTCCTGAATTTTTCCGATTTGCGCCAAATTGTCCCGGGATTTTGTCGCACACGATTGGATTGTGGCGCATCGGCGCCGGCTTTCACGCGACAGAAAATGGGGGGCGTGGCTGTCGGAAAACCCAATGGATTCAGGAAAAACTGCGGAATTAAAAAAAACTAATTGTGTCGCAAAATCAATCACTCAAATGCATCGGGAATAGGTTGGTGAACTCCAGCGGACTTCAGCGCAGCAGCGACACCTGGTGGACATCAGGCGCACGACCTTAGTGAATCGTCGGAAGACCCAAATCCATGTCGGAGAACGCGCCGCTGTATCGCAACAGGACCGAGTAAGTTAATGACCCCCATTGTGTTGCACTACGGAAAGACATGTGATGGCTTAGTGATTAGTACTTTTGGTACCACTGGGTTCCTGACCAAGAACAATATCTACCTGGAGTTTGTTTGGTCTCGCTATGTTTTTGAAGACTCCAAAAACTTGCAAACAGATTACAGTGGTTTTCCAGATGAGTATTTGTTGCGGTCTGACCCTATTCTTCATCACGGATCAGCTGCTCGCATCATCCTCTAGTGGCCGGAACTTGAAGCAGATGGCTCTGTCATCTAAGATATTGCAGCTCATTCATTTTCTAAGCAGATGAGCTTGAATACCTTTGAACCGTAACAAAGCTTTGGATGGAGTTCCAACTCCAATGTGCAGTTTCAGCCTGGTGTCACTCCCACCTACCATATATTCATGTCCTGTAACCTGGAAATGCCTTTGATCCTGTTCAATATTGGAAGGTATTCAATTCTCTGTATAGGTCCATTGAAGGCCCTAACCTACTGTACTTAATTTATTCCCTAATCCTCTGACACTATGATCAGATGCTACCTACATATGAAATCTCAGGCATTTCTTATGGCCAATCACAGATGGCAGGGGTGACCCACCGGCTTTTCCACTACTGGGAATTGGGATCTATTCAGCATCTTGGTGGCGGGGATTGGAGAAGATTTCTTTTGTGTGTATTTTTTCTTCTTTGTTGAGACCCTCCAACCAGTCTGTTTTACTTACCCTATATATTTTGGACTCCTTCAGGAAACCTCTAAATATATATATATATATATATATATATTGTATTTTTTTTTTTTTTTTTTTTGGAAATTTCTACTTCTATTAATCTTGTATTTTCTGCAAAGTAGCTACACATTGACGCTATACTAAGCCCTTTCTATATAACTGGGTTTAGGAGCTTCTTATTAAACCAGTCCTGTACAATACAACATTTTGCTGTTTATATAACAGAATTCTTATATTTCTTTTGTGGTTTATAAAGTGGAGTGATGGGGGTAGGGGCGAGCTCTTTGTTTGCCTTCCAAGCACTGTACATGTCATTCCCAGTTAAGAGATTCCTCTGCTGATATTAAATAATGCATTTTACCATCCATGCAGATAAATAATTAAATGTCTGCAATAGGCCAGTGATCAGTACATATTATAAAAGCCTCGGGAGCACCCGTCAGTAAGGATCCCATACAGTATGTACTGCCTCTCGAAATGTAAATATATCACTTTATTCATGATTAATTTACTAGCAGGGGGCCTTGTTTGTCTGTAAGGGTTCAGGCAAAACCTTTCAGGAGATTACTGATTTTTATTGCATGGAGTATGGGTGTCTCTATGATGGTTTTTATCAAGTATACTCATTATGTATCACGTTAGAACAAAAAAATCTCAATTGTATGAACAGTAGTAGCCATAGAATAGTAATAGTTAGCATGTGTTGAATGATCATAAAACTTTTAAGAGTAAGGTTAGGTTCGCATCACGGTTTTTGGCTCTTTTATAAAGATAGGAGGGGCTGATTCCCGACTCACCCTTACAATTGAGGGCTAGGACGTATTCCACTGTAGACTCAAAGTTGAATACATCGTCCTGTTCCTCTACCTCACTCTGACAGCAACCATTAACGGTGCTTATATGGACCATTACATTACCTTTCTGAGTGTACGCTCAGCAGAGGACATAGTGGAGCTTTACCATATCATTTTAGCATTTGTTTTCACCAGGTTGATTCTCATGCCACAATACATGTATAATATGATCAGATTTTAACTGAATTTTATAGTGACTTTTTCTTTATTTATTTATTTTTTCCTTCCAGGAGAAGTTGACCCAAGAGTGTGTATTTCGAGAGCAATTTGAGGAAAACTGGTACAACACGTATTCATCGAACCTCTATAAACACATGGACACTGGACGTCGATACTATGTAGCATTGAATAAAGATGGGACTCCTAGAGAAGGGAATAGGACTAAACGGCATCAGAAATTTACACATTTTTTACCTAGACCTGTGGACCCAGAAAAAGTTCCTGAACTTTATAAAGATATACTAAGCCAAAGTTGACAAAGACGTTTATTTCACTCGAGCCCTTAAAAAAGTAACCACTATATTAAATCTAAAAAAAAGGTTTCACCGATGGGTTCTTATTGGTTAGCTGGGTCATCACATCAGCTGCACTGTTGCCAAACTTTGTCGCATGCATAATATATGATGGAGGCTTGGATGGAACATGCTAATTCTGTTCTGCACTTAAAGGATTGTCCTCCTGGAGGAAAGGCTGTGCCCATGAGTGCTTGATCTATTACAAGGCAAAGAGCTAAAAAAAAAAAATATAGAAGGAATGAGGCCTGATGCATGCTGGGAAAATAGACATGCTTTTAAATTTTTGATCACCCCTTACTTCATCATATATCAGCATAGCTGCCATACTCCGGTTCATCAAGATTTTTGGCTGAAGGCCTGCTCAAGTTGTACGCTCATTTACAGAGGCATGGATGGGTGCAGTCTTACATTAATAAGTGACTTTTCAGTTAATTTCTCAATGGGGTGCCATCCCAACGAGCATAAATCAAAGACCTCTTAGAAAAGGAAAAAAAACTGTAAAAAAAAAAAAGAAGCAAAAATGTAAAAAAAAAAATACTATACAAACTTAAATTTATTTATAGAAATTCCAAAGGCAACATTATATTTATTTTATATATTTATTTATTATATAGAGTTTATTTTTAATGAAATATGTACAGGCCAGATAGGCATTTTCGAAGCTTTAGGCTCTGTAAACATTATCTGTTAAAGGCCATTGTGAACCTGTGGTAAATTCATGCAAGTTTATTATTAAGGTGCATGGATTAAAAGAAAAAAAAAATGGAAAAAATAATATGACCCTCTTGGTGACAATCTACTTTGTGCCCATTACTCTGTACAACCACCTTATGCAATATCATACTGAATTATCCGGTGACTTTAATTCAGCAGGTCATGTTAAGGCCGGGGAATGGATTCGCTACTGGTCATCCGCAGTGATTTTCAGTAACGGCATAGGTGATAGGACTTGATAAATCCCATCTACATGGTACGGTAAATTGCTTGTTTTCAAAAACAAGCTTGGCTTCTTGACCCCCAAAAGACATCCGTGTTTCTGTGGGAATGGATGACCTCTCAAACATCTTCCCTTTAGCGTCCACCGCTAAATTTTAAATACATGGGGGGGGGGGGGGAGATACATTATGCCTTCCCAGGCAGTTTTGCTTTGTCCCCGACCTGCATGCTTCTTTCGGCAGAGCAAGGATTGGGCGGGGAGCAGGGCTGGACTATAGCAAAAAACTCTAAGTTCAGATCTGGTCTAGAAAATTTATATACATGGGGGGGGAGTAAATATTATGCCTTCTCTGCCAGTTTTTACCCGCATGCCACTTTGGGGTTGTCGGGACAGGGAGCAGAGCAGTGGAGGCTAGGCTATGCCCGGCCTGCCACTTTTACTATATATATGATACATATACTAAGTATATGTAGATACATGGGGGAAAGAGAAATTAAGCCTTCTCTGCCAGTTTTGCTTTTTCCCTGACCCTCACACCACTTTGGGCTTGGGATGGGGAGTCGAGTGGCCAGTCCGTGAAGGAGATGCATCATGTTTTCTGTCAGGGAAGGCACATGAATCTCCCCTACCCACCAGAATTCTAATGAATTCCGATGGAATCCCCACTATGGCAAAGAGCCCCCCACTCCCTTCCCCTGTCATAGACTCCTATATACCCTTCATATGGACAGGACTTTTATTTGTTAGGATAACCCCAGTAAATTTGCTTTTGAGGCCAGTGACCTGCTGTTTTAGCGTCCCGTAATAATTCTGTATGGTCTCTTTTTGTTTTTTTTTGTGTACATCATATACAAACTGTGAGTTGTACAAATACTGTGCAAACCATGTCTGCACTTTCCCTTTTTGTTTTGAGTTTTAAACTCCGCCTTTTTTATTATTTTGAAGACTGGAATTATTTATTTTTATTTTCTATTTTTTTTCAAGCCTTCAGCTTTTGCTGAAAGCTTTACATGTCCAATATCCACTTTCACCACTGTTAGCGTCTAATCCAAAAAACAAAAAAATCATACCAGGCTTCCAATTTTTATGCTGTAACCTCGAAGGATATGTCCTTTCCGATTTCTTCACCATCTTCAAACTTCTCTGCTGCTGAAAGGCACCTAAGGTTTACTATATATGCATATATATAATCTACCTGTTTATTACATATTATAAAACAGATGGTAAATTATTGTTGTTTTTATTTTTTTTTTTATTTTTTTTTAGGCAAATGTTCCAGGAGCACGATATAATCTTAAGTTTTGTCATAGATAAAGGCTCTGTGCAGTAAAATAAAATGTAGGTGCCTTTTTTTCACACAGCTATGTAATAATGGCTACTGGGACTAATGGATGTAATACAGCAGCTGCAGATAGTCCCATATGTTCGCTAAAGCTTGAATAACACGTGGTGGTTATAATAACACAAGACCCGGGTTAACTGGATAACTCTTGTACGTAACAATATTTCTATGTGCACACAATATCTTCTACCTGAAAATGCAGCCTTCTTAGGGGTCAATGTAACATCTGTCTATTGAAATTTGCTTTTGGCGAGAACTGTCATAAAACATTAGCACCCTATTTTTTTTTTTATTCCAAATAACTTGCAAAATGAACCTAATAAATCTTTAAGAATAATGACAAGGGGAAAAGTATTATACTTTTTATTTATTTTCTTTCTTTCTCTGTTTTTTTTTTTTTTGTTTGTTTTTTTTACCTTTGTTCTTTTTGTTTATTTTGTGCTTCAAAAAAATTGTCTGCACATCACAAATTCTGGATCCTTCATAGGCAAGTTTGAAATGTGTGGTACGTTTTTTGAAAAAGATAAAAAAAAAAAAAAATATTGTAATATTTTTTAAGCAATAAGCATAGAAATAAATATTTATTTAAAAGTGTTCTGAAATGTGTAATTGGACACAATGGTACCTATGTTGTTTTTGATTTGGTAGGTATTGGTTACATAAACTGCATGCCAAAAAATTCACAGCTCAACCAAAATATTGCAAATGTGCTTTACTATAGGAAGTTCGGGCAATTGTACATGGATGACTGTGATCCGATAAACTAAGAACCCTTTCACACTTGCAATGAACCAAATGTATTGAATGGGTTTTCACAGACACACACGTGTGGAAAAATACCCTATTAGAAGACTATGGGGACGCATCAAAATGCATTCATTGCACAGATACATGGAAGGGCATAGGGAAATTTATTAAAATACAACTGTAAAGTATAAACACTTTTGCCTAACTCTGCACTAAGCAAAAATAATCGATTACCATGTCCCCCCAGACTACTCTGAATTTACCATGCTTTCTGGTAACCACGGGACACCGTATAGAACATCTAGAGACGAAAGGAGACTTGTTGGGAGTGGCTGTAGGACCTGTAGTGATATCACAAACATGTGGCTCATCATATGCTTCAGGTCGTCCAATTACAATCATGCTGTCCTGATTCATATAAATTCCCCGAGTGCTGCCAGGAAAAGCTGAGAGGATATAACATGTAGCCTCCTATATCTATTAACCCTTATATCTCAGGCTAGGAAGAAGCCAGCAGCATGATACAGTAAGGCCTCATACACACGGCCATTGTTTTATCTGCTGAGTATTTTACTGAGCTATGTATTTGTATGGGCTCATACACACAGTTGAGGATTCCTCAATCCCCTTGTCTCAGCATAGTGCCCCTGAGAAAAAACTCAGAGCAGGTCATGTTCTTGGCTGTGTTTGCGGCTCTGCACTCCCATAGAAGTCTATGAGGCAATGAATTGCTAGGCAACAACCTCCTGTTTGGTTTTTTTTCCCCTCAAAACCGATAACACAAGGAATACACATGGGCCTACTTTTCGGCCAGATGGGGAAGGCACGGGGAAAATACTATTGACACACAGTCCTAAAACTCGTCCTATAGGGCTGATGCTTTGCAGCCGTAAGTAAAAAACGACTTTTTGCAGAAGGCCTAAAACTGATAAAAGAAGTGCATGAAAAACCAACACACTAAACAAACTCTGACTGAAAACTGATGGAAAATGTCTCTCAGTTTTTCACTGATCAAACTCTGATGGAACGCTGATCAGACTCGTGTGAAAGGGGCCTAAAGCTTTTCACAGGCAACAAACAACGGTCCCTTGGTGTATGATCCCCACTTTCATGCTGGAGGCTGCTACATACTACATACACTGGCAGCAATAGACCTTGTTTGATAATTTGCGGCTCAGGCTGTCGCCTCACAGAAGGGGCCGTAGAAAGCCAAGCCGCGTATGAACCCCCAGAAATACATGGGGTGTGTGCTAGCTGTAGAAACAGGGCTTGTACACAACCAAAAAGTAAGCTCACATGCATGTAGTCAAAGCCTGTCTACTGGATTTACTAGTTCAATAGAACTCCTCAGAATGGACAAGATGAGAATGGGATCTTGGTGCACTGTAGGACTGGGGGTAGACGGTATTTTGGTCTTCACTATGATTTGCTCGTAAAATTGTTATTGTTGTTCCTTGCCACGGAGAGGAAGATCCTCTGACGCTCTTAAGAAATCACCCTCAATCACAAAGTTTCATATGAGAAATGTAATATCCTAAATAATTAGCCGTGACAAGTAGTTGAGTTACGATATGGATAAGTACATGGCCGGCGCCTGCATCCAGCTTACCCGGGCAAGTGACGGGGCCCCAGTGGTCCCAGAGGGGCCCACGGCACACACTGGCAAGATAGGAAAACTCAAATACATCGGCATACATTGCCGATGTAATTGAGATGAGCGCCGCACTTACAGTGTGTCGTGGATAATAGGGGGGCGCCACCGCAAGCGGACCCTCACAGAACGTAATAGCTTCGGCGCTGCCGATGTATTTCTGTTGCAGAGCGTCTATTACTGTGCGGGACGCTGGGCGTGATGACTTCACGTCGCCAGCGTCCCTGCTGCTGCACAGACGATGCAGGACGAGCAGCAAATCTAAGAAATATTTGACTCCTCAATTTAGTTTAACTAACTCACTATTCATGTAATGACAAGGAGGTATAAATCATATATAAATACATACATAAATACATCTGTGTGCAAAACATTCCCTCATTTGAAGCCCCTGTTCCCCAACTATTACACATCATTAGATATTGGTCTTCTCATATGGTTTAGAGGTAACTTGTAGACCGCCTCAGGAGCCCCAATCCTACTGTGAACACAATGGGGCACATTTACTAATAGCTAACAGCTAATAATAACAGTGCAGTCTGTACTATGTGCAGTTGCCTGTGTACTGTGTTGAGGGCGCCAGATTCAGGATTTCTGGTGCCTGTTTTATATGAATCTGGCACCCTCTGCACTGCACCGGCAGAGTGCACCACTTATTTTTGGTGCACCTTTAACATAGGCCGTGCGACACAATTCTGTCAGATTTTGGATGTTAAATAGACGCACGATACGACTGAGCACCAGAACGCCCCCTGCAGAAATTTGTGTTGCATGAAGAATAGTGCACTTCTTAAATACACATACAAACGGTTTGCGCTAAAAAGAACGTGCAAGTCCAACAGAAAACTGGCGCGTGGCCCTTAGTAAATGTGCCCCAATATCTGAACAGGAATCTCTTTGAACTATTGAAGTTTTCCGAGCTAAATCTATGGATAACATTTTAATAAGATAGGCCCTTAATATTATATTGGTGGGGATCTAACACTCAACTCCCCTACATGATAGCAGTTGTTTTCTATATAGTGGGCCGACACATTTACTGCAGATGAATTACCCTTAATCTGAATGGAAGCTAAGCTGCATTGACACGATTCAGCCACTACATTGAGAAGGGAGTCTGTTCGCTGCTCCGTTCTATTTGCTCAGGACAGCTGGAAGTTGGGGTGTGTTGGACCCCACCAATCTAATGAGCTAACAGGTCATAAGTATTTGTAGCCTACAATAAAAACCTTTAGAATCAATAATACATTTTTTTTTGCCTAATTCCGTCCTTATGGAAGAAAGATTCTACCAAGATGACATGGACTATGGTGGTATTTTTTGACTCTATATGCAGTTTTGCCTGTCGAGTGTGCAGAGGGCGCCAAATGAATCAAAACTGCCCCACGGTCTACATGAATCTGACACTTTAATCAACAAGCTGGATACAGGTGGGAGGGTTTTTGGCAGGATTGAGATCATCACTATGTATATGCCGAGGCCATATATATACCCCTCTATTCGGTCACCCCATATAGTAACGCACCTAGTCACTTAATCCATAGTAACTACATTGAAAACAAAGGTACCCCTTAACCAAAGGGGAAAAAGGACAAAACTAGAAAAGTGAGCATAAAATGTAATCTTTATTAATGACACATAAACAATAATAATATAAACACAATCGGTGCCAGCATTAAATTGCACTGTCCTGTGGATATCATTAGAATGCAATAAAATACCGAGTGGTGTGGCACAGAAAAAGAAATGGACCAACCCAGACAATGTGGAGAAGAAGTAATTATAAAAGTCTAATTACAAGAGGCTGAACACGAGTGGGCATGAATCCTCCTAATGGACCATATCTTTATAGTGCCTGATGTGAATAGTTGCAGCAATGACCTATGTTGGGGCTGAGTATATGGTAAACATAAGAGAGTAAGTGCCAGCTCTTAACTAGTTAGAACAAGTGTTTGGGACTCAACTGTCCCGCACTGCTCGGGAAGTGGGCACCATTTATTTATTTGGTGCTCTTTGTTCATGCTGCAGAATTGTGGCGCACGTCAGTAATAAACCTTATTTCTGTCTTGTCGGACACATTGCAGCCGCAACACAAAACTGGCGCAGACACTTTTAATAAATGTGGCCCATTATGTGTGAATCCTGAATGAAAAGTACCTTGTATGTCAATCCATTCCTGGTTTTGAGAAAAGGAAACCTGCACTACATGTCCCAGCTTCACCTTTTTATTTTTTTGTTTTCAATTCCTAATTCAAGGACTGCGCAGTGACTCACGGTTTCCAGCAACTCGCACTAAGTTTTCGAGATGACTCTGCTGCTTTTTAAAAAATTTTTCCTAATGTCATGTTGATCTCTCTTTGCTGAGTAGTCGGAAGCGAATGAATTTCCCTCATCAATAGTCTGTTCTTTTCTTCTTATTCATAACATGGTACATAACATAAACAAGGTCACAGAAGGAAAATTAGGAATTTTTTAAGGTATTGCAATTTAAAAAAGTTAGAAATAACTGTAATTTTTTTAAAACTTGCCAAGAGATGTAGAACGTGAGATGGAATTATGTTTCTCCACCTGACTACATCACTACGTGAAAAGCTTTAGGCTCCATGCAGCAACAGCGGACATGTACTGAGAGCTGTAAGCCCGGAAGAGAGGGGATGGGTGAGCGCTTCTACCCCCTCCCTTCTCCATAATGAGCTGAGCGTTTGCTCCCCATTTAAGGGCAGGTATAGGACCTGCTCAATTTATTGCGGAGTGATTGCACGGCTCAAACACAGTGCGGTGAGACACAATGGGGGAGATTTATCATCAAGTTTCGGAGCTAAAACTGTTCTAGTTACCCATGGAAACCAATCAGAGCTCAGCTGTGGGAAAATGAAAGCTGAGCTCTGATTAGTTGTCATGGGCAACTAGAACCGCTCTGCTCTAAGAGATTTATGATAAAACTCTATCAATGTGCTCGGCCCATGGTGTCCATGCATAACGCCTGTCTATGGTGGCCGAGAGCTAGCGGTCGTCTTTGTGGCTAGCTCACGGGCGCCTTTCCCCGAAGTGTGATTGAAGCCTTAAACTGTAAAGACTGACAAAATTCGTTCTTTCAGACATTTTCTCAAGTTAGTGCTTCTTGAAAGAATTTGTCTAGAAATGATGATTTATTTCAAGAGTGTAAGAACTTAGACTTACCTCTGGTCCAGTGTAGCTCCTCCCATCATTGCTGCCATCTGTTGTTGGCGAAATTTCTCTGTCAGCTACATCCTCTGCAGTGGCGTAACAAGAGCCTAGTGGGCCCCGGTGCGAACTTAGAAATGGGGCACCCATACACCTAAACCCTCGCTGACAGCTCCATACCGCATGTGATTCTTCAGAATACACATATTTCATATATACACTCCACAGACATAACCACACATACACTACATATGCATAACACACAGGGGCAGTGGCGTAACTTGAAGCTGATGGGCCCCAGTGCAAAGTTTGTGCCAGGGCCCGGACTATAATGTATGGTTTATAGTAATAGTTTTCTCATATGGGAAAGTGAGACCTTATGGGCCCCCAAATCATCTTGGGCCGGTTGCGATTGCAACCTCTGCACCCCCTCAAGTTACGCCCCTGATCCTCTGGCTGTGACCTGTACGAAGCTTTAGCTTATGCACGCTGTCAACATGATGTCACTGCTGAGACTCTGTATACCAACACAGGCCAGCCATGATGGGAAGAGCCACACAGGAGGAAAAGACTATGGTAAGTACAAGTGCCCGACAGTAAACAAAAAGAATAGTTCCCGGACAACTTGAAGGAAATCTGCTCTCAAAATCAGGCATGATAAACCAGGAACACTAGGCTACATTCACACGGACGTATAAAAACGGCCGTATACGTACCCTTTTTTTACAGGTTACATACGGCCACATTCATTTCAATGGACAATACGTTCAACCATTTATATTGCCGTTTTTGACACTGGAGTGTACGTACCGTATACTGGCCGTATAAAAATATAGAGCATGTCCTATTTTCTCCCGTATTTCAGTTCTGTATGCCCTAAAAGTCTATGGGCATGTATAAAATACGGGTTAAATACGTGCTGCATACGGATGAAAAACGTCACGTATTTATACAGAAATACAGCCTGTAGATACAGGACTGGAGAAATACATGTCCGTGTGAATGCAGCCTTACTCATAGATCCAGGCACCGTGACTGTGGTAATCTCCTTATATTTTTTATTCTGAAATCAACTTTTAAAATGATGCTAATTAAACAGAAGGGCTGTGGGAACAGTAACTGTAACACCCCAGAGCCCTTCTGTCTAATTAGCATCATTTTAAAAGTTGATTTCAGAATAAAAAAAATATAAGAAGATTACCACATCCTCCATGCTGCAGATTCATAGGAGGGGATTTACTAATTATGGCGCCATCACGACTGTCGGCATCGGAGATCAGTCTCCGGAAAGCACAGCCCAATGTATTAAAGTGGTGCATGGCTGTTAGTAATTAATGGGTAGGCGGAACTAATCAGTCGTGCACCAGAAAAATGAAGTGGGCGCCCAAATCTTACATGGACTGCGCCTAAATTTTTCTCTCTGACCACTTTATTCCTGGTCTATTGTGCCCCTAAATTTGTGCCAAAAAATGCAGACAAAATACACATAAATGTGATGGCTAATGTGGAAAAGTTAGGCCACGCCCACTTGCGCCAAAAAAAGACGGAGGAGTCGGAAACATCTGTTCTTTCTGGCACAAATTCATTATAAATGATCTGCAACAGTTCTATGCCAAAAAGCATTAAAATCCCGGCATTTTTTGGGCGCAGATGCAATAATACATGTGCCCCATAGGCTTTTACACTGACTCCTTACCCTCTGCAATGCCCCCTCCCTTTGCATAATGTAATCTCACTGCAGCAGTGGAAGTTCCAGCACACAGTGGGAGGGGGGAAGTGCTCATTGCACACTGTAACAGCTTGTGAATCGGCTGTATGAAACTTATTCAGTGTACGTGGTGATGAAAAAGGATCGGCCATGTTGAATTTGAACATGACCAATTCTTTGTTCTAAGGGAAGTCTATAGGAGGGGCAGGTTCCCATTGATCAGAAAGAGTAGGTGTGACAGTTGCTTTTAATATAATCCTCCCTATGAGGACTATGAAAACCTAACCTCTTCGATCATAACCCAATAACAGTTAAAGTCTTTGTTCTCCTAAGAATCCCAGTTCCCTCAGCTTAATAGCAATGTAATAAATATGTCTTTTTCAACATTCATCTGTTATGAAATTCCTATTTTTCCAAGTTTCATAGAATTATAGGACACTGGGGAGCTGGTGCACAGACACACGGTTTCACCACAATCCAGAATAGATTATCACATTGTGATCTCACATTAAAAGACATTGACATGAATTCCTTCTCTCGCGGTGTTCGGTTCCAGTGGCCTCTTAGTTAATGTGAGAAGAGCACGTTACCACAATCTGTTTTCAGCCATGATGAAAAGCTTGTCCTGTTGTCGTGTTAGGATCATGCAGAGCCACAATCCAACGTTCCAGCGTTCCGAATTTTGCTGGCACTTAATCTTCCCACGTTGAACAGTTTTAGAAAAAGAGACTATTTGAGAACAGAGAAAGATCAAAAATGTTTCAGCAGTTAATTTACTTATTTATGGTCGGGGGGGGGGGGGTTCCCATCTTCACAGTGCTAGAATAGCCCCCCAATGTGGTAGGTAGAGAGTGTTAGTTCAGAATGTCTACCTAACATGAAGGTGAACAACTAGGGCTGCCCTCTATCCAAAAATACAAGTATTACATGAGCTGCTTTTTTGTTTTTGCACGCTTCTGTGAAAAATAAGTTTGTATACACACTAGCAATACTTTCAAGGGTAATGGTGGCATGTATAATTGCAGATTCATCATTTGTCTCGAAGATTTATCAAAACTGATGAATCTGTCAAATATGGCAAATGTGCAACCTTTCTCCTCTTTAGATAGTGTCAAGGGTGCTCCTACGACCAATGTCCCAGGTCGCAGGTACATTGTGCACCCAAGCTGGCTGCGGCAGGGGGACTTACCTGACCGCATTCCAATATTGTCTCTCACAGTCTGGTGTGCGGGCCCCCGTCTCCTGGAGTCCGTGTGTGCCGGCTTCCTGTGACTTAAAGGGCCAGTGTGGCGCTAATTGGTGCTGGCCCTTCCTTGTTCTATAAACAGCCTGCAAACCCGACGGATCTTTGTGCTCTATGTCATTGAAAAAGCGTTTCCATTCTACCTGTGTCATTCCCGTTGGGACCTCCTGCTACATCCCTGACTCTGATCCTGTGCTGCCTGTCCTGATCTCCTGCCTGTCCACAACCACATTTCTGCTCTACAATTCTGTACTTTGCCTTGGTCACCATCGCGATCAAGTCACGCCTGTGGAGCAACCTGGTGGTATCCCACCGCAGCAAGACCAACCCGCTCTGATGAAAACCAGGTGCCACTTAGATTCCACTCCCAGGTGACGGCTTACGTCACCGCTCGCGGTGGTACAATGGGTCCACTACCCCTGGATCCTGACAGACAGCTTCTCCAAATTTATCATATGGATCCAGATTAGACTGTTGGATTTAAAATTATAACTTGTACAATATGAACCAAATTTAGGCGCAAATCCACTCCTGTCCACTGGTGGAGGAAGTAGTTTAGCCAAATTGCGCTTGGCAATCTCCGTCAGCTCCATAGAGATGAATGGAGCAGAATGGTCATGAGCAGCCGTCTGTTCCATTAATCTCAGGAGCGACGAGGGGTCTGATGGAGGTTTCACAAAGTAAAAATAAAGTAAATTATTTTCATTATTTGGTTATAACTGTGGATGAGTGGACCCGTTTAGGTTCGGGGAAGACTGTGTGGAAAAGATATGACTGTGTGCCCTAACTTTGGTGCATGAGTACCGGTCAGATGTGATCTATGCTCCATCCTCCTCTCATGTCCTGGGTGCTGTTCTCTTGGCTATGATACTGGTTTTATCTTGTATGTGCTAATTTTAGGACCCAAAGCCGTGCGAGGAGCATAGAAGAACATTGAGTGCGGTGCATGGAATAGACGAGGAGTGATGAGAGGTTTTTTTTAAGTCTGGACTGGGGACTGACTCATTACTTATTGTCTACCCTAGGGAAATTCATTATTTTTTGTTTAATCTATAGCTCCATAATTATCGTTTTCTGCTCTGGGATTAACATTATTATTATATATATTATTAATTGTCTGCTCTAGGGTCTCTATCATTCTTGTTTCATTTGGGCTAATAATGATTATTATTTGTCTGCTAATAATTGTCTTTTAATAAGTGTGAGGTCTGGGGTCTATATTCTCAATAATTGTCTGTTCTTGGGTCCTCATTTCAATAATTGATGTGTCTGGGGTCTCTAATCTTAATATTTGTGTGGTCTGGGGTCTTTATTCTTGATAATTGTCTCATCTGGGGTCTCTATTCCTAATAATTGTATGGTCTGGGGTCACTGTTCTTACAGGGAACCTGTCATTAGCAATTGGCCTAATAAATCACTACCAGAATATTGTCAAATAGCATAATACCTTGTAGTTTTTGTATCTTTCATGGTTCAGAGTGGTGGCATCATCCAGAAAATCGGTGTGGTGTTCGCACTGGATCATTACTATTTTCACTGCAATATTCCTTTGGTTTCTTGGGTTATATTTAATGAAGTTAAAGGGGTTGTTTGGATGTTGAAAAACATGGCTGCTGTCTTCCAAAAACAGTTGCTCTCCTGACATGGTATTGCAACTAAGCTCCATTCATCTTTGTACAGCAGAGCGGCACAAACCATGGTCATGTTTGGTGCTATTTAGAAAAAAAACAGCCATGTTTTTTAATCTCATGCCATCTCCTTTAAGTGGCATCACCAAGTATCCCTTGGATCAAGCAAAGTTGTGCACTTCTGCCATAGTAGAGGGTCATAAATCATGGGACAGAATACAAGAGGGACAGCATTTCAACAATAACATATAGAAGCAATGGGAGGCATGGTAGGAATTTAGTGAGTCAGCCACTTTACTACAGGTTGGCACTGGCTGACCTTTTTTTTTATCTCTTATCTAACTTGCAAATTTCGGTTTATTCCCAAAACAATTCCCTTTTTTGTCCTTCCCTGTCAACTTGGCCAAATAAATATTTCCTTCAATACCTTTGATCTGAACCCCTAGTAATAAGCTGTAGTAGTTGTGATAGTGTTGTAGTATTTTACCTTCTTACAATATATTTGCAGACCTCTGCTTGCTGACTCCTTGCTACTGTGTACCTTAAACTTTGCCCTTTATTACACTGTAAATTGTGTTTGGCGATTTTAACATATATTCTTTCTCACCTCCATAATGATATGTCATCTTATTGCCTGCTGGACCTTATATGAAGAATGTTATTACATCTCAGCAGTATCTGAATACAAAGTACGCACTTGATAAGCCAAGTGATCTTGGAGCGCAATCAATGTCAGGGACAAGTTCTCTCTCTGTATTATGCTAATGATGGCTGCCCCTGCTGACACAAGCAGCAAAAACAAATTATAATATTCCGCCAAAGAATAAGGACCCAATACGCAGCCTCTCCTGTCCTCTCATCTCACTTCCTGCTGAGGAAAATAGGACATGGTCAAATTGGGTCATAGACGCTGCGTCTCCTCATGTACATTGTTGACAAAGTGCTGATTCAGCTAAATTTTAATAAGGAGCTCACATAGCAGGTTTGGCCGCGGACATGGATGTGGCTCAAGAAACCAAGAGGAATTTGTATGCTAACTATCCAAAATATCACCTACAACTGTGTATAAGGGGCAGTATGTGTTTAGGGATAATATATACATCCATATCCATTGGTGGGAACTTAAGATAGCAAAAGTTTCTTAGGCGGATTGAAGGATACTGGACCCAGTAGTGTACATGCTTTAGACCAGTGGTCCCCAACCACCAGGGACATGTAGTTCGGTACAATGATTGCTAAAAATAATGGTGAGTTGTTGGTTCCTCACTACACCATGGAGTCTCTGCTAGGGATGAGCAAGAACCCGCAACCTGAAAGCTCACCCCCACTGGTAACACCCGTGTTTGGTACTAGCACTGATTGTGGGTGTTACTCTCTAAACGTGACATCATCAGGGAGCGACAGTTCAAGAATAAATGGCAGTGCACTTTGCCAGTGGCATCTGAAGAGCTCACACCAGCACTAATGGTACCAGCAGGAGGGTTGAGCCGAACACTCTGGGAACCACAACATTGTAATTTGGGTCCGCTCATCTCTAGTCTCTCCCGCTGCACCATGTGGTTCTTATTTATTATGTATCACAATTTAGCTTCTGTTCCAACATTCATGCCCGTTTTTTTTGCGGCTTCATTTGGGCACAACTTGTGAATCCCAGAACTTTTCCTGATTTACTAGTTTCTCCAACACCTTTTTTTGGTGCACACTTAGACCCACATAAAGCAGGTCTACCAAGTTCTATTTCTCCTTCATGAATGTGGCGTCATTTCAGACACTTTTGGCCATGCGCCAATTTATTAAGTACATGCGACACTATAAAAAAATTGAAGTCTATTACAGCACACAGTTCTTAAGTCAAGAAAATGAGCCTTGCAACACTTATAATCAGGGTCGGGTCCAGGTTTCTGTAAGGTAGTAAGGTAGGCACCTTTGCAGTGAACTCATGTGGCAGCATTAAAAATACAGACGCTAAAACAGTATCCTGTTCCCTAGTTTATCACACCAAACAGTCCCCTCATGGTTATATTATATAAGCCACCCTCAACCCCAATGGATTAATTAGATACACCCTCCTAACCCCCGTGGATTCCTTATAAAAAGTCTTATGTGGGCCCCCCAGCAGCTCTGAGCCCAGGAACCTGCCCAGGTACACCCAGTGCTGGCGCCAGCCCTGCTAATAATAAATAACCCCCTATGTTTTGACTGTGCCAGTGAATATTCAGATGCTGGTAACTAGTTGTCAGAATGTTATGATGGGCAATCCTGGACATGTTGTCTTTATTACAACTTTGCTTGCTCTTCTGTAGTGAACTTCTGCTTAGTATCTTTGGAAAAAAACACCTGTATGTTTTCTACTTATTTCAGCAAAATCTTTAAGCCTAGACAACTAAACTGACTATGGAGATCTCCTTAAAGTGTGTGTGTCATAATATAGACAGTCCTATCTAAATGGAGCATGTTATAGAGCAGGAGGAATGAAGCTGATTGTACATAGTGTCCTATCTACAGGCAGCATGTTATAGAGCAGGAGAAGCTGGGCAGATTGTACATAGTGTCCTATATACAGGCAGCTTGTTATAGAGCAGGAGGAGCTGAGCAGATTGTACATAGTGTCCTATATACAGGCAGCTTGTTATAGAGCAGGAGGAGCTAAGCAGATTGTACATAGTGTCCTATATACAGGCAGCTTGTTATAGAGCAGGAGGAGCTGAGCAGATTGTATACAATGCTCTACAACTGCAGTTTTTTCTCCGATATTCACATTTTTACCTACTATCCTTTAAAAAGTTAATAAAAGTCTTTTTAATACTTATGTAAATGCTCAGTAAATGCATTAATTAGCTTTTATTGCTTTAAAATGCAAGATGCTTTTTTGGCTCTTCACAATGTTAGGTAAGTTCTGAAATCTGCTGGATTTCTATTCCCAAAGAACAAAGCAAAATATGAGCTTGTTATAAGGAAGAATACCTCTATAATATCGTGCTCTATCAGTGCATCATCTAGCTGCCGTGCATAGCTGAAAACCATAGGGACTCCTTATTTTCACACATCATCCCTACAGACACAATACTAAACTTTTTAGGTCACATGACTGCGACAGAACTAATATGCTGTCTGTATTAAAGGGGTATTGTAGGCACAACAAGTTATCCCCTAACCACATGATTGGGGATAACTTGTTGATCTGTGCAAGTCCCAAAGGTGGGACCCACATAAGTCAATAGAATGGTGGTTGTTGTTTGTTGGGATGAGCATGTGTACTGCCTCTCCAATCACTGTCTATAACATGGACCTCTCCCTCCGTGCCAGAGAGGAGTATAGCGCAACAAGGGGCATCTACCCTTTTTATATAAGTGGTAAAACAGACCCCCATTCTCCTGATCCATGAGGTTCCAACCATATAGTATCTGTTCTCTCTATTGTTCTCTCTCATTTGGATAGGGAATAATTTGTTTTGAGTGCACTACCCCTTTATATGTAAGAAGGCAGCCTCTGTATGTAAATCATAAATGCATGAAGTTACATAAAAAACTATAAACTCAGACAAAACAGGGAAGCAAAAAAAGCAAATATAATCAGCCTTCTTATCACTCCTTTTATTATATGCTGCAAGCAAAATCTGGGTTTTGGCTTGTGACATATAAGTCTTGTTTTCCATACAGCAAAGAGTTAAATTTCCCTTCCTCCACTGATAATTTTAGCATCTCTTCCTCTCCATAGTGAAGCAGTGCTGTGTTATTGAGTAATAGGGTTTAGCCAGGAATATAACCTGCCACACCAGGGAACCATGGAATCCACCGGGAGTAAAAGTGTAAAATGTATTTTTATTCCTTTCATTACTAGCTGGAAGCAGAAAAGCTAAAGGATCCTCCCTGAGGTTAGACGCTGTAGGATGCATGGAACCGAGTGGTAGCCTAGGACCAAATCTACATGACCTAAGGGTAAGGGGTTACAATTCATCTCGTTCAGAGTTCTGTATCCAAGTCCCCGAAACTCACTACAATCAAAATCATATAGTATAATAAATCAAATAATATTGTTATTAATAGTATAATATAATAAAAGTCTTAGGTTACATTCACACTGCCGCATGGGGGACGTATATACGGCTGATAAACGTCCTTAATAGACGGCAATGGGCGCACGGCGCCCTACGGGATTGGTACGTAGCACCACATGTGTGGCACCGTACCGTTCCGTACCCGGGAAAAGATATGACATGTCCTATCTTTTCCCGTATTACAGCGCAATGCGCCATATATCCCTATGGAGAGGGGCGGGGGTGAGCAGCGCTCACCTCCTCTCCCTCTCCCCACGCGCTGCCGTGTGCCCGCCGTGCTCCGGTACGGCGGGCAACGGTAGTGTGAATATAGCCTTAGGCTAAAAGTTAATATACAGAGGATACAGGAAGCACACAGCGCTATTCTCTGTGTAGTGGCTGAAGAAAGTCGCTGCAGCAAAGATGGGAGCTCATCTGCAGGACCCTGGTCTGACCACCTGATGGGGGGGGGGGGGTGGACATTGAACACCACCAAACTGATCACATATCTGATGTATTATATTCTATGGATATGGAATCTGGACATTTATATAATTATAAATTATAGAAAATATATAATATGTATTATATATATAGTTATGGAATTCTGTCTGATTATGGAGCAGTGTGACCTTACAGTACATGTCATATGGTCATATGGCTAAATAGTAGATATCTGTTACAAGAGAAAGTTCAGCTCCTTAAAGTGTTTTTCCATGAGTATGGAATCTCCGCAGGTGTCTGGTGTTAAAAAAATTGGGGTGTCACAGGAAGTCCCAAGGCTCCCGTTGACAGGACAGCAGACGAAATTTACCAGGGAAATTTTATTAGTGGCCAACCCCTTTAATGTACACTATTATAGCACAGCTGCGGTCGAACCACAATTTCAGATTCCCTAATAGAACTTAACTAAACTAAATAAAAATGATATTTTATTATGAAAAAAGCAAACCCCTTTCCTCTCAAAATATACAATGACATTTAGTTCATATTATGCAAAAACCATATTACTCATACCAAACAAAAGTAATCTAAAATATATTAAGTGATCATTGGAGCCTGGGACTAAAGTAAAGCAGCTTCATCAGAGCCATACCTCAGCTTCATCAGAGGGCACAATAGGCAAAATGGTCTGTCTGTAACTTGGGGTCGTTTGTAAGTCGGGTGTTCAATTCTGTCGCAAACAGGGTGGTCCCCAGAGAGGCCCCCCCCCCCATTTACAAAGTCCACACATAGAAATCAAAGAGCTGGACTGGTCGGTGAAAATTTTACACCTGTCAGTAAACAAGGCCATTACGATGTCCTTTAATACTTCAAGTTATAAAAGACTGCAGAACTTAAAGGGAGCAGGTAAACAGAAAACTGGTTTTTAGGCAAACACTACAGCCTGTAAAATTGTGTAATAAAGCAGAACAATATGGCGAGAGGAAAGAGAAGGTAACATTTACAAATATTTTCAACATAAGTATGTGTTATTCTTCCTCCCGAGCTGTTTTTCCTTCACGCGGGAATAGATTCAGTACTCAATGCGGCGCCTCCGACCTCGCGTGCACACCTACAACTTTACTATCATTGTCCTACCCGTACCTTTAACGCGAGGTAAGAAAAAAATTCTGATACCAAAAAGGATAATAAAATTACTCATTTTAAACCAGAACTTTAAATTTATGGGGTGTGCATTTTGTAGATCATGTACATACAAGTGTAGTGACTTGCAGGTAGGTGACCCTTTCCCTTTACTTGTAACCAAGTTAGAGATGGGTCCAACATTTACTAAGCATCTACAGCATATCCCATGAATATGGCCACATATACCATTTTTAGTTGATAAGGACTGATATTGGAATAGCCCCAAAGCCCATAGGGAATAGCCACTTACGGATGGGACCACCCGAGGGTCATATGTGGCCCACTGTATGTACCCTGTAAGCAGTGGCGTAACTAGAAGCTGATGGGCCCCAGTGCAAAGTCTGTGCCAGGCCCCTGACTATAATGTATGGTTTATAGTAATAGTCTTCTCATATGGGAAAGTGACACCATAAGGGCCAGGTGCGATCGCAACCTCTGCACCCCGTAAAGTTACGCCCCTGCCTGTAAGTCAATCTTGTCACTGCCTGTAGGTGGTAGTAGACAACATACCATCCAATTATCCCAGTTTGAGTGGAAAAGTTCTGGACTTTCAGGTCTTTCCCGCAGGCCTGGGTCACACAAAGTTTTTCCTGGATACAGATAGAATTCAATGTGATGATAATTCTGTCTACACCATTGGGCTCCACTCTACCCCATTGAGACGTTCTCACTGCTGTGTACAGCAGGCAAAATGTGACAATGTCCTCTGCTGGCGTCAGAACTCATCCGTGGAAGAGCAAACAGAAAAAAAGAGCTACTGGGGAACATGGGATCTGATTTTTTTTATATGCCTTTGCATCGCATAACGGAAAGGAGTCGACGGTGGGTCTAACAGAAAATTGAACATGAGGGCAATAAAAATGGGGCTATTATGGATGAACATGCTAAAGTAAAGGGGGCATTATTTGGGGCTACATAAAGGAGAACATTATAAGGAGGGGGCAGGAGTAAAGAAGGCAAATTAAATGGGGAGTAGTAGAAAAGGGACAACCTAAAGCTCCTAAGACCACTTTCCGGTTTGGACCTATGACTATTAAATTTTATTCACAAAAGTTGCAGTGGTCCAACAATGGACCAATGGATCGGTCAAATCCTTTGACCGATAAAAAATAACTATATATATAACTATATAAAAAAAAGATCAACAGCAAGATCTATTAATATCTAGTGTACCGTATTTTTTGGACTTTAAGGCGCACAAAAATTCCTTTGATTTTCTCAGAAATCAAAGGTGCACCTCATAGTCCAGTGCACCTTATTTATTAACCGTACTTACAGACAACAGCTGCCTTGTACTGTGCCCAGGTCTGCCACCTGCCGGTCATTCATCCTTATAATCAGGTGCGCCTTATAATCCGGTGCGCCTTATATATAAACCTAGATGTGTTAGCAGGCATTTATTGATAGTCCGAAAAATACGGTAAGCTCATGTATAAGAAACCAATTAAAATATAGTGGTGGGAGTAGAATTGTGAAGTTGTTTAAATGCACTAGAAAAAGGGATAACTTATCAGGCGAGGCAGTGTGTTTTTAGGTTTGTGCGGTTTCTTTATTTTGAGAAGGAACACATGTACTTTGGTACCGTGCTTAGCGAGCATTAATGTCTTTTTACCCTTTGCTTAGGGTTCATGTACACATTCACACACTTCTTTGCCTACTATATCCGCGGTGTGCTGTTAAGATTGTGTGTGTAAAGGGTACACACAACTTTGGGCTAATTCAATGCCGTACTTGGGAGTTACCCTTTGTAAGCTTATCCTCCTATGCTAGGATTCATACACACCTGGCACTAGGCACTAGGCACTGTCTGTTATCCCTATCAAGTCTCCATCACAGATCTGATTATCGTTGCAGTTCGACCCTAGATCTATAGTCTGTTCTACACCATAACACCAGTGATTAAAATGAAACAGGTTCAAACACCCCCCCAACATGTTTTGCCATTACATCCGTCCTCAGGGGGTAACGGGGATGATCTGTCTAGATAGGTCAAAGGATCTTCTTTGTTGAACCAATGCAACTTTTTTGAATAAAATTTTGTAGAAAAGGGGGCATTATAAGAAGGGGCTACAAATAAGGGGGTAATATACAGTATGAGGAGCACTGAAAGGGGGAATTATACAATGTGAGGCCATTGTAAGGGGGCAGTATCACACTTGGGTAGTACTATTAGAGTGCGGCTTGTGAGCTGAAACTTTTGACCTTCTTTGGTGTCATAGAACTTGGGAGGTATGGCTATAGACAGTGGGGCAGATTTACTTACCCAGTCCCGTCGCGATCCCGCGGTGCGTTGTCTGATGTGGATTCGGGTCCAGCACGATTCACTAAGAGTTCCTTCCTGTGTCGCTGCTACGCCGAGGTCCGCCGGAGTTCACCTGCTTCTTCCTGGTGCATGTGAGTGCTTGATCTTGCGACACAAAACCTTTTTAAATTCCGCGGTTTGTCCGAATCCGTCGCGTAGTCCGACGGCCACGCCCCCGATTTCTGACGCATGCAAGCCGGTGCGCCCAAATCCGATCGTGTGCGACAAAATCCCGGGGCAATTCGGCACAAAATGGAAATATTCGGGAAACCCGACGAAAGTGAGGCGTTCGGACCCTTAGTAAATGAGCCCCAGTGTATGTGTAGTATTGACATGAAGACCCTGGTGCCTGAGTCCAAAGACTCAAAGCTGCATACAAATATGTCGGTACTATGGAAGTAGTTCATGTTAGATTTTGCACTAATGAGCACAATAAACTATAAGAACCTTCTCAGCTGCCAAGCCTCATACAGGGCCTGATGGGACGATGCATTGCACAGGGAGAGTCTTGAAGGTTATGAACTACGTATAAGGCCCGTTGCTCAAGATGTGTGCATAATTACAACTGGGAATAATGAGTCATAATTACAACTGGGAATAATGAGTCATAATTACAACTGGGAATACTGTCCGATCTGTGGGTGTAATGGGGCAAAATGATGCAATATAGGGATGTATGGTGTGTCCGTCCGGATCACTGGTTGGATCGGATCTTGCGGCCATGATACTATAGTCATTTGAAAATGTTCTTTCACTTGAAAGAAAATTGGTCGCAACAGTAAAAATGTCCAAATATTGATAAGGTCACCTACAATGGAGCGCTGTTTACACACAGGCTCATATAGATGTCACTTTTGTAATTTTATGCTTATTACAGATACTTAGCCTTTAACCTGGTAACCCGGGGTAAAGTCATTATAGAAAGTTCCATGGTAGAGTCCCATGAGGGAGCGGGTCAATAGACATGATATGATCTACTTCTAATTATTATACAGTGATTTATTATCTCTCCATAATAATAATTATTTGTCTTGGTGTTGTACCTTGAACAGCTCCCGATTGATTCATCGACTTTTAAAATATTCAGTCCCGGGGTGATATAATTTATGATCGACTTTGCTGCTATTTATTAGATTGCTGAGGCCTATCTCCTTGGTCTGTCTCATTAATCTATTGAATGGGAACACGGGCTGCACTCGTGTCATGACCTTTCTATATGTAAGTCGAAGGGTTATATAATATGTTACAAAACCAGACCTACAATATTCCCTGCAGTGAACCCATACCGGTGGCTGTGCCAGGCAGCCTCCACCTTGTGGCCGTATGTGTGACATGTCAGGAAATGTAGAGAAATTTAAGAAAAAAATTTGGTAAATTAACCTTGTGCTACTCTATGCCATAACGTTAACAACATATATCATCCACCACTATAATATAGCCAATTGGAAAATAAAACATATCAATATATGCAAATGAATTTAGACTCTACTTTGATAGCTATAAATAATATCCAGTGTCTCCGAGTGCCCTTTAGATGCCACCTAATTAGAGTTGAGTAGACCTGAAGTGTTGGCTCGGAATGGCGTGAATGCACTTCCTCCTGATCAGCCAAACCGGCAAATTAAACCCCCTAAAAACTAACCATAGCTATGACTGGCAAGGGTGTCCGCGGTCAAGAGGAGGGCAACCGTACACCAAATCTGATCATATACTTTGCACTCCTCTTCTATACCTCTAACCCCTAAACAGTTTATGTCACTTATTCTTAGTATAACTACAGTAGTTTTTTGAAGGGAACAAAAAGCATAATTTTGCAGCTCACTGTAAATTTATGTAAATTGAAATGAACAATCTACTCAAAATGATAATGAATGTAGGTTGTACCCCCTCAACCCCATTCCTACTGAAAAACTATACATATATTGTTGGCAACTTGACACCTTATTGACCACATATGCTACTCTTTTAGCCCTCCTAAAATGTCACGACCTAGATGTACATACACTCACCGGCCACTTTATTAGGTACACCTGTCCAACTGCTGGTTAACACTTAATTTCTAATCAGCCAATCACATGGCGGGAACTCAGTGCATTTAGGCATGTAGACATGGTCAAGACAATCTCCTGCAGTTCAAACCGAGCATCAGTATGGGGAAGAAAGGTGATTTGAGTGCCTTTGAACGTGGCATGGTTGTTGGTGCCAGAAGGGCTGGTCTGAGTATTTCAGAAACTACTGGGATTTTCACGCACAACCATCTCTAGGGTTTACAGAGAATGGTCCGCAAAAGAAAAAACATCCAGTGAGCGGCAGTTCTTTGGGCGGAAATGCTTTGTTGATGCCAGAGGTCAGAGGAGAATGGGCAGACTGGTTCGAGCTGATAGAAAGGCAACAATGACTCAAATCGCCACCCGTTACAACCAAGGTAGGCAGAAGAGCATCTCTGAACGCACAGTATGTCGAACTTTGAGGCAGATGGGCTACAGCAGCAGAAGACCACACTGGGTGCCACTCCTTTCAGCTAAGAATAGGAAACTGAGGCTACAATTTGCACAAGCTCATCGAAATTGGACAGTAGAAGATTGGAAAAACGTTGCCTGGTCTGATGAGTCTCGATTTCTGCTGCGACATTCGGATGGTAGGGTCAGAATTTGGCGTCAACAACATGAAAGCATGCATCCATCCCGCCTTGTATCAACGGTTCAGGCTGGTGGTGGTGGTGTCATGGTGTGGGGAATATTTTCTTGGCACTCTTTGGGTCCCTTGGTATCAATTGAGCATCGTTGCAAAGCCACAGCCTACCTGAGTATTGTTGCTGACCATGTCCATCCCTTTATGAGCACAATGTACCCTGTAACATCTGATGGCTACTTTCAGCAGGATAATGCGCCATGTCATAAAGCTGGAATCATCTCAGACTGGTTTCTTGAACATGACAATGAGTTCACTGTACTCAAATGGCCTCCACAGTCACCAGATCTCAATCCAATAGAGCATCTTTGGGATGTGGTGGAACGGGATATTTGCATCATGGATGTGCAGCCGACAAATCTGCGGCAACTGTGTGATGTCATCATGTCAATATGGACCAAAATCTCTGAGGAATGCTTCCAGCACCTTGTTGTATCTATGCCACGAAGAATTGAGGCAGTTCTGAAGGCAAAAGTGGGTCCAACCCGTTACTAGCATGGTGTACCTAATAAAGTGGCCGGTGAGTGTACATTCTCAGTTCTCCCACCAAAGCCAATATTCACCTATAGTCTCTGTGTCTATATTAGCTTTTAGTTTTTGCTTCTTTGCTTTCTAAACCTTGATTTTTTTTTACTTTTTTTAATCGTAGTGTCAAAATATAAGACAACAATCATAAAAGAATGTAATGGGCAGATATTATAACTTAATTAGGTAAATGGGCCCTAAAGGAACAAGCAACAAAGCAGTATCTGTCACAAACCTGTCTAGCAACAGCACAACTTCAAACAGACTTGGCACAAGTTGTCAGACTGGGTAGCAGTGGCGATCTAGCCTGCCTACAGCAGATAATACTGTCCTCTCAGGACAGAAACTAACAAACCATGAGTGACCCTGCAAGGTGACATTGAAAAACTTACTTCTTCTGTCAGCCACTGGATGGTGAAGCAGGACAGGTAAAGGAAATCAGAGATACACCATTGTTCAGACTACAGCACAGAAAGGTGAGAAGACAATAACAAAGACAAGTCTGAGACAGGGAAAGTGGGGTCACACCGGGAGATAAGTGACACTGAGGGACAAAAAGCAGATACAGAGAGACAAGCAGAGTCGGACAAAACCAGGACAAAACCAAGATGGTGGCAAAGGTACAGAATCAAATCAATAGATAGTGGTCAAGTAACGTAGCTAAGGTTGAATACACAGAAAAGCAAAATTAGCAATAGTACAAGTAAAAGCAAAGGCAAAGGGAAGGACTCCAATAACTAGCACCCTCTGAAGGAACTGGGCAGAATATAAAGGGAGTAATGGACACTGCCCCCAGCACTGACTGGTTCAGCAGTCCATCACTCAAGCCACCTCTGTACACAAAACAATCCAAACTGACACCCAACTTTTCCTAAAGGAAGATCCTGCAAGAGAGCTGCCAATCACAGGAAGCTCTGGTTGTGGTGTTCAAGCACAGAAGTCTGAAATTGGATCCATTAAGAACAATTGGCGAGTTCTTTCAGTGTCTGTCTACATTCCCTTTACTTTCGCTTTGTTTCCAATTTTAATATCCCATAAATTGGGGCACAAACTTCCCAATTTACTCCTAAAAAAAGTACCGAAGTAAATCAAAGCGTTTGTAAATGGATAAGAAAATGTCATCCTTTTGGACTGAAAGAATTTGAGCTATAGCTTTCCATATATTGAACATAATGGGGCAGATTTATCAAGCAGTCTGAAAGTCAGAATATTTCCAGTTGCCCATGGCAACCAATCACAGCTCAGCTTTCATTTCACTAGTGCTCATGAATATTTTAAAGGGGAGCTGTGATTGGTTGCCATGGGCAATTGGAAATATTCTGACTTTCAGACTGCTTGATAAATCTGCCCCAATTTGTACAGTCTTGCTTAGAATGGGAGGCAACATTTGGATTCTCCAACATTGGGTACAAATGTGGAAAATAACATCCTCTAAGACTGCTACATTACTCCTCTCTCCATAACCTGCAACTATTCTTACTTGCGTTCTCTGTCTTCACACCAGGGGTATAACTAGGAGAGGCAGGGCCCCATAGCAGACATCTGAATCGGGGCCCTCTACCACCTCAGAAGATATACACCTTTGTATACACATTTATACAGTTAAGCTCACACATTTATGCACTGATTTATACATTTATACACTTACACAGATCTGTCCCAGTAGCTGCTGACCACATGGGGGAAGTACACAGCAGGAATTAGAGATGAGAGATCCCTAGCCCTGTCATTCTGCTGTCCTCTCCCTCTTCCCTTGACATTGCTTATCTGTGCTGCCAATTCATGTTGTATACCTTGGAATGTGTACAATTAACAGCATAATATGTTTATTATGTTGTACATCCTCCATTATTTGGTGTGTCAGGTCAGATGCCAGGCCCCCTGACACTTTGGGCCCCATAGCAGCTGCTATGGCTGCTGCCGTTGTACTTATACCCCTGCTTCCCATTTATCTTTTGACATCCATCATACATATTTTTGGAACTTTTTACATCTCAAATAAAATTCAACCAACCCTTTAACATTCCTTTTTCTCCTCAGAATTTTCCAAATTTAAAAAATAAGAAATCCCAGATCAATGTTAGAGAATAATTTAGTAGTTTTGTAAATAGTTTTCCAAATACTTTAACACTATTTGAAAAAAAGTTCTAGGAAAAAAAGTACAAAATCCAAAGCTTTAACTATTCTACAATATTGTAAATTCTTCCCTCATTATTTTTAGTGTCCCAGATGACCAGAGATTATAGAAAAGTCCCTATTACTGGAGAAGTAAGAAGTAAGATATTCCAGGTGTCTAAATCAACTAACCGATTCCTTCCATTGGGAAACTTTTGACCTCCTCAGTCTAAATATAGAGGAAACGGCTGAAAAACTTTTGGAAAGAACTGGTGACTTTTTTCCACTTTCTCTACTGTGGAAGAATGGAAGGCGTAGGATAAGACAGACTGCTTACGAGGCACGTGTATTTGTCAGTCTTTTAAGCATTTACTATCGATTCTAAATATCAAGAATATGTACAACTACACAGCTACCGTTTTATCTTCTTTAATTTAATTTGAATCACTTGCGTATGCGCCACCTTTTTTTCTATTGGATTTATAAGAAAATGCATTATGTCTCCTTATACAGGTGTATAATACTTCACCGTCCTTCCTGCACCATCCACCAGCTGCTGTGTATGAGTCATCCAGTTCAGGTTGATTAGTCATGTCTGCCCAGTTCAGGCAGCCCCTTTGTATATTGAAGTAATGGGGCACATTTACTTACCTGGTCCAGTCACGATCCAGCGGAGCGTTGTCCGACGAGGATTCAGGTCTGCTGGGATTCACTAAGGTCTGTGCGCCCGATATCCACCAGGTGTCGCTGCTGCGCCGAGATCCGCCGGAGTTCACCTGCTTCTTCCCGGTGCATGTAAGTGCTGATCTTGCGACACAAATTCTTTTTTAAATTCCGTTGTTTTTCCGAATCCAGAGGGTTCGAACCCTTAGTAAATGAGCCCCAATGTGTTTCTGCATCAGTGTAGCTACAGCATTCTCAAGGCATGTTTAGTTCATAATGCATGAAATCAAATGGTAGATTTCCTTTAACTGTGACCCCTTGGAGCATACCGATGCCAGTTAGACTATCTGCTTATGTTGCGGATTGTCATGTGGAAAACCACATGGAAATTCGCATCCAATAACCACAGTTTTTATGTTCCTTTTTTTGCGTGCAATTTCATGTGGATTTGTCTATTTAGTGTTGGGATTATTTTTTTGCTTGTTTTGTTTCACCCGATCTGACATCATTTCAAGCAAATCGGCATCATGGTATGGATTTGATGCAGATTTGTTGCAGATTTGATGCAGATTTTATCTCTCCCATAGACTTAAAATTAAAAAAAAAAGTATGAAAAAAATCTGTGAGGACGCACAAGAAAAGTAACACGGTCATTATTTTATTTTTCTCACTATGCAACAATTTATGTGCTGAAAAAAAAATGCATTGTCTACATTACATTTACATTTCCAAATCACATATATGTGATGAATCCAAGAACTTCAAACTTTGTGAATTGAATGCAGTGACTAGCGTTGTGATTACTCCATAACTCCAGCCAGTGGCCTTTGTGTTTGAAAAATAAATTTTTTGTTGTAACGTCACTCACTTTTTTAGTGCCATGAGACCGTAGTAAAAAGGATGTTCTGCATTTAATTCGCAATGTTTGAAGTTTTGGGATTTATAAGATATATGTTAAAGCTGTCGGATCTCTTCCAAGATGCTCACCTAACTTCTGGAGTGTGAGACAAGACACATTGGGGCACATTTACTTACCTGTCCCATTGACGCCGCCGATCCGGAATGTCCGACAAGGATTCGAAGCTGCCACGATTCACTAAGCCAGGAGGGAATGCAAAGGTAAGTACATGTTTTTTTTTTTAAACAGCTCCCTCCCGGCCACCAATTTTTTTTTTACGGTCTCGGACAACCCCTTTAAAGGAAATCAGCCAGTAATATAAAGTAGAATGAAACTACAGATACTCACCTATGGTCCTCCTCACCTTGATCCCGGTGCTGGTCTTCTTTAGTCTTGACACGCCAGGATTGTTGGAAAAAAAAAGTTATTAAAAGCAGCTTGGAGCACCAGGATGCGATATCCGGTGTCCTGGGCTGCTAATTATTCACACCTCTTGTGTGACATCACCTCCCTCTCCAACATGGGAGAGGGACGTATCTATAGTGCAGGAGGCGTAAATTTAATTAACAGCTTTTTATAATTCTATTTTACTATTTATTTCTAATTATTCCGGCCTGTCAAGAATATAGAAGACCAGCGCCGGGATCAAGGTGAAGAGGAGAATAGGTGAGTATTCTAGCTTAATATTATTTTACACTCACCGGCCACTTTATTAGGTACACCATGCTAGTAATGGGTTGGATCCCCTTTTGCCTTCAGAACTGCCTCAATTCTTCGTGGCATAGATTCAACAAGGTGCTGGAAGCATTCCTCAGAGATTTTGGTCCATATTGACATGATGGCATCACACAGTTTCCGCAGATTTGTCGGCTGCACATCCATGATGCGAATCTCCCGTTCCACCACATCCCAAAGATGCTCTATTGGATTGAGATCTGGTGACTGTGGAGGCCATTTGAGTACAGTGAACTCATTGTCATGTTCAAGAAACCAGTCTGAGATGATTCCAGCTTTATGACATGGTGCATTATCCTGCTGAAAGTAGCCATCAGATGTTGGGTACATTGTGGTCATAAAGGGATGGACATGGTCAGCAACAATACTCAGGTAGGCTGTGGCGGTGCAACGATGCTCAATTGGTACCAAGGGGCCCAAAGAGTGCCAAGAAAATATTCCCCACACCATGACACCACCACCACCAGCCTGAACTGTTGATACAAGGCAGGATGGATCCATGCTTTCATGTTGACGCCAAATTCTGACCCTACCATCCGAATGTCGCAGCAGAAATCAAGACTCATCAGACCAGGCAACGTTTTTCCAATCTTCTACTGTCCAATTTCAATGAGCTTGTGCAAATTGTAGCCTCAGTTTCCTGTTCTTAGCTGAAAGGAGTGGCACCCGGTGTGGTCTTCTGCTGCTGTAGCCCATCTGCCTCAAAGTTTGACATACTGAGGCACATTTACTAAGGGTCCGCAGCCGCGAATCCGTCGGGTTTTTCCCGAATATTTCCGTTTTGCGCTGTATTTTACGGGATTGTGGCGCACGCGATCGCTTTTTGGCGCAATAGCGCCGACTTTCGCGCGACAGAAATTGGGGGCCGTGGAAAAAACGCGGAATTTAAAAAGCCATTTGTGTCGCAAGATCAAGCACTCACATACACCACAAAAAAGCAGGTGAACTTCGGCGGACCTCGGCGCAGCAGCGAAACATGGTGAATATGGGCGCACGGACCTTAGCGAATCCTGGCAGAACCCGAATCAGCGTCGGAGAACCGGCCGCTGGATCGCGACTGGACCAGGTAAGTAAATGTGCCCCACTGTGCGTTCAGAGATGCTCTTCTGCCTACCTTGGTTGTAACGGGTGGCGATTTGAGTCACTGTTTCCTTTCTATCAGCTCGAACCAGTCTGCCCATTCTCCTCTGACCTCTGGCATCAACAAGGCATTTACGCCCACAACCGCTCACTGTTTTTTTTTTCTTTTTCGGACCATTCTCTGTAAACCCTAGAGATGGTTGTGAGTGAAAATCCCAGTAGATCAGCAGTTTCTGAAATACTCAGACCAGCCCTTCTGGCACCAACAACCATGCCACGTTCAAAGGCCACAAATCACCTTTCTTCCCCATACTGATGCTCGGTTTGAACTGCAGGAGATTGTCTTGACCATGTCTACATGCCTAAATGCACTGAGTTGCCGCCATGTGATTGGCTGATTAGAAATTAAGTGTTAACGAGCAGTTGGACAGGTGTACCTAATAAAGTGGTGAGAGTATATTACTAGTAGATTTTCTTTACGGCTGACCCATGCAGGGAAAAAATGCTTGCAGGAGGCATGCAGAGAGTAGTCTGGACTGACTCAGGTCATTGCGAAAATGGAAGTCTGGATATGTCACCAGAGCAATGCACCACCGGAAGAGGGAGTCAGAGAAAGGGAATTTGACATCCATAATAAACACGTATTGTAATTCTACCAAACTATGGGGAATAAATTAAGTAAAAGACAATTTGTGCAAAAAAATGACCATAAGTCCTGTAAAAGGTCCATTTTTGTGCTTCAGACTTGTGTATCTTTGTATATTTGTATTCCAATTGTAAGACTGGGTTGACAAAGAAACAGAAGGCACTTTTGATGTTCTATCTCAGGTGTTAGGCTGAAAAGGATTTAATAAATACACGATTAATTAAATAGGTTTTCTGGAAGAAAAATGTTTTAAATGTAAGCTGCAATAAAAAATGTTGACATTTGATATTGGGAACAATCTTCTTTGTGTGCTACTGCAGTGGTTGAGGGATATTCTTACATCACTACTGAGTATCCCACCTGACCCCCATGCAGCTTGAAAAGAACATCCAGTCTGTTCCAAGTTGCTGGGGTCCATCTACTTTTGAACCATGGTAACCTCTATATAACACTGACTTATCATTACATTACTACTGACAATAGATGATGTCACAGCTTATCTCCCCCTCCCTGTACAATGACCTCTATATAGATAATACTGACCCATCATTACATCACTACTGACTATAGATGATGTCACAGCTTATCTCCTCCCCCTCCCTGTACAATGACCTCTATATAAATAACACAGACCCATCATTACATCACTACTGACAATAGATGATATCACAGATTATCTCCTCCCCCTCCCTGTACAATGACCACTATATAGATAACACTTTCCCATCATTACATCACTACTGACAGTAGATGATGTCACAGCTTATCTCCCCCTCCTCCCTGTACAATGACCTCTATATAGATACCACAAGCCATTATTACATCACTACTGACAATAGATGATGTCACAGCTTATCTCCTCCCCCTCCCTGTAAATTGACCTCTATATAGATAACACTGACCCATCATTACATCACTACTGACAATAGATGATGTCACAGCTTATCTCCTCCCCCTCCCTGTAAATTGACCTCTATATAGATAACACTGACTTATCATTACATCACTACTGACAATAGATGATGTCACAGCTTATCTCCTCCCCCTCCCTGTAAATTGACCTCTATATAGATAACACTGACTTATCATTACATCACTACTGACAATAGATGATGTCACAGCTTATCTCCTCCCCCTCCCTGTAAATTGACCTCTATATAGATAACACTGACTTATCATTACATCACTACTGACAATAGATGATGTCACAGCTTATCTCCTCCCCCTCCCTGTACAATGACCTCTATATAGATACCACAACCCATCATTACATCACTACTGACAATAGATTATGTCACAGCTTAGCTCCTCCCCCCCTGTACAATGACCTCTATATAGATAACACTGACCCATCATTACATCACTACTGACAATAGATGATGTCACAGCTTATCTCCTCCCCCTCCCTGTACAATGACCTCTATATAGATAACACTGACCCATCATTACATCACTACTGACAATAGATGATGTCACAGCTTATCTCCTCCTCCTCCCTGTACAATGACCTCTATATAGATACCAAAACCCATCATTACATCACTACTGACAATAGATGATGTCACAGCTTATCTCCTCCTCCTCCCTGTACAGTGACCTCTATATAGATAACACTTTCCCATCATTACATCACTACTGACAATACATGATGTCACAGCTTATCTCCTCTCCTTCCTGTACAATGACCTCTATATAGATAACACTGACCCATCATTACATCACTACTGACAATAGATGATGTCACAGCTTATCTCCCCCCCTGTACAATGACCTCTATATAGATAACACTGACCCATCATTACATCACTACTGACAATAGATGATGTCACAGATTATCTCCTCCCCCTCCCTGTACAATGACCTCTATATAGATAACATTGACCCATTATTACATCACTACTGACAATAGGTGATGTCACAGCTTATCTCCTCCTTCTCCCTGTACAATGACCTCTATATAGATAACACTGACCCATCATTACATCACTACTGACAATAGATGATGTCACAGCTTATCTCCTCCCCCTCCCTGTACAATGACCTCAATATAGATAACACTGACCCATCATTACATCACTACTGACAATAGATGGTGTCACAGCTTATCTCTTCCTCCCTGTACAATGACCTCTATATAGATAACACTGACCCATCATTACATCACTACTGACAATAGATGATGTCACAGCTTATCTCCTCCTTTTCCCTGTACAATGACCTCTATATAGATACCACAACCCATCATTACATCACTACTGACAATAGATGATGTCACAGCTTATCTCCTCCTCCCTGTACAGTGACCTCTATATAGATAACACTGACCCATCATTACATCACTACTGACAATACATGATGTCACAGCTTATCTCCTCCCCCTCCCTGTACAATGACCTCTATATAGATAACACTGACCCATCATTACATCACTACTGACAATAGATGATGTCACAGCTTATCTCCTCCCCTCTCCCTGTACAATGACCTCTATATAGATAACACTGACCCATCATTACATCACTACTGACAATAGATGATATCACAGCTTATCTCCTCCCCTCCCTGTACAATGTCCTCTATATAGATAACACTGACCCATCATTACATCACTACTGACAATAGATGGTGTCACAGCTTATCTCCTCCTCCTCCCTGTACAATGACCTCTATATAGATACCACAAGCCATCATTACATCACTACTGACAATAGATGATGTCACAGCTTTTCTCCTCCCCCTCCCTGTACAATGACATCTATATAGATAACACTGACCCATCATTACATCACTACTGACAATAGATGATGTCACAGCTTATCTCCTCCCCCTCCGTGTACAATGACCTCTGTATAGATAACACTGAGCCATTATTACATCACTACTGACAATAGATGATGTCAGAGTATATCTACACTTCATATATGCACAGAATATGCCTAGAGAACTATCCTAGCCTTCAATGAGTCGGCTCTAGACCATTGTTACTTATGGCAATGAGGCTGCTGTAAAGTGTATCACTAAAAACTGTTATAGGGTTCATGCTGGATGGTGGCCACCATAATCAAAGACTATTTTAATTAAGGGGATACTGTTGTCTGGTGTTAATGAGCAAAAATAAAAAAACACATTCCCTTTAAAGATGTTTGCACAGATATAATGCTGCTTATCCTGTATCATATGTGAGAATGTGATTACATCCAGAAACAGAATGTTTCAGATCTGCTGCGACCCAATAAGCTTTCACGTAGCCTATTAGTGGCAGGGAATACACGTCTGGAATGATCAGAACTTTCGGGTCATAATGTAAACAGACCCCGTATGTGTCAAGTGTCGATGGGATCCTGGCTAAGCTCCATCATCGACACAACTACCTATAACTTATATATAAAAATAAGACACTGGGGCAGATTTATCAAGCAGTCTGAAAGTCAGAATATTTCCAGTTGCCCATGGCAACCAATCACAGCTCAGCTTTCATTTCACCAGTGCTCATGAATATTTTAAAGGGGAGCTGTGATTTGTTGCCATGGGCAATTGGAAATATTCTGACTTTCAGACTGCTTGATAAATCTGCCTCAATATGTAAAAATATCACATTTTATCAATTCTGGGTTCATTACTATAATATTCATACACATATTGTAAGACACTTTTGCCAACATGCAAATATACTTCAACATATTTGTGGTGTTACTCAGGTGCTATCTCAGCAAGCTAAGAATAGAGATACTGCTATTAGTATCAGAGGTCGTCTCAGGACTTACATCTAATGTGTGCACATATTAATATACTATGCCGGCATCAGTGCTCCATGGACTGCACAATAGCTTATTAGCATTAATGGAATTGATTTTATGATTTTTAAGGATGGATTGCCACCCAGAGAAGCAAAATAGAGGGTGTCCTGCTGCAGGGACCCACAGTGTCAGGGGACCTCTACATCTGCAGTATTGGGTGTGTATGTTTGTGTGGTGTGTATATACTGTAATGTGTATATGCTCTATGCATATATGGTGTGTATTTACTGTATGTACGTTTATTGTTTCCCATTGTTTGCGATCTCCGACCTTGTTCTTCTAAACCTTGTGGGCCATGACCACTGACCTTGACCATTCCTAATCTTCCTATAGGTCAAAGTCCTGTATCTTTAAAGGGATTATCAAAATAAAACAAACCAAAAAAAAGAGCTCCCTTGCCTTCAGAAAAAATAAAAGGTGGCCCCCTATTGTGCAGTTCAATTTTTAACTTTTAGGAGACGGTCCTGGCACTTGCTGGTCCTTCTTGGGCGCCCTGGAGCCTTTTTGGCAACAATGGAACCTCTCTCCTTGAATTCCTTGATGATGCGATAGATTGGTGACTGAGGTGCAATCTTTCTAGCTGCGATACTCTTCCCTGTTAGGCCAGTTTTGTGCAGTACAATGATGACTGCACGTGTTTCTTTAGAGATAACCATGGCTAACAGAAGAGAAACAATGATGCCAAGCACCAGCCTCCTTTTGAAGTGTCCAGTGGTGTGATTCTTACTTAATCATGACAGATTGATCTCCAGCCCTGTCCTCATCATCACCCACACCTGTGTTACTGTAACAATCACTGAAACGATGTTAGTTCCTCCTTTTAAGGCAGACCTGCAATAAATTTGATATTTTTGGGGGAAAAGGTTCATTTTCTAGACAAATATTGACTTTGCAATTAATTGCTGTTAAGCTGATCCCTCTTTATAACATTCTGGAGTATATGCAAATTGCCATTATAAAACCTGATGCAGCAGACTTTGTAAAAATTAACATTTGTATCATTCTCAAAACTTTTGGCCATGACTGTAGTATATGAAAGGTTTTCAGTGGAGCACGAGAATGATAAGTATTCTGCAGGTTTCTGTCTCAGTTTCGGCATCTCAGCAATGTTAGAAAACAAACATGGCCGTGCATTGTGCTTGTAAATGTGATAAATAGATAAGGTTGTTATAATACAATTCCATCATTTCACATTGTCCTTCTATAGACGCTGCTCTGGAAACAACAGTGTTCAAACAGCCATAAATCAGCAATGTCGCTTTGAGAGAACGTAATGTAAAGCTCAGATTTTATGTTGGTCCTTATGGAGTTACAATGAGGTTCCAGAGAGATTTAGAGAGATTATAAGTCCACCTGTTGGCTGAATAACCATGGGGGCAGCCATTTTGAAATTTGAGACATTCTTTGAATGAAGGAAATTCTCATGGAACCATAAAGATAACTGAGACATTGAGGCAATGTTAGGGGTCTGGAATATCTACGTAGTAAAGATTTACATTTAGGACTTTAGATACACAAAGTCTGGGATAATGATGAACATGTGCAGCTGAATTGCTCTGGATGGCAATAACCTTGTACTGTATGTTGTATGTTGTATGTTGTTTTTAAAACAGTCGCTTTTAGTTGTGGGGGTCTATATCTTGAAGTTGGTAAAGAAACCTACTATGGATACTTATCCCTTATGCATAATTGAACCCCTAAACGCCGAGGCCCTTTTTTGTTTTTATGTTTTCCCCACCGTCAAAAATCTATACCTTTTTTCCATACACAGAGCAGTATGAGGGCTTGTTTTCTGCATACAGAACTTCACCGCCGGCCTCATGAATACGCCGGACCTATTATGTCAGTTACAGGCCTCTCTAATCTTTTTAAGTGGGAGAACTTGAACAATTGGTGGCTGACTAAATACTTTTTTTCCCCACTGTATCTGATCACATGAAATTACAGCATGCCTGCATAGAGAATGGGGAGGAGTCAGTGGAGGTTGCTGTGATATCATGTGATCAGACTCATACATGGGGTAGACATTGCAAATGTAACTGGGTAGAGGATCTTAGATGACATCACCCAAGTCACATGACATGATGTGCTAAATGCTGAGAGGAGGCATGGGACATGGGGAGGAGTAGGTAGGAGGGCCCGGCCATGCAGGACACTTTGATGCCAAGTGATGTAACATAAAGTTGATTTATAGGGATGTAAAGGAAACAGTTAATCACTTAGATAGTTAATAGGCTGCATAAACTGTATTTGTGAAAATGTAGTAATAGTTTCCCTTTAAAAGGGGGTCAATCTAGTTCAACGCTGTTTTCTAATATATTTCTCTATATGAAATAAACCTATAAATGGGCATTTAAGAAGGAATTCATATCAGAATCCTTTACTGACGTTTGATGTCTAAGCTCCATAATAGTAATGTGAAATGACTTCTAGGTTGTTAAAACTGTAATCTGTGGATTAAAAACATTCTTTAAAAATGAATTTTAGTCTTTTAGTAGACCCTCTTATCTCCTGATGTGCCCTCTCCTTGACGTCTCCATTGTAAATTATCCGTCTTAATGGCCAAGGCATGTAGGATCCTCGGAGTGAAAAATCTCAAAGCGCCCACTAAGACAATATCTCCAGTAAATCTGCAGGTGAGACATTTAATGGCAAGAACAGAACCCGGTCATGAATTATCCGCATGTATTGTAAATCAAAAAATTGCAAATCCAAAACTCATCCTCATTAATTTCTCAAAGAAAGTGCAAATGGCCAGTGCTGGACCCGGCTTTCCCAGCATTCGGGATGTGCACATATTCTTCTCCCACTGTCTCTGGTATTCGCAATAAATTATAAAAGTTCATGGACTTCATGATGTATAGTAGAGGGAAGGAATTTGTGGAGGTCAGTGGAGGCTTTTTTGTTAAATATTTTCAGGTATTTTAGGTGTGCAGAGAGTTTTCTTATTACTTACCATTTCCAGGATTTTCCTACCCAGGTAAACAGTAAGAAGAATAACTCAGGAGATTGGCGGTTTTATCAATTTTGGGTTGAAATCTCAAACCCAAACCTAGTGGAAGAAGTTACCTTATAGTTAATGTTTTATACTTTTCAGTAAAAGTAAGGATATTGGACAAACCAGGCACAGGTTAAAGGGGTTGCTCCTAGTTTCAGTGTCATTGTTGGAGGTCAGACTGCTAGGATCCCCACCAATCACAAAAACTTACCATGAGAATGGTGACCCGTTCTTGAAAAAAAATAAATGAAGGAGCAGGTTGGGCATGCGCCATGTTGCTCCTTTCCGTGGTACGGGAGCATCACGCACTGTGCTTGGCAACTTCCGGAATAGACATATTCACAGGCTTCACCTGCTGCTCCGTTAATTAGTGAAAACGTGACCCCTGTTTTCGTGCACTGTGGGGTCCTGTGGCACTGGCTTTTTCATTTTTTAAAATTTGTCTGACACTAACTGCCTAAATATGGTACCAGAGACGAGCTTACTTTAAAAGTTATAAGCAGAGGTAAGATCCAGTTCAAAGGCCCTGGAAGGACTGATGTGTTAATATATATCAGGGGTCACACAATCTGTATAAGTAGTTCGGGGCTGGAGGGTCTTATCCAGGGCAGTATCAGGCTAGGTGGTTGGTTGAGGTCACAGTTGGTTTCCCAGAAGCCAAGTGTTCTGGACAGTCACCCAAATCATGTAATGTGCTACTGAAACAAATCCAGTGTCTTGTCCAAAAGGAACAGACATACATTTGCATATAGCTGTTTTGGGGTCCTGCATTTCACAAAAATATTCCTATAGAGGCTAAATATGGGACACCAAACCTATTAAAGTGTTACTCACCTTATCCAACTCCACACTGCTCTGGTCCTGCAGTTCCCTTTAGAGGGAGCTTGTTACACCCAAACCACCTTAATGTAGGTCATTGGGTGAATTGTATAAATTCTCTTACAATGACTGTAATACAGACCCCACCGGTGCTAGGTCCTGCTACTGTTAGTGGTGTTTCCAGGTCACACAATATTCACCAGTCATCACACGACCTTGATTATATAAGACATCATCCCTCCCCCTCATGAGGACCTGCCTGAGCAGCAAGGTACCTGGTGTCCTGAAAGGGGTGACTATAGTTCTGTCCCTGTTGTCCAACCACTACCCATTTTGACCTCTGCTTGGATTATGGTTAAGCACAACCTCTGCCTGCCCTGACTTCGGCCCTGTCCCCTGACCATGTCCTGAATCTGGCGCCCTCTACACACTTCACAGGCACACTGCACATAGTACAGACTGCACTGTTCATAGTAAATGTGCCCACATGCGTCCACACTTTTCTTCTTGTAGGGAGCATCAATTCATGCCTAGGGAGTCCTGTAGCTCAGGTAACACTTCTGCAAAATGATAAGCAGTGGGTTCGAAAGTTTTGGGTGGCATTTTTTCAATTGAATACCTCATAGACTGTAAGCTCTTGTGTCCCCTTCATCCTCATAGACTGTAAGCTCTTGTGTCACCCCCTCATCCTCCTAGACTGTAAGCTCTTGTGTCACCCCTCATCCTGATATACTGTAAGCTCTTGTGTCACCCCTTCATCCTCATAGACTGTAAGCTCTTGTGTCACCCCCTCATCCTCATAGACTGTAAGCTTGTGTCACCCCCTCATCCTCATAGTCTGTAAGCTCTTGTGTCACCCCCTCATCCTCATAGACTGTAAGCTTGTGTCACCCCCTCATCCTCATAGACTGTAAGCTCTTGTGTCACCTCTTCATCCTCATAGACTGTAAGCTCTTGTGTCACCCCCCTCATCCTCATAGACTGTAAGCTCTTGTGTCAGCCCCTCTTCCTCATAGACTGTAAGCTCTTGTGTCACCCCCTCATCCTCATAGACTGTAAGCTCTTGTGTCACTCCCTCATCCTCATAGACTGTAAGCTCTTGTGTCACCCCCCTCTTCCTCATAGACTGTAAGCTCTTGTGTCACCCCCTCATCCTCATAGACTGTAAGCTCTTGTGTCACCCTCCTCATCCTCATAGACTGTAAGCTCTTGTGTCACCCCCTCATCCTCATAGACTGTAAGCTGTTGTGTAACCCCCTTCATCCTCATAGACTGTAAGCTCTTGTGTCCCCCCTCATCCTCATAGACTGTAAGCTCTTGTGTCATCCCCTCATCCTCATAGACTGTAAGCTCTTGTGTCACCCCCTCATCCTCATAGACTGTAAGCTCTTGTGTCACCCCCTCATCCCCATAGACTACAAGCTCTTGTGTCACCCCCTCATCCTCATAGACTGTAAGCTCTTGTGATCAGGGCTCTCCCTCCTCTTGTTCCATATGACTGTCTGTACTCTGTAATGTAATATTATATTTGTATATGTCTCCTATGACTTGCAAACCTCCGGAATATCATGGTGCTACATAAATAAAGATTATTACTAAGAGAAATTAACTTTTTCTTTCTTGGATTTGCTTCATAAGAAGTTTTTGCTTCCATCTCCCTAATTTCACGACTTTTGCAGCTGCAACAATTCCATGTAAACTCATGTGACAACCAACATGCTCCATCATTGTAGTGAGATTAAGCCGGACTATGGCAATCTTAATCTTAAAGTGGCTAATAACAGATAATAATTCTCAATTTCAAAATATCAGCAATGTCCTGCAATATAGGATTAGAGAAATATTTCAGAAAGCTATTAATCTGCGCTCCGATCCTGTTACACCACTGTAGCTGCAAATACCTGGAATTGTTACATAGTATGTAACTGTCAGCAGGGACAATGACTTTTAGCAATACGTTTCTTTGAAATAATAAAAAATACACATGGGTGAAAGTAGTCAAACAGAATTAAATAGTCTGCGGCCCCATTATGAGCATACCGGTCTCCATTCCATGGCGGTGCCGTGTGTGTCATGTATTCTACAGGTTATGGTATTTGATGTCCGTCCCCATGTGACTGGCTCCACTACTGCAATGTAATATCTCTTACATAATAAACTGGGTAATATTTAACAAGCGTTTTCTTTATTGCATATTAGCGTGCATGGGTTGGTAAATAAAACCTTACACAGCTATGGTCATGTTTTTACAAGGGTTGCTCTATGACCAGCAGATCCTTACCCCAATTTCTCCACTGCCTCTACAATCTGTTGGCTCAAAGGGAAGAAGTCACCAACTGTTAGGAAACTGCTGACATTAGCCCGGATTTATTATAACTTTGTATATGTAAATGTATTGATATGCCAAGTGAACTGGGGATGTGTCCTTACACTGCTGTGCTCTTATCTCTCTGCATTGAATGGGTTTTCAATAAAACATGTCTCTGCATGTACATGTTCCTGTACCTCTGCCTCCTTTGAGATGTTCATACTTTTCATGTTCTCACCATGCTGCCCTCTGCATATTGACACAACTTCCAGTGTCTCACTGACAGACACAGGGAGGAGGTACGGGGGAGGGAGCAGGATGAGTCATTACTCTCCTGCTTCAGCTCCTCCTATTCTTCAGTGTTCAGAAATGTCAACAAAGATCCACTCAAAGTCTACAGACAGCACTAAAGTAAGTAGCAGGATGCTGAATCAATTGATGAACATTCAGGGATTATTATTAAGAAAATAAAGGAACGTGGGTAACGTATGTAAAAGAGTGGACAACCCCTTTAAACTGTTTCATTGAGGGGGCCTGGAGCAATTCATTGCAGAGCAATAAGAGCACAGGAGTGTGAGAAATGATCCCCAGAGCACATGAAGTAAAAATGTAATTTTTCACAGTCCTGCTTCTACTAACAGCAACACAGTGGGGCACATTTAGTAAGGGTTGTGCGCCAGTTTTTTGGTGGACTTTACATGTTATTTTAGGTGTAAACTGCTTGCACAGGTATTTAAGAAGTGTCTGCCCACATTTGTGTTGCACGCGACCGTTTTGCGGCGCAGCTGCACATGGCATTATGCGACACAAATTTGGGGGCATTGCAGTGCTCAGATGGACCCTGCGCCAGATTTATTATGCAAAGTCTGTTGCACATCCTATGTTAAAGGTGCACCAAATAAAAGTTGGTGCACTTTGTCAGGGCAGTGCAGGGAAGCGCCAGATTTATGAAGAATGTCGCCGGGAGTGGGCCAGTGGTTGCGGTTTTTTCTACTGCCTGCCATTGAATAAACGCTGCGCAGCCAGCTGTCCCATTACATTGAGAGGTTTCTGCCTCTTCATGTATGCCGCTGCGGGGCCTTAGTGTAGATTGCAATTAGTAAATGTGCCCCAATGATGTGATGTAACAGCTCAGGGCTCCTTCCCTTACATTATGCCCATATTTATAAAAAATGGTGTAAACTGGACTATGTGCAGTTTGCCTGTGGAGAGTCCAAAGGGTGCCAGAAATTGGATTGTATCACTAGGTGCCTAAAGCTGATCAAAAAAGGACGGTTCAACCTCTTTCCAGTCCGTCACTAGGAAATGTCAGAAACCCGTTGGGCCCGGCGCTTGAAGTATAACATACATTTATGTGAATCCTTAAGAGAGATCAACAGCCGCATTAGATGCTCCGGTCTCTGCTGGAGCCCACGACCCATCACTGATCACTCTGGTTCCGCTCCTCTGGGATGGGATTAGAGGCTGCACTGGATGGAGAGGAGGATTCCTCAATCCTATCACTATTACTGTGTCATTTTATAACTTTCCATGATGTGTCACATTGTTACTTTCTATATGTCACATATGTAGCAGGAAAGCGCTGGGAGATGGGTCATAAAGAAGACAAATGTCCTGCTGATCCCAATACATGATAAGGCAAAAAATATCCTGGTCACTAAGGAGTTAACAAGACTGATCTGCAGTATGTCACGGAATGTCACGGAATCTGTGATGTCACGGACATTATGACATCACGCGGGCATATAAGAAGCTACGGAACCTTCACGCCTCTGAGGGTTGTTGTTGGTGCTGGAGGTAAGTCCATTGCTTTCTTCTTCACTCTCTTCTATCATGTTTCTTCCTCTTTAGTAATGACACTTCTTTACTTTTCATCTTTTGCAGTTTGTTGGTTGGTGATTTTGTTGTTTGGATTGTGGTGGAGACTGGTGTTGTGGTGTTGAGGTAAGTCCATCTGTGTGAGGGGGGGGGCTGTGTATCTACTCTAGGGGGGTGCATCACATCTTCTCTACTACATTACTGTATGGGGACACAATTATATGTATTTCCAGGCAGAGTTGTCATAGGGTCGGTGGTGTGTACTAATCTCTGACCTCAGCTATTCATGTTGTGAACCTGCTGATGGCGGCCAGAGTAGGACATCATGGCGCCCTGTGCAGTCCTTGTCTGTGGGATTCCTATAATATTTAATCCACCAGTTAGGGGGAGGCTCATGACCTATATGTAACATTTTACAATAGATGAGAGACTTGGATACCAATATTAGGGGTAATATGGGGTTGGTACTGAGTGTGTAGGTGTCCTTGGTGGGTACTGAGATTTGTCCATTATCCCTCGTACACTAATGTCTAATGTTCATCTTCTGCATCTGTGGAGGTCATAGAACATTTCCTGAACTCTCATTGTCTTATTTACTTATAGTGCGGAGGACGGCGAGGAGGAGTTGGAGGTGATAGTGGAGAAGAACATCGTGGAGTTGAGGATCGGGATGGAGGCGGTAGAGAATGTCATCGGAGGAGTAGAGGAGGAGGAGGTGGTGGAGAGAATAGTGGATAGGGTGGTCAGGGCGGTGGAGGAGGAGGAGGAGGTAGTAGAGAGTATTGTAGAGCGAGTCATCAGAGCAGCGGAGAAGGAGGAGGAGTTACTGGAGAGGATAGTACAGGATGTCATCAGGGTAGCAGAGGGAGAGGAGGATGAGGAGGAGGTGGTAGAGAGTATTGTGCAGAGAGTCATCAGAGCAGTGGAGGAGGAGGAGGAGTTACTGGAGAGTATAGTACAGGATGTCATCAGGGTGGTGGAGAAGGAGGAGGAAGTGGTAGAGGAGATAGTGGAGGATGCAATGAGAGCGGCAGAGAGGGCGGAGGTAGTGGTAGAGCAGGAGGTTGTCATCGGAGAGGAAGAGGAGGTGAAAGAAGATCGAGAAGTAGCAGAGGAGGACGCTAGGAGGTGAGTGCAGACTCCATATATATTATGATGTCACCTCAGGACAATCTCTGTGTACAGATCCTTGTCCTCTCATCACATTGAACTGATTTGTCTTCTTTTCTATTTCCCTTTAGGAGCAGACATTGGCAGTGGATCCCGAAATGCTTTCGGAGGCCTAAGATGTGAGTGCCACCTTATTTTAAGTCTACCTAAAAACTCCCCCTAGGGGTGTCAGGGATGTGGTTACATGCAGTACTCTAGGTGTTAGGGGGTATAAGAGCAATAGCATCATATAAATTGTTGCCAATGCAGTAAATGTAATGATAATAAATTCTGCCTTTTCACAGCAGCAGGCGAGAAAGCAGGAGCAGCAGTGAGGAAAAGAGGAGACCATGCAGGTAAGTACACGGCTATGGATGACCTCCTATACTCCTGTTCTGTTAATGGTACAGGTGACCCCACCTCTCAGTAACCTCAGCCTCCTGCCAGTCTCTTCACCACAGTCCTGTTTTACCTTTCTCTTATCTCCCACAGATTCTTCAGAATTTTATGCTGCTGTGTCAGTGGAAAGTGAAGAGAAGATCCGGCGTCTGCTGTACACCCGGAGAGCCCCAGATGTCACTGTGTGACCCAAAAAGTGCCAACAATTTTATCCAGCCCATTTTTGGAGTTTTGCTTAATATCCAATTCTCCTTTACATCACTATTTTATTCTGTTTTTCAAATGCACTGACTGAAAATAAACCAGTGTCTTACAAAATGTGTGGAATTGCAATAATTTTCTACGAGAAATACTTAGTATTCTGGAAAATCTTCAGAGGTGCCATCACTTGTGGCCATGTGCAGACTATTCTCCCCCAAGCTGTATGTCACCTGTAGTGGCAGCTTCCAGCAGATAACAGCAGGGCAACATTGTTATAAGTCATCTGATGTTTACAGCATAAAAACAGTAATGTAGCAAAACTTGCCGCATAAAAACTGAAACAAAACTAAATGTGTTACATGGGGAAAGTACCAAAACCAATCTTACTACATTGATACAAAACTGGAACCAAGATACTTCACAGATACAATACCACAACCAAGATTACTACATAGATACACTACCAGAACCAAGATTACTTCAAAGATAAAGCACTGGAACCAAAATACTTCATACGTCCCAGCACACAGCACACAGCCAGTCATCATAGACCTGATATTATATTGGGAGGTTCTCATACCCCTCTTTGTGTATACCCTGTCTTTGCGGTTGGCATTCCCGCCCTTATGATAAGTGTAGGCTGTACGCTTACAGTGTTGAATATAAGGGTCCACTAAATGGGAGTGCTGGACTATGTTATTAAGGAAGGTCTCATCATATCTTAAGCCCTTGTGACTACTGGTGTGATCTAAGCTACAGGACACACTATTAAAGCCACCATACATCATAAACACTCTAGATATAAAGCAATATGGCTTGATACTCTGAAACAACTCCTTACTATCCTTCCTAGTCTGAGGAGCATATACATTCACAACTCTATAATGTACAGTGTCCAAGGTAAAGTTATTATTTGGCAGTGGCCAGGGCAGATCTCCAGGACTCGCTCCATCTGAATGTCCATGTCAGTGAAGAGAACTCCCACACCATCATTCCTTTCTAGACCAAAGGACCAGAAGGATGGCCCATGTCTCCAGTCGCTCTTATCTGCATGCACCCGGGCATTACTCTTCAGGTAAGTCTCCTGTAAGAAGATGATGTCAGACCTCTCCTCAGCCGGACACTGGTAGATGGCCTGCCGCCGGCTACTGGTCCTTACATTGTTCACATTAACAGAGCTGATCCTCAGCCGCATCACTTAGCTTTTTTTAACTTTTTCTTCCTCCCGCTGCTGTGACCATTAGTTCCCTATCTTTTTGTGAAAGCTGGGGGATCAGCTTCATCTTCGTGAAGTTCCACATCAGAGATGAGTAGGGGCTTTGATCCATCGCTGTGCTCTCCTCTTCCTCTCCCAGTGCACTATAAGGCCCAGATGTTATGGCCCGCATTGGCGCCTCTATTAGTTTATCCAGTGTGGTGACTTTCCTAAAGGGTTGAGTGATGGTATTCTTCCTCAGTCTGGAAGCCTTCCTCATCCACACTAGCTCCTGCCCCAGGATCAAGGGTCTCAGTAGAGGTTTTGGGCAGCTGCTTGGATCCCTTACCAACAGAGGGCTTGGATGTTTTAGTTGTGGTATGAGCAGACTTTTCAGTGATTGCTGGTACCTGTGGTGCAGCCTCTACAGATGAGACATCAGTCTCTGTTGCAAGGGTTTTGGGCACTTTGCTTTTAGCACTGGATGTAATTTCTGTGATTGCTGGTACTTGTAGTGCCACCTCCACTGATGGTACTTAACTCTCTACAGCAGGAGTTTTGGACGCTTTCTGCTTGGCATGGGGAGCCTTTTCAGTGGCTGGTGAGACTTGTGGTGTAGTAATTATCTGTGATACATCAGGGACCTGCAATGGTGTCGCTGGTTCTGGGTTCAGCCTTTCACTTTCAACCTTCTCACTGGTCTCTGGAGACTCATGATGGACCTGTGCACACTCATGGAACATATGTCCAGACTGGGAACACAGGTTACAGACAACTCCTCCTTCACATGTCCAAGTTGTCCACATAAGGAGCACTTCATATGGGAACAGGTTACTCCTCACCATACACTGTCTACTCAGCCAGAGCTCCAGATCCGCCAGATCCACCACCTTAGACTGAAAGAAGATGGTGGCCGTTATCACCTCTAGTTTGGACAGTGGGATCACCTGCAGATGTTCCCAGATCTAATTATTTTTGGTGTCGTTATAGACACCCCAGAACAAGTCCAGATTGTGCTGAAGTTTGAAGCTGATACCAAATATCCTGCTGGAGGGAACATGGATCAGGGCATAGATCTCAGACGCCTCAAACCCCATAAAATCCTTTAGTAAATCTCTTCCAATGTAGAGTCTGGAAGGGATGTCCTGTTCTGGGCCGGTGTATCTAATCCTTACAGCGTTCTTCCTCTTTGGCGGGGGGTTAGCTGTCCTGGTGACATTGGAGAAGAGTCTCCTCTGCTGGGGCTGCTCAGCTCATGGTTCAGTGCTGGGTATCTCCTCAGATGTCTGCGCTGCTGATGCACCTGGTGCAGGTCCTGACTGCTGTGCAGACTGCTCCCCACTCACTGAGGCTGTGCACAGCTGAGGGTTCTCTACACTGTCCACTCCTGACTGCTGTGTAGCCTACTCCCTATAGTATAAAGTCAGCCAGCCCCCCCTGTATCAGCCGTTTTCCGACGTCATAGTCTGTGCAACGCTAACGCACACGGACCTGCCACTGACGGCTGGACTGTTTCAAGGAGCAGAGCTGCGGGGGAGCGTCAGAAATGTGAGTATAAGGTTTATTATTTTTAGATGGACCCTGCACCAGCCCCAGAGCAGTCAGCACACCGGGCCAGTAAATTTGCTACACTATGTGAGGTTTGCCTGTAGAGTGTGCAGAGGATGTCAGATTCATGACTTGTGGTGCACGTTCTGCATGAATTTTTCTGTCTTGTCGGACACAGAGCAGCTGCGACACAACACTGGCGCAGACACTTTATGAACACATGTGCAAGAACGTTCTTTCTAGTGGACAAAAAACTGGTGCAAACATGTGGCCCATTTGTCTGTATTTTTTTTTTCATGGTTAGCACTGCTGAATCGTTTAAAATGAATGCTCTCGATTTTTGAGAAAATAATAATTATAATAATAATGATAAATATAATAATAAATAAATGACTACTACTAATTATTTATTATTAATGCTCACTATGGGATTTCTGTTGTGTTCATCCAGCAGCAGACCTGACAACAGCAAAGAAAAAGAAGCCACATGGTTGGCTTGACTTCAAAGGGAACTGGTCAGCAGAAATTGACCTAATAATCCTCTACCAGTATATTGCCAAGCAACTTAACACCTTTCAGATTGTATTTCTTTCAACAGACAGCACATGGCTGCATCAACCTGGTGAACACATCCTTAAAGGGAACCTGTTATCAGTAACTAGCCTAATGAACCACTACCAGTATATTGTTAAACAGATGACACCTTCGAGTTTTTGTTTCTTTCATGGCCCAGTGTGGTGGCATCATCCAGAAAATCAACTTTGAAGGGAGCTGTAAATGGGATGTATAAAGTCAAGAAGGCGGAGAGTTTAACACTGAAGTCAAGATCTTTCTTCCTCAGAAATCCCCCTTCATTGTAATTGATGGTCCTGCAACCAAACAGATCTGCTGAAGTCCGGTGCATAATGTCAATCACAGAGGAGGAGGCGTTCAGAGCTTGGGAAATCTGGGTTGCATGTATGCTGACGTTCATAAACACATAACACAGTGCTTCCTGAACCTGAGCTGGATGACTCATATACAGTCATGGCCAAAAGTTTTGAGAATGGTACAAATGTTAATTTTTACAAGGTCTACTGCATCAGGTTTTATAATAGCAATTTGCATATACTCCAGAATGTTACAAAGACACTTTAAAAGGAGGCTGGTGCTTGGCATAATTGTTTCTCTTCTGTTAACCATGGTTATCTCTAAAGAAACACGTGCATTTATCATTGCACTGCACAAAACTGGCCTAACAGGGAAGAGTATCACAGACAGAAAGATTGCACCTCAGCAACAATCTATCCCATCATCAAGGAATTCAAGGAGAGAGGTTCCATTGTTGCCAAAAAGGCTCCAGGGTGCTCAAGAAGGACCAGCAAGCACCAGGACTGTCTCTTAAAAGTGTTTCAGCTTGGGGATGGGGCTACCAGCAGTGCAGAGCTTGCTCAGGAATGGCAACAAGCAGGTGTGAGTGCATATGCACGCACTGTGAGACTGCGGAGACTCTTGGAGCAAGGCCTGGTGTCCAGGAGGGCAGCAAAGAAGCCACTTCTCTCCAGAAAAACATCAGGGACAGGAGTGGACTGCTGAGGACTGGGGTAAAGTCATTTTCTCTGATGAATCCTCAAAAACAGCTTGTTGGGAGAAGACAAGGTGAGCGATACCACCAGTCTTGTCTCATGCCACCTCATGCATCCTGCAACCATTCATGTGTGAAGTTACTTCTCAGCCAAGGGAATCGGCTCTCTCACAGTCTTGCCTAAAACACATCCATGAATAAAGAATGGGACCAGAATGTCCTCCAAGAGAAACTTCTCCCAACCGTCCAAGAGCAGTTTGGTGATCAACAATGCCTTTTCCAGCATGATGGAGCACCTTGCCATAAAGCAAAGCAGATAACTAAATGTCTCAGGGAACAAAACATAGGGATTTTGGGTCCATGGCCTGGAAACTCCCCAGATCTTAATCCCATTGAGAACTTGTGGTCAATCATCAAGAGACGGGTGGACAAACAAAAACCAACAAATTGTGACAAAATGCAAGCATTGATTGTGCAAGAATGGACGTCTATTAGTCAGGATTTGGTCCAGAAGTTGATTGAGAGCTGCCAGGGAGAATTGCAGAGGTCCTGAAGAAGAAGGGTCAACACTGCAAATACTGACTTGCTGCAGTAACTCCTTCTAACTGCCAATAAAAGCTTTTGTTACTCATAATATGATTGCACTTGTATTTCTGTAAGTGAAAAAAACATCTGACAAACACACATAAAAACCAGAGGGCAACAGATCATGTGAAAATATAATATTTGTGTCATTCTCAAAACTTTTGGCCATGACTATACAGCAACGGGGGGATGGCGCAGCGATTGATTACTTCTGCCTGTGCAGCGATTACATCATTCTCTGAAGCAGTGCATAATTAGGGTTAAGATGAGAAGTGCCGAGTCAGCCACAGGAGAGACAGAGCCTCATTATCATAATTTTATAATAGTTTTTTTCAGCAAAGCCACTCAATTCAGGTATTAAACAAGATATGTTTCTGCAGCAGTGTAGCTATAGCATTCTAAAGGTATGTTTGGTTCATAATGCATGAAAACAAAAGGTAGATTTCCTTTAAAGGAAATCTACCATCAAAATCCATCATGATGAACCAGGGGTACGTACTCATAGATTCAGGCATTGTGACTGTGGTAATCTTCTTGTATTTGTTATCTATGGCCTCCTTCTAAAAAAATTGCTAATGATTCTTGATTCTTATGGGGTGTTACCTTGACTCTGATGTTTAGTTATGTTACTACATATTTACAGTAAGCTTGATTCTGTTACTGTAGCTATACATTAAGCTTGGTTCTGTATAGATACTAACAAGTACTTGGCCAACAGCTTCCTAAAGTGAATTGATTGAGGCAATAATTTGAACAGGAGAGTAAGAGTTCTTCTAAAAAAGAGTTTACTAATTAATAATGCAAATAAGTTTTCCAGGATAGGATAAGGAAAACCATGCCTTGTAAGGCAACCCCCTTACCATCAAGCATGACTTTCTGGAAGCCTAATGGCATGATGTGGGATTAAAGCCAAAACAGTATATCTATTCCAGAAGGAACAGATTCCCAGTCGTAGACAGTGCTGTTTCGAAGTGCATGCTCCCTGACCCTAGTCAAAAGCCTCTCACTCAGCTAAACACACTAAATCAGTGCCATCTACAGTTGAGAATCTGTTCCTTCTGGAATAGATATACTGGTTTGCCTTTAATCCCACATCATGTCATCAGGCTTCCTGAAAGTCATGCTTGATGGTAAGGGGGCTACCTTACTAGGTACCAAAAGAGGTGTGGTTTTCCTGGTTTTCCTTGTCCAATTTAGGTAAACTTATTTGCCTATTTTCTGCAATACTTTGATGGCACTAATAGGGGTTTTAAGCATAAATGCCTAGAGCAGCTTCGGCACAAAATATGGCTCTGTAAAAAATATTAATTAAAATCTTTAATCTTCTGGCTCCATTCACAAGGGTCTTGGGTTTGAGAAACTTCCTTTTTGTACACTTTTTTTGTCAGTAAATACACGTTTTTTTTCATCATACCCAAGTGACGCAAAGTCTATTATTATTTCGGATGATATTGGGGTTGGATCCCAAGACTGCTGCACACCCATTATTAATCTTATGTGCCCACCGTTTACTTGAAAATTTAGGTTTCAAACCAGGGAGAAACAAAATCTAAAAAAAATAGGCTGGATAAAAGTCAAATGCAACTTGAAAGGCTCTGGACATCTCTCAGAGTGGACATTCCCTCTTCCATTCTGTTGGAATGTTGGATGGATTTTTGGTTTGTGCCCCACCAATTTTTTCTATGTCCCCTACATGTCCCTCTAACCCCCCTCCCTGCCTTGAAAACCTGTGAATCTGAAAATCTGTATCTGAAAAGCAAAAGCACAATATTGTTGCAGGACATGTGCCCTAGTCTTTTTGGCACAAATTATACCACAAAAAAATCTGGTGCTTTTTCATTAGTAAAATTGCCCCAAGGTGTGTGTAGTCGTCCTGTGTTGTCCACTCGATGATCTCACCCTGGGCCCTTCACCAGTGTTGACCCGGGAGACGTGAAGCATGTTAGTACTTGTTGTGATCCCTGTCAATACTTGTAAAACACTCTAACAATCCTTCTTTATGTAATGTAATGTACAACATTTCAACACGTCCATGTAATGGGTACAGTTAAAAAGCAATTATACCTCTATGAACAACTAATGGAAACCCTAGACATAATACCGCATTGTTTTCCTTATATTATAACCCCCATGGAGATGATTTTAGCAGCCGGTAAGTCATGTGGAGACATATTAGTCGTCTGACCTGCGGAAGAAGTGAATAGAATAACAAAATAAAAGAAACACAGGGAATGTATGACACACATTACTGATCACAATGGAACCCTGTAAATACTAATAATAATCTTTATTTAGATAGCGCCATGTAAATGTCTAAGAACAATATTTTGTTGGTATTGGATCATGCCTCTGCCTCACTGGCTATTCCTGTGACTCCGTGGGGGGCATTTAGTAGGAATCTTTGGTCATTTTTCAGTGGTTTTCATTTTGCTTTCTATCATGGAGTTTTTCCTGCCTATGTAGCCGTCCAGAATAACCCCATCTCAGATTATACCCGGGTATAGTTTTGCCCAGGCTAGAATATACCCCTCTAACATGGACCTGGGTATAGTGTTGCCCAGAGCACAGTACATCCCGGGGGATATACTCTCTACCAGTAGGTATAAAATAACCTAGCCACGCTATCCATCCAGGTTTTCTGTACTCACGCACACAATCGTTTTGGCCACACGAACTTCTCATGGCAACATTGGGGCAGATTTACTTACCCGGTCCATTCGCGATCCAGCAGCGCGTTCTCTGCGCTGGATTCTTCGGGTTTTCGTTCGGCCACGGCCTCCGTTGCGTGCATGCCAGCGCCGATGCGCCACAATCCGATCGCGTGCGCCAAAATCCTGGGGCAATTCAAGGGAAATCAGCGCAAATCGGAAATATTCGGGTAACACGTCGGGAAAACGCGAATCGGGCCTTTTGTAAATGACCCCCATTGACTTGCATTATACATGGCCACTGTGTCTCACCACACCATGACCGAGCCACAATGTCACAGCACCCTATGATGGTGGGATGGGTGATGAGCGCTCACCCCTTTCCATCTTCACCCCACACAGAAACTTCCCCTTGAAGTGTGCTGCTGGGCTGCGTTATCACATTGGCCCAGATATATAAAAAGTGGTGCAGGCTGCCTTTGTGCAGTGTGCCTCACTCATGTGCAGGTTGCACCAGATAATTCAATACTGGCACTTGAAAAGTGCAGTTTCCCCACTCCGCTTTAGGTGCACCGTTTACTTAAGTGTTGGACAAAATGCAACTGCAATACAAAAGTGGCGCAAGTACTTAATAAATACGTACATATGAATTTTCAGTGCAAATCTAGACAAAAATCTGGCGTAGACACAATGATATATCTGGGTAATTGCTTTTTCATTGCGTTAGCAATCAAGCACATTTACTAAGGGACCGCACACCGCATTTCCGTCGGGTTTCCCGACTATTTCGGGAACGAAATCATATTTTAGCGCAATCGCGCTGACTTTCATGCTACACAAATCAACTGATTTGGACTAAGCGCGGGATTTAAAATTCAAATTGTGTTACAAGCCATGCACTTACATGCACCAGGAAGAAGAAGGTGAACTCCGGTGGACCTCAGCGGGGAAGCGACACATGCAGGAAATTGGACGCACGATCTTAGTGAATCGCGACAGCTCCGAATCCTCGTCGGCCAATACACCTCGGGGATTGCGACGGGACGGGTAAGTAAATGTGCCCCGTGTATATTTAAAGCACGTTTATGTAAAAGAGACTTGAACGCAAAGTTTAAGCCGCAAAGTTTATGCGGTATTAACATGACACATAACACAATTCTTTTTTAATATTATGTTAACATTAAGTCAACATCACATGTAAATGTGTTAATGTAATTGCTATTTGAACATGTTTACAATGCATTTACATAAACACTATGTAAATGCAATGTTTTCACTGCGTTTACATCAATGTGCTAATTACACAGCGTTTACGTAAATACAATTGGAACATTGGGGGTCATTTACTAAGGGCCCGATTTGCGTTTTCCCGACGTGTTACCTGAATATTTCCGCCGGCATGCACGCGACGGAAATCGGGGGGGGCGAGGGCGAACGAAAACCCGACGTATTCGGAAAAACCGCCGCATTTAAAAACGGAAAATGTGTCGCTCGGGACGAGCTTACCTGCACTCAGCCGGCCTCGGTGAATTCCGGCGTGTTCCGATGCTTTTTAGTGCAGCAGCGCCACCTGGTGGATGGCGGAGGAACTACCTTATTAAATCCTGGCCGGACCCGAATCCAGCGCAGAGAACGCTCTGCTGGATCGCGAATGGACCGGGTAAGTAAATCTGCCCCATTATGTTTACACCGCATTTACGCAAACGCAATGTGAGCTAGATTGTTACTATTATAATTATTCATATATAGAGCAGAATAAATTCCATGGTGCTGCACGATCAGTAAGGGGGGTCACATACATTACATTAAGACAAGAACAAATGCAAGTACAAAATACAAAACTATACAGATCAGGAGACAAGTGGAAGGAGGACCCTGATAATTGAATTCAAAGTAGATACGAAAATTTGTGTTCACGTGAGTGTAGTAACTGCCTGAAAAGGAACACTTAAAAATTACACTTTATTATACAGGCAGTCCCCGGGTTACATACAAGATAGGGACTGTAGGTTTGTTCTTAAGTTGAATTTGTATGTAAGTCGGAACTATATACTTTATCATTGTAACCCCAGCCAAATTTTTTTTGGTCTCTGTGACAACTGGATTTTAAAAATGTTAGATTGTCATTAGAACCAGGATTAACAATAAAGCTTTATTGCAGACACCTGTGATAACTGTTATAGCTGATTATTGTTGCCTAAAGCTAAAGTACAGTAAATTGGCAACATCCAGAGGTCCGTTTGTAACTAGGGGTCGTATGTAAGTCAGGTGTTCTTAAGTAGGGGACCGCCTGTATATTATTAAAATACGGCCACTCTTCAGCCACTAGATAGTCAACTCAGGCTTCCAGTGCATATGGGGGAAATGAGACCCTAAGGATCCCACTCTATCACGTTATTGCCCCCTCACTGGACTAAAGTGCTGATGTGAAAAATGATATGTTCAGAGCTAGTGCAGCAATCGGTGAGACTTGGATATAGACAGTTTAACAAGTTCTCGCCCTCGTAAATTGATAGGCACTGCACATTAAAAAGAGGAAAAAGGCTAGGTTATGGTTTAGGTCCTGTTGTGGACCATACTAGCCTGCCTATTCTGCCTAATATACCCTATGCCTGACGCGTTTCTACAGCCCCTCTATTAGGGAGCTGTGTCATCAGAGGCATATGGATGCATAGAAGGTGTATTATTTAGCGCGGCTGCACATCACATATTTTGTGTGCACCTGCCGGCAGAGTCTCGGCACTGATAGATGCCATGCGCGCGCGAGTGCACGCGCGAGGTATACGAGAAACGCCCCGCCCATCCAGAGGCAAAGCAGCCAATCACCGCCTAGGACTGCCAGCAATAGTTCTCCAATAGGGAACAAGTGGGCGTTCCAAGGAAAGAGGGCTCGTGCCTGGTCAGCCAATAACGCTGTCCCCAGGCTTACCACATGCAACATATGGTGAGTAAATTGTCATCACCAGTATGTCAGAGAGAGGACCAATATCATCAGAGACAGTGTCGCTTAAGTTGCAGCCTTGTTCGCTATGTTAGAAAGACATCAATCCGTAGTAAACTGTCCTGAATTCCTCATTTAAATTCTTACTAGTTGTAACCAGGGGATCGTATAGCGGCTAAGACTGACCTATAGAACCCGATTCAATTTAGCACAAGGCCAAGGTAAGAAAAGTATTCAGTAGTAAATAATGACAGAATAACAATATGACAGGATAGAAAATTAAAATGTAGTGGTAATGATGATGGTCCTAAGCAGCGGAGTGTGCCGGCTGGAATGGAACGATGTAAAATATGGTATAGTTAATTTAAAGGAAGCATGCATAGCTAATGGCGTCATTCAAACCCTGCGGTTTTTCCGTAGGCAGGGTGCAAATCCATCTCGCCTCACGTTGAAGCAGCAGGCGATCAAGGTACCCTCCACGTATGGGGGGTGTCACCCGTATGGGGGGTGTCCCGTATATTTTGGCCCCTCCTGTATGTGATCTGCGGAAAATCACCAATTTCGTCACCAACATCCTGATCCAATTTCAGAATTTTCCAGTGAGCTGCCAGCACATCCCTCACTTGCTTGTAATGGGAATCATAGGTCCCTATGATACGTGTTGGAGCATCAGACTCCCTTCTGGTTTTCGGTGTTAGGAGAGTATCCCTGTTGCTTTTAATTGCACAGTGATGAGCTTCTTTCAAAACCTCATCCGGATAACCCCTCTCATGAAACCTAGTCTGCTGCTGCTGACAGATATTCTGCCATCTCAGAGCAGTTTCGCCTAACACATAGATACTGCCCTTTGGGTATTCCTTTTTTTAAAGGCTTTGGATGCCAGCTGTTCCAGACAAGGAGGGAGTTGGTGGCTGTGGTTTTTCTGAAGACCTTTGTAGATAATTTTCCTGATGTAGTTTTACTGATGGATAGGTCCAGGAAGGAAATTGTTTCCTGCCGGATCTCAGATGTAAGGAAAAGACCAATCTGATTGGAATTGAAAATGGTTACAAATTCCTCAAACCGGTCCTTAGGACCTTTCCATAGAAGCAGGACGTCATATAAGAATCTTATCCATAATAGGATGTGTGATGTGTAAGATTCAAGGTCCTCATTAAAAACATGCTCCTTCTCCCACTAGCCCAGGAAGAGATTAGCGTATGTGGGAGCACAAGGGCTCCCCATAGCCACTCCCCTGAGCTGGTGGTAGAACCTGCCATCAAACGTAAAGAAATTATGCTCAAGCACAAATTTCAGGAGTCGCAGAGTGAATTCATTATATTGGGTGCCCCTACATCTTAAGAAAGTACCAACCGCATGATAACCAATCTAATGCGGTATGGAGTTATACAGGGCCTCGACGTCTAGGCTTGCCAAGTATGTATCGTCATCCACATACAGACCCTCTATATGCTTCAGCACGTCCATAGTATGCCTAACATAAGATGGTAATGTTAGTACATATGGTCTCAAGATTTGATCTACATATAGGCTTACATTCTGTGTCACACTGTCTATCCCTGAGACAATGGGACGACCCTTCAAGGGATTGCATCCCTTATGGATCTTAGGGAGTCCATAGAATGTAGCTATTTTGGGGTAGGAAGGTTTCAAAAATTCCATTTCTCCCGCACTTATCAAGTTACGTGATCTACCCTCTTCCAAGATCCTTGACAGGGCATCCCTAAACATATTCGTAGGGTTTGTTATCGAGTGTTCTGTAACACTCCCTATTTCTGAGAATGCACATGTTAATGTATTGTGCCCGATCAAGAACTACCACATTTCCCCCTTTATACGAGGGCTTGATTATAATCGAGTTGTCATTCATCAAGCCCCGGATCGACTCATTTTCTTCTCTGGTGATATTTAAATGTCCTCCCTTTCTATCCATGTCCAGAGCTTTCAATTCCTCTGTGACCAGACTGAGAAAGACATCAAGAGGCGAGTCACTTGTAACTGGGGGGAACTTGTTGGAGGGTCTCTTCAATTCAGTGAAGGGTCCCTCACCTATAGTCCGTTCATTCTCTATGACCAGGGCCCTCATAGTGTCTAGACCAGTGGTTCTCAACCTTTCTAATACTGTGACCCCGCAATACAGTTCCTCATGTTGCGGTGACCCCAAACCATGTACAAGAATATTGTATTTGTGCCAAAAAATGCAATAAAATCGTGGCTCAGATGGCTTTAGGAGACCCCTGTGTTTTGATCGTTTGACCCCCGCAGGGGTCACGACCCACAGGTTGAGAACCACTGGTCTAGACATTCAAGATCACTTTCCTCAAGGCCAAGTTCTTGGCACCGTCTCCTACTGTGCTGAGCAAAGAATTTTTTCCATTTTAATTTTCTTATAAAAAGTTGAACGTCCTTCACCCAATTGAACATATCAAAAGATGGTGTGGGTACAAAGGACAAGCCAAATCCCAAAACCCTATTCTCCATGTCAGTGAGTACTCTTTTAGATAGATTAATAACCTGAAGTTTATTACTCACTACAGATGGATAAGATATATCAGATGCTGTACAGGTTATTGCTGTTTTGGCGGTTTGCGTCTGACCATATAGTCTGAAATCGGTGGATCTCTTGATAAAAAACCCCCCCTCCCTGATCTTTTTGGGGTATATCCTCTTCCCCTTTGTCCCCCCCCTGTGTGGGATATAGTCGTGGTTCCCTCTAGCCTGGCGATAGTACTGTCTGCTAGGGGGCACCGTGTTCTTTCTCTGAGGAGGACCCTGGCCTGAGATCTCACAATCCATATGGGAGGGAAGATGGAGGCACGAGGTGAGGGAGCAGAGCAGTTATTGTGTATTGTAGGTGATCCTGAAGTGAGTTTTCAGGTTACGTTTGAAGGTTTGGAAAGTGGGAGACAGTCTGACACATTTTGGCAGAGAGTCCCTGAGTATGGGAGATGCACGGGAGAAGTCCTGGGGTTGTGAGAAGAGCAGATGGTAATAGAGTGAAGCTGAAGCTCCTGTGTGAGATTACATTTGGGATGTTATTGATTTATGAGTTCAGAGATATACGGAGGGGACAGGTTGTGGACGTCTTTGTAGGTCATGGTTAGTATTTTAAATTGAATTTGCTTTGCAATGTGTAACAGGTGGGGAGTCTGGCAGAGGAGAAGCGAGGAGTTAGCTGGGAGACCATAGAGAAGAATGTTGTAGTGGTCCAAGCAGGAGATGACAAGGGCACAGACTAGTAATTTTGTAGACTCTGGATTGAGGAAGGGTGGGATGCGAGAGATGTTCTTAACATGGAGGCAGCAGGTTGTGGTAAGGGCCTGGATAAGGACAAGGCAGAGTCTGGGGAGAGTGTGGAGCCATGAATTCTGATGGTTAGGGCTGGTGGGAGGGATGTGTATGGTGGAGGAAAGATTATGAGTTCTGTTTTGTCCATGTTAAGTTTAAGAAAAGGGGAAGAGAAAAAGCAGGAAATGACTTATACTCTGGAATTATGGCTAGAAGAGACCAGACCAGACCGGAAATATAGATCTGTGTGTCATCTGCATAAGAGTGGTATTGAAAGCCATGGGACTTAGTTAGATGTCCTAGGCCAGAGGTGTAGATGGATAAGAGTAGGGGGTCCCTGGACAGGTTCTTGAGTGATGCCAACAGAGAGCGGGCTAGGTGAAGAGGTGGTGTGAGAATAATAGACACTGACTATTCGGTTGGAGAGATCCAGGAGAGGGCCAGGTCAGTGATGCGTTCGTAGCAATAGAGGATGGTCAACAGTGTCAAAGCAGAGGACAGATCAAGAAGAAGGAGAACAGAGTAGTGATGTTTTGTATTGGCTGATAGTAGGTCATTCAAGGAAATCTACCACTCATCATGCGAGCACACCACCCTGTAGGCTATTCAATACTGATTATGGCACATACTTTAGTTTAGCTAAAAAATTGATTTACTCACAAATGCAAATGAGCCTTGGTGCTACCCCTGCATCACTGGCTGTCTTTCATTCCCTTGCGAACATTATGCATGCCTCCATCTTCTTACGCGCCCTCTTTCTGGTCCTGAGAGCCGCCACGTCACTCTGAGCACTTATCGCGCATGCACAGAGCCAAACTATTGCGCAGGGCCAGCCAGTCTCACAGCAGCTGCACGATAGTTTATCTCTGCACATGGGTGATAAGTGCCGAGAGTGACGCGACGTAGCCTCAGCTCCGGCTACTCCATGCCCCAGTAGCCTCTTTAGAAAATTAGCATATTTGGGGAATTCAAATGTATAAAAGTTCTGGGCCACGAATGAATTAGCCTTAAAAAGGGCTACATTACTCTACATTAGAGGAGCCTGCCAGCGGATCTACCTTAATAGGTAGATCCATGGTGGTAGGTTTCCTTTAAGAATATTGTCTCTGTGGGAATACCTCTTTAACTCATGTGTCCTATATTTCTCCATGTTATTGTGCCTTCCGCTCACCTCTCTATGGTGAGGGGAGGGGTAAGCCGCGCTCTTCTCACCTCTCCGGGCGAACATACGTTGTGTGAATGTACCCTAAGTGTGTGTGGGGGGCTGGATATTAGGTAATATAATAATATACATCTATTAATAGTTCTGCTCCACTTTCTTGAGATGTAAAGTTAAGCCTCCTGTATTTTACCTCATTAGCCAGACATTCCTGTCCATAAAATGGCTGCAGATGGGGGGTCATGTGATCTCTATCTGTCCACGAACAATCACCCTGCCAGGACCTTATGATAGTATTCAAGAATATAAAACCAAGGTCCTGGCAGGGTGATTGTTCATGGACAGTTAGAGATCCCATGACCATCCATCTGCGGCCATGTTATGGACAGGGATCTCCGTCTGATGAGGTAAAAGATAGGAGGCTTCACTTTACATATCAAGAAAGCAGTGCAGGACTATTAATAGATGTACACTCACCGGACACTTTATTACCCTGTTTCCCCGAAAATAAGACAGTGTCTTATATTAATTTTTGCTCCTAAACAGGTGTTAGGTCTTATTTTCAGGGGATGTCCTCTATTTCCATGAGGAATAATTCACATTTATTGTTGGCCAAAAAAAATCAACTTCTCTAACATCCTTATAACTCTCCAAACTTATTTCATGCAGAATTTCTTGTGACTCCATTTCTATTGTAATTATTGTCACCAACCTCTCATGTTTAGCAATAGCACTTTACTTATATGAGCCCTTCTTGTCTGGGTATTGTCTTGTATCACATTTGCAGCACAACAGTCAGATTTTATCCCAAGATTTCTTCCCGCATGTCACAACCTCTTGTGGTATCTAAATGATCTACTAATATTAATGGTCTTATTTTCAGGGGAGGCCTTATATTTCTTAGCTTGAACAAAATTCTACTAGGCCTTATTTTCGGGGGATGTCCTATTTTAGGGGAAACAGGGTAGGTACACCATGCTAGTATTGACATGATGGCATCACACAGTTGCCGCAGATTTGTCGGCTGCACATCCATGATGCGAATCTCCCGTTCCACCACATCCCAAAGATGCTCTATTGGATTGAGATCTGGTGACTGTGAAGGCCATTTGAGTACAGTGACCTCATTGTCATGTTCAAGAAACCATTCTGAGATGATTCCAGCTTTATGACATGGCGCATTATCCTGCTGAAAGTAGCCATCAGATGTTACAGGGTACATTGTGCTCATAAAGGGATGGACATGGTCAGCAACAATACTCAGGTAGGCTGTGGCGTTGCAACGATGCTCAATTGGTACCAAGGGGCCCAAAGAGTGCCAAGAAAATATTCCCCACACCATGACACCACCACCACCAGCCTGAACCGTTGATACAAGGCAGGATGGATCCATGCTTTCATGTTGTTGACACCAAATTCTGACCCTACCATCCGAATGTCGCAGCAGAAATCGAGACTCATCAGACCAGGCAACGTTTTTCCAATATTCTACTGTCCAATTTCGATGAGCTTGTGCAAATTGTAGCCTCAGTTTCCTGTTCTTAGCTGAAAGGAGTGGCACCCGCTGTGGTCTTCTGCTGCTGTAGCCCATCTGCCTCAAAGTTCGACGTACTGTGCGTTCAGAGATGCTCTTCTGCCTACCTTGGTTGTAACGGGTGGCGATTTGAGTCACTGTTGCCTTTCTATCAGCTCGAACCAGTCTGCCCATTCTCCTCTGACCTCTGGCATCAACAAGGCATTTCCGCCCACAGAACTGCCGCTCACTGGATGTTTTTTCTTTTTTGGACCATTCTCTGTAAACCCTAGAGATGGTTGTGCGTGAAAATCCCAGTAGATCAGCAGTTTCTGAAATACTCAGACCAGCCCTTCTGGCACCAACAACCATGCCACGTTCAAAGGCACTCAAATCACCTTTCTTCCCCATACTGATGCTCGGTTTGAACTGCAGGAGATTGTCTTGACCATGTCTACATGCCTAAATGCACTGAGTTGCCGCCATTTGATTGGCTGATTAGAAATTAAGTGTTAACGAGCAGTTGGACAGGTGTACCTAATAAAGTGGCCGGTGAGTGTATTTTGGTAGATTCCCTAATATCCTGCCCCCCACACTTACACACACATTATAAAAACATGAGGTAAAGTGGCCAACCTCATTAAATACAAAATGTGAAAAGTCATTAAACAATTTATAAAGTTTAATCCCAGAAACTGATAAAATTCTAGATGACTTTGGTAAATGTCAATGCATCAAATCACCACCGACATCTGAAGACCCCTTTCCCAGTGGATCAATAGAAAAGAATCTGTCAGTTTCTTGTGCAAGAATTTATTGTCCCCAGGTTTATCTTGAGTCTGAAAAGTAAAATACACAGGAGCTATTAATTGTTTTCTTCAAGTCATTCTAGTATCTGGCTCTTTTCCTTGCACAGGGATTACTCCAGGTCTTATAAGTAGCACTTAATCTTAGCTGAATATTTGTAGAGGAAATGTATGTGTACAAAAGGAGAGCCACTTCTGTACAGGTTAAATAGACTGCGCTTTCTGATAGTGACTTGGTTTATTTTGACTGGAGATTGGATAAAATGTTGAAGCTTAGTTCTGGACTTTGACCTTTTAGAGATCAAAAGTCAAAATTAATATGGTAGGTGAGCACAGGTGAAATCCAAACTTATACAAGTAATAGGTGGACCGACGGACCTTCTCCAGGCTGAAACGTGGTCGTAATCTCTGCTATTATCAGTCGACTTCAAAGACGCTATAGAAAAAACATATTGACACATTTTTGTAAATAGAAAAAAAAAAGCCATAAATCAGGGGAAGTTATCATTTCAGATAATGCAATAAAATACATTGTATATAAACAAGTCTTTCAAACGAGGCTGAATGCTCAGCGCTGGCTATTAGCAGGCGTAAATAAATATTCGGGACATGGAGAGTGCAGAGAGTTCATTACCTAAAGCCTTAGAGAAAAATGTGGTATAACAGTCAGTACATTGCAGGAGTACAATACTGTAATAGAAGTGATGGAAGTCTAGAAGTCTTGTACTCTATGTGCCTCATATAGTATACAGTATAACATGAATAAAAATAAAATACAACATTAATGCAAAATGGATTGATACTGATTTACCTTCTTATAAAATACAAATGACATTTCTCCAGATATTTTCTTTTGGGAGGTGCTTTAACTGAGAACCAACATGCAAATCATCTTTAACCTATTGGCTAATAGTGCTCCACGGCGTAATAGTACAAAGTGGAGGCAATGCCAGTTCAGCTCTGCACCAGAGCTGAACCGGCATCGTGAAGCGTGGGGTGTCAGCAGTAATCTACAGCTGACATCCCCGTGTAACAACAGTGGTTGGAGCGAATTTCGATCTTGGGTCAGCACGACCGAGGAATTTAAATGGCTGCAGGGAGATTCCCTTCTCAATCGGCACCCCACACAGTGTTTTTGGGGATGCTGATCATTGCTATGGCAACCCTGGGGTATGAGCTAAAACCCCCAAGGATGTCCATAGTAAATTCCTGTAAGTTCCTGTCACAGTCAGGACCTTACAGGCAGTTAGTCAGTCTATGCACCAGCATAGGCTTGACAGTGCAAATACCCTGCAATACTAATGTAGTGAACAAGCAATTTAACAATAGCTTGGTCTTGTCCCATAGTAGAACAAATAACAAGGGAAAAAAAATAAAGTTTTTTAATAAAAATAAACTAATAAATTAGTAAGCAAACCCCCAAAGCCCAGTTACATATTACACTTCCCTTCTGTGCGTCACTGTGCACCCATACAACAGTATACAACTTACAACAATACATACAGTAACCTCCACATGTGAGTGTGTGTGTGTGTGTGTGGGGGGGGGGGGGTGGCGGATCTCTGTATAACCAATTTTAAGTTGGGTTTTCTCTTTTTATCATTTGGGAATGTGTAATTTTAGGGCTAAATGAACATATTACTGACAAAATCGGACCATTCTAAATTTCACCTCCATTTTGTTTTAGATCTCAATGGGTTAACGATCTTCCTAAAACCTGTGATAGATTGAGGGGTGCAGATGTGAAAATAGGTTTAAATATAGGGGGTTTCTAATACAGGCGGTCCCCTACTTAAGGACACCCGACTTACAGACAACCCATAGTTACAGACGGACCCCTCTGCCCACTGTGATCTTTGGTGAAGCTCTCTAAATGCTTTACCATAGTTCCAGACTGCAATGATCAGCTGTAAGGTGTCTGTAATGCAGCTTTATTGATAATTCATTGATAATTCAAAAATTCAAAAATTTTGAAACTCCAATTGTCACTGGGGCAAAAGAAAAAAATTTGTCTAGAACTTCAATTATAAAATATACAGTTTCGACTTACATACAAATTCAACTTAAGAACAAACCTCCAGACCCTATCTTGTATGTAACCTGGGGACTGCCTGTATTATGTATTTCAAATTTCATTAAAACCAATAATGATCCCCAAAAAGGTCAATTCTGAAATCCCCCTGAAAATACAGAAAATCGATATTTGATTTGTAAGCCGCGGGACCTCAAAATAAATTATCCAGACATTTCAAAAATTATGAAAATGTAAAGCAGCAAATGTCATTTAGCAAATAATTTAGGTGGTAAATCTATCTGCCTGAAAACCAGATAATTTAGAATTTGAAAATTTAAAAAACAAACTAATCATTTTTTATATATTTTTTTTATAAATAAACGCAAAACTTATCAATCAAAGTTAACCACAAAAATGAAGCGCAACATGTGATGAAAAACAATCTAAAAATCCCTTTGATAAGCAAAAGTGTTCAAAAGCTATAATCATATAAAGTGACGCAAGTTAGAATACAAAATATGGGGCTGAGCCTTAAGATATAAACTTGCTACATCCTGCAGGGGTTAGACCAGGGGTAGGGAACCTACGGCTCGGGAGGCAGATATGGCTCTTTTGTTGGCTGCATCTGGCTCTCAGGCAGATCTTTAATAAATAGTGATGGCTGCTGTGTGTCTCTTAGACTGATCACTGGATACATGCAGCGATGTTACTGCTGCCTACGTCCTTTGTATGACCCAGGTGCCATCGCCACCATTGTCTAAGCCTGGGTCAAAGAGAAGAGCGTGGGAGTGATGAGGAGCTGGCTGCAGGGAGCGCTGGTAAGTGAATATTCATTTTTTTTCTTGCTGTGACTACCTATCTACTGGGGGGCATATGCTGTGGCTCCCTATCTTCTTAGGGGCATGTGCTGTGGCTACCTTTCTACGGGGAGTACGTGCTGGGGCTAGTTATCCACTGGGAGTATGTGCTGTGGTCACCTATCTACTGGGAGTATGTGCTGGGGCTACCTATCTACTGGGAGTATGTGCTGGGGCTACCTATCTACTGGGAGTATGTGCTGGGGCTACATATCTACTGGGAGTATGTGCTGGGGCTAGCTGTATACTGTGGACATGTGCTGTGGCTATTTATCTACTTTGGGGCATGTGCTGTGGCTACCTATATACTGGGGGACATTTCAAAAATTATGAAAATGTAAAGCAGACATATGGGAAATGTTATTTAGCAAATAATTTAGGTGGTAAATCTATCTGCCTGAAAACCAGATAATTTAGAATTTTGAAAATGTAAAACAAACTGATCATTTTTTATATTTTTTAAATAAATAAACGCAAAACTTATCAGTCAAAGGCATGTGCTGTGACTACCTATGTACTTGGGGGGCATGTGCTGTGGCTACGTATCTACTTGGGGGCATGTGTTGTGGCTACCTATCTACTGGGAGAATGTGCTGTGGCTACCTATCTACTGGGAGTATATCCTGGGGCTACCTATCTACTGGGAGTATGTTCGGGGCTAGCTGTATACTGGGGGCATGTGCTGTGTCTACTTATCTACTTGGGGGCATGTGCGGTGGCTACCTATATACTGGGGGACATGTGTTATGACTACCTATCTACTTGGGGGCATGTGCTATGGCTACCTATCTACTGGGAGCATGTGCTTTGGCTACCCATCTACTGGGGGTATGTGCTAGGGCTACCTATATACTGGGAGGCATGTGCTTGACTACCTTTTTACTTGGGGGCATGTGCTGTGGCTACCTATCTTCTGGGGGTATGCACTGGGACTACCTATCTACTGGGAGGCATGTGGTGGGTGTCAGGATTTGGAGTAGTGAACACCCTGGACCACTGCGGAAAATGATGTAAGAGGATACCTGGGACCAGAATCTAAGTGGCACCCGGTCTTCAGCAGAGCAAAGCAAAGCAGGATGGTCTTGCTGCAGCGTGGTACCACCAGGTCGTTCCACAGGTCACAGTGTCAGCCAAGGTCAAGGTAGAGGATCACTAGGCAGTCTTGTGGTCAGGAACAGGCAGACAGTCAAGGCAGGCGGCAATGATTTGAGGTCGGGGACGGAGCAAGAGATCAGTGCTAGCAGCGAAGGAGCAGAATCAGGAACAGGTCCGGGGTCACAATGGGAGGTCAACACTTGGGAAGAAAACACTGTGGAAAGCTCCTCATAGGTATGAAGCACTAAGATCCGGCGGGGAATGTTGGAAGCCGTTGATCTTTATAGGAACTCAGGAAGTGGGCTGCGCCAATCAGTGGCGCACTGGCCCTTTAAATCTGCGAGTGCCGGTGCTCGCAAGCCACTCGGGGTGGGAGCCACAAGGTGGTGAGTTGAGTTAGCTCGGAAAGGGCTGGAATGCCACGGGTGTGCCTGCGATGTAGATCGCATGGGCACCCGTGACACTGGGACTACCTAACTACTTGGGGGCATGTGCATATGGTACGGCTCTTACGCAACAACATTTTAAAATATGTGCCGTTCGTGGCTCTCTCAGCCAAAAAGGTTCCTGACCCCTGGGTTAGAGGGACAGTGTTCCCAGCTTGTATCCCACTTACCCTACCTGAGGGTGCTGGTACTTATGAAAAGTCCTTTCTATAATTCCTCAATAATTAAAAACATATCTATTGACCTTTAAAAATTTGGCTCCAAAGCCATATGCAGAGAAGGCCGCTTTTTGAAGGGAGTATCACTTCAGATGTACCTATCTTCGGCTTTATAGAAACTTAGAACCACGGTCATTGTAAAGATGAGAATATCATCTTTTAAATGGAATCAGAATTGTGGTTCCAGAAATGCAGGCAGTTAAAGGTATGGTTAGGAATTGGATCTTTTTCTGCAAACAATGTAATTAGTAATCTTTGCAGTGACTCCAGTTCAAGCTGCTACAGAGCTCAAGTGTGTATAAAGTGATGCTCCCACTCCAGCCTCTCAGCCTGACTCGACTCAGGCAATAGGTGGTTTTTAGGCAAGTTTTAACATGAGAGTGAATGTTAGAAAGGATATTTCATACCCTAAAGCAGTGGTGGCGAACCTATGGCATGGGTGCCAGAGGTGGCACTCAGAGCCCTTTCTGTGGGCACCCAGGCCTTCACCCCAGCACAGAATTTGCTAGACATGACTCAAGGCTTCCTCCTGCGGTCCAGGACAGCCATGGACGCGCTATGCTCAGTGCTATTTTAAAGTGACACCTCCTTGTCTGCCAGGACTATACGAGAAGTGAGAAGGTGTGGACAGAGATGAATTTTCGTTGGATCTTCTGCACTGGGTCCCATGATTCTCCCTCTTAAGGGGACCCTGGAAGGAAGTTATCCAAATTTCTCCATCTTCTTTCTATTGTATTGGTGAACTCAGGACACCAATATGATTGAAACTTGTGTTACAGCTGGGATCAATAAGTTACTGCTTAAATTTTCATGTCGGCTCCTTGCAACCAAAAGAAGGTTTTGGCTGTAGATTGGGCACTCTGTCTCTAAAAGGTTCGCCATCACTGCCCTAAAGCAGTGATTTTCAACCTGTGTGCCGCGGCACACTAGTGTGCCGCGACACAAGGTTGAGTGTGCCGCGGGGGAAAGTTGCCCGAACTAGGCTGCCCCGGTGTCGAGCTGCCGCCGCACCCCCGTCTTTCTGCCCCCATACTTACCTCCAAGTCCCGCGTCGGCGGTCCGCCAGTCTTCTGTAGCTCCTGTACAGCGCGGCCCATGTCACGTGACTGACGCGACCTGACGTCAGGTCGCGTAAGTCACGTGACCAGAGGCGCGCGGTGCAGGAGCTACAGAAGGTGAGCGGATCGCCATTAGGAGTGAAGGTACGCGGAAGAAGACATCAAGGGTAAGTATATAAGGTTATTGTTTGTATAGGGAAGGCAGCTAGGGTTTTTTTTTTTTATTAGTAAAGGTAGGCTGGGGCTTTTTATTTGTTAAGGGGGGCCTCTAGGGCCTTTTAATTAGTAAAGGGGGGCCTCTAGGGCCTTTTAATTAGTAAAGGGGGGCCTCTAGGGCCTTTTAATTAGTAAAGGGGGGCCTCTAGGGCCTTTTAATTAGTAAAGGGGGGCCTCTAGGGCCTTTTAATTAGTAAAGGGGGGCCTCTAGGGCCTTTTAATTAGTAAAGGGGGGCCTCTAGGGCCTTTTAATTAGTAAAGGGGGGCCTCTAGGGCCTTTTAATTAGTAAAAGGGGGCCTCTAGGGCCTTTTAATTAGTAAAGGGGGGCCTCTAGGGCCTTTTAATTAGTAAGGGGGGGCCTCTAGGGCCTTTTAATTAGTAAAGGGGGGGCCTCTAGGGCCTTTTAATTAGTAAAGGGGGGGCTCTAGGGCCTTTTAATTAGTAAAGGGGGGGCTCTAGGGCCTTTTAATTAGTAAAGGGGGGCTCTAGGGCCTTTTAAATAGTAAAGGGGGGCCTCTAGGGCCTATTAATTAGTAAAGAGAGGCCGCTACGGGCTCTTAATTTGTAAAGGGAGGCCGCTACGGGCTCTTAATTTGTAATGGGAGACTGCTAGGGCCTTTTTATTAGTAAAGGGAGGCTGCTAGGGGCTCTTGATTAGTAAAGGGAGGCCGCCAGGGGCTTTTTATTAGTAAAGGGAGGCAGCTAGGGGCTTTTTATTAGTAAAGGGAGGCCGCCAGGGGCTTTTTATTAGTAAAGGGAGGCAGCTAGGGCCTTTTTATTAGTAAAGGGAGGCTGCTAGGGCCTTTTTATTAGTAAAGGGAGGCCGCCAGGGGCTTTTTATTATTAAAGGGAGGCTGCTAGGGCCTTTTTATTAGTAAAGGGAGGCTGCTAGGGGCTCTTGATTAGTAAAGGGAGGCCGCCAGGGGCTTTTTATTAGTAAAGGGAGGCAGCTAGGGGCTTTTTATTAGTAAAGGGAGGCCGCCAGGGGCTTTTTATTAGTAAAGGGAGGCAGCTAGGGCCTTTTTATTAGTAAAGGGAGGCTGCTAGGGCCTTTTTATTAGTAAAGGGAGGCAGCTAGGGCCTTTTTATTAGTAAAGGGAGGCAGCTAGGGCCTTTTTATTAGTAAAGGGAGGCAGCTAGGGCCTTTTTATTAGTAAAGGGAGGCAGCTAGGGGCTTTTTATTAGTAAAGGGAGGCAGCTAGGGGCTTTTTATTAGTAAAGGGAGGCAGCTAGGGGCTTTTTATTAGTAAAGGGAGGCCGCCAGGGGCTTTTTATTAGTAAAGGGAGGCCGCCAGGGGCTTTTTATTAGTAAAGGGAGGCCGCCAGGGGCTTTTTATTAGTAAAGGGAGGCCGCCAGGGGCTTTTTATTAGTAAAGGGAGGCAGCTAGGGGCTTTTTATTAGTAAAGGGAGGCCGCCAGGGGCTTTTTATTAGTAAAGGGAGGCAGCTAGGGGCTTTTTATTAGTAAAGGGAGGCAGCTAGGGGCTTTTTATTAGTAAAGGGAGGCAGCTAGGGCCTTTTTATTAGTAAAGGGAGGCAGCTAGGGCCTTTTTATTAGTAAAGGGAGGCAGCTAGGGCCTTTTTATTAGTAAAGGGAGGCATCTAGGGGCTTTTTATTAGTAAAGGGAGGCATCTAGGGGCTTTTTATTAGTAAAGGGAGGCATCTAGGGGCTTTTTATTAGTAAAGGGAGGCAGCTAGGGGCTTTTTATTAGTAAAGGGAGGCCGCCAGGGGCTTTTTATTAGTAAAGGGAGGCCGCCAGGGGCTTTTTATTAGTAAAGGGAGGCCGCCAGGGGCTTTTTATTAGTAAAGGGAGGCCGCCAGGGCCTTTTTATTAGTAAAGGGAGGCCGCCAGGGCCTTTTTATTAGTAAAGGGAGGCCGCCAGGGGCTTTTTATTAGTAAAGGGAGGCCGCCAGGGGCTTTTTATTAGTAAAGGGAGGCAGCTAGGGGCTTTTTATTAGTAAAGGGAGGCAGCTAGGGGCTTTTTATTAGTAAAGGGAGGCAGCTAGGGGCTTTTTATTAGTAAAGGGAGGCAGCTAGGGCCTTTTTATTAGTAAAGGGAGGCAGCTAGGGCCTTTTTATTAGTAAAGGGAGGCAGCTAGGGCCTTTTTATTAGTAAAGGGAGGCAGCTAGGGGCTTTTTATTAGTAAAGGGAGGCAGCTAGGGCCTTTTTATTAGTAAAGGGAGGCCGCTAGAGGTTTTTTATTAGTAAAGGGAGGCAGCTAGGGCCTTTTTATTAGTAAAGGGAGGCAGCTAGGGCCTTTTTATTAGTAAAGGGAGGCAGCTAGGGCCTTTTTATTAGTAAAGGGAGGCAGCTAGGGCCTTTTTATTAGTAAAGGGAGGCAGCTAGGGGCTTTTTATTAGTAAAGGGAGGCCGCTAGGGGCTTTTTATTAGTAAAGGGAGGCCGCCAGGGGCTTTTTATTAGTAAAGGGAGGCAGCCAGGGGCTTTTTATTAGTAAAGGGAGGCAACTAGGGCCTTTTTATTAGTAAAGGGAGGCCGCCAGGGGCTTTTTATTAGTAAAGGGAGGCCGCTAGGGCCTTTTTATTAGTAAAGGGAGGCCGCCAGGGGCTTTTTATTAGTAAAGGGAGGCATCTAGGGGCTTTTTATTAGTAAAGGGAGGCCGCCAGGGGCTTTTTATTAGTAAAGGGAGGCCGCCAGGGGCTTTTTATTAGTAAAGGGAGGCAGCTAGGGGCTTTTTATTAGTAAAGGGAGGCAGCTAGGGGCTTTTTATTAGTAAAGGGAGGCAGCTAGGGGCTTTTTATTAGTAAAGGGAGGCAGCTAGGGCCTTTTTATTAGTAAAGGGAGGCAGCTAGGGCCTTTTTATTAGTAAAGGGAGGCAGCTAGGGCCTTTTTATTAGTAAAGGGAGGCAGCTAGGGCCTTTTTATTAGTAAAGGGAGGCAGCTAGGGCCTTTTTATTAGTAAAGGGAGGCAGCTAGGGGCTTTTTATTAGTAAAGGGAGGCAGCTAGGGCCTTTTTATTAGTAAAGGGAGGCCGCTAGAGGTTTTTTATTAGTAAAGGGAGGCAGCTAGGGCCTTTTTATTAGTAAAGGGAGGCAGCTAGGGCCTTTTTATTAGTAAAGGGAGGCAGCTAGGGCCTTTATATTAGTAAAGGGAGGCAGCTAGGGCCTTTTTATTAGTAAAGGGAGGCAGCTAGGGCCTTTTTATTAGTAAAGGGAGGCAGCTAGGGGCTTTTTATTAGTAAAGGGAGGCCGCTAGGGGCTTTTTATTAGTAAAGGGAGGCCGCCAGGGGCTTTTTATTAGTAAAGGGAGGCAGCCAGGGGCTTTTTATTAGTAAAGGGAGGCAACTAGGGCCTTTTTATTAGTAAAGGGAGGCCGCCAGGGGCTTTTTATTAGTAAAGGGAGGCCGCTAGGGCCTTTTTATTAGTAAAGGGAGGCCGCCAGGGGCTTTTTATTAGTAAAGGGAGGCATCTAGGGGCTTTTTATTAGTAAAGGGAGGCCTTTTATGACTGTTTTAGTGTCATTTTGTGCTATTTTGGTTGGTGGTGTGCCCCAGGATTTTCTAAGTATAAAAAGTGTGCCACGGCTCAAAAAAGGTTGAAAATCACTGCCCTAAAGGATGTAGTAGTCTAGTGGTGTGAAAACAGGAAACCATCAAAATGAAGCATGATAAACCAGGGACACTTACTCATAGATCAATGGCCTCCTTCCTTCAAAAATCCACTTTTAAAATAATTCCTATGAGCTGGACAAGCTCTGGAGGCCTTAGCATAGCCCCTCTGCACTGCAGATTCACAGGCTGTTACACTCTTTCAACCTCCACTCTGCTCCCTCAGTACTTCCCCCGCCGTCTGCCTGATGTACAATCTCTTGATAGCAGAGGAAGTTTCATCACACTGTTGGATCTGGGAATTCTTCTTCACAGTGTAATAGCCTGTATCGCATGCTATGAGTAAGTGTCCCTGATCTATCATGATGGATTTTGATGTTAGATTTCCTTTAAATCATTGAACCAGTTTCATTGCTGAGGGTAGGAATGAATGATGATGGTGACAAAAAACAAGGAACATCCCTTTAAATAATGTGCCCAGTTTATTATATGGATTCTTAGGGTGCCTATTGGTGTTTACTGCAGTCAGTGTAGGGGGATAGGAGCTGGGGGATTTACCAGATCCCTTATCGACCAATCCAAGCTTGGGCTCAAAGGTAGGAGGACCTTATTTTATAAAATTTACAACAATTGTGTCCATGTGCCTTAAGAAACGATAATAATAACATATTTGAAGATTATATATATATATATATATATATATATATATATATATATATATATATATATACCATATTTTTCGGACTATAGGGCGCACAAAAAATCCAGTGCGCCTTATATATGAACCGTACTTCCAGACAACAGCTGCCTTGTACTGTGCATAGGTCTGCCACCTGCTGGTCATTCATCCTTATAATCAGGTGCGCCTTATAATCCGGTGTGCCTTATATATGAACCTAGATGTTTAGCTGGCATTTATTGACGGTGTGCCTTATTGTCCGAAAAATACGGTAATATATATTATTCCCCTTTTATTCTCTGCCTTCTCCTTATCACATTTTTTGTGCCTTTAGTTTTCCTAGACTCTTTTTCTTCAGCCTTTTTCCATTTTGCTCAGCATCGGCCTAATACAAAATGTTCTGTTCTCTGTCATTTTCAACTCGTGTTATTCCGCAGCCCAATAAAAAATGCAGGAAATATGTATTTCTGGCTTCTCCTAGGATATATGATCACAGCGTACAGTTAGATGATAACCATTATAAGTCTTCAGCAAACAAGGATGAGCCTAGTTATATCTTACATGATCTGATTTGCAGATTCTAGTCCTCCCCCGTGGAGGACCATATATCTTCCACAGCCCAATAATATATATGATGAACTACAGCTGTAAATTTATGTGAGAGCCTGGATTTATGTAACGGTAATGTATGGTATCAGCACTGTACATCTTCCTTAAGTGCAACTCTGGCAGCTTGAATATTTGCGCAAGATATTTCAAATATTAATAGACGTTCCTCCTTTTTATTTTATTAATTTGCCGTCAATCAAATGTTCAAAATTTCAATAATTTTGTTGGAAAAATAATGAAACTTATGAAACATGTTCACAGAAAAAAAATTAAAGCTACACTTCTCTTTTCCTGAAGACCTGTCACATGCATGCATTGCAAGGACCAGACATGAAATGTAATACAACTTCTTTCCTGAGGGGGCATTGCAGTTTAATTGAACACTTGCTGTCGGGCTCCCTCTATGATTGTAGCTGATCTGCAATCATCAATCTTAAAGGAAACCTAGCCTTTGATTTGATGCATTATGAAGCAAACATACCTTGAGAATGCTGTACCTACACTGATGCAGGATCATTTCTTGGTTAATCCCTGGTTAATCCTGCTACACAGGATGATGTAATCCTTAAATTTTGCCTGAAGGCAGAATAATCAATTGCTGCACCATCCACCAGCTGCTGTATATGAGTGATTCAGCTCAAGTTGATTAGTAATGTCTTGACTAAGCTCCATGTAAGGATAAGCTCCATGTACAGCAGCCAGCCTCACCCAGCTTTCCCAAGGTCCTGAATGTTATGATTGTTTTTTCAGCAAAACCACCCAGCACAGGGATTAACCAAGATATGATCCGTTCGTCGCTCCCCATGATGTCATCGGGGAGCGGCGATCTGTTGCCATGAAAGCCTCGGGTCACACAAAGCTCCTAGGCTATCATGTTTTAGGCTATCTATTACAATGTGTGATTTGCACATTGTAATAGATAATGGGGGTCATCTACTAAGGGTCCGATTCGCGCATCTTCGTTGGGTTTCCTGTATTTTTCTGATTTGCGCCGTTTTACCCTGAATTGCCCCGGGTTTTTGGCGCACGTGATAGGTTTGTGGCGCATCAGCGCCGGCTTTCACGCGACGGAAATCGGGGGGCATGGCCGTTGGAAAACCCGACTGATTCTGCAAAACCGCAGAATTTTTTTAAAAAAATTGTCGTTTGACACGCACTTACCTGCACCAGGAATAGGATTGTGAACTCCAGTGAACTCCAATGGACTTCAGCGCAGCAGCGACACCTGGTGGACATCGGGCGCACTACCTTCCCTTACCTATAATCCCGGCAGAACCCGAATCCTCCTCTGAGAACGCGCCGCTGGATCACGACAGGACCGGGTAAGTTAATCTGCCCCAATGTGCAAAATGCCCATATACTGCCATACTGTAGTAAGGCAGTATATGGTAGGATCAATCAGACAACCTTGGGTTAAAGTACCCTAGGGAGTCTGAAAAATAGTAAAAATAAAAAAAAGTTAAAAAAAAAAACTAAAAATCCAAATCACCCCCTTTCCCTAGAAATGATATGAATATAAATAAACAGTAAAAATCATAAACACATTAGGTATCGCCGCATCCAAAAATGCCCAATATATTAAAATATAATAACGTTTTTTCACTGCGTTTAACCCTGTAACGGAAAAAGTTGAAAACTTTTTTGCCATTTTGAAAAACAGAAAAATTCAATAAAAAGTAATCAAAAGGTTGCACAGTCCTTAATATAGAAATATTAAAAACGTCATCAAAAGTTGCAAAAAAAATTATACCACCCACAGCTCTGTCCACCAAAGTATGAAAAAGTTATTAGCGCCAGAAGATGGCAAGATTTTTTTTTTGTACAGGAGGTTTTACATTTTTTCCATGTATGAAAACATTACAAAACCTATACAAATTTGGTACCCCAGTGATTGTACTGACCCAAAGAATGAAGCAGACCTGTCTTCTGGGGTGCACAGTGAAAGCCGTAAAATTCAAGCCCACAAGAAATAGCGCAAATGCATCACACAGCTCTTTACTTGGAAAAATAAAAAAGTTATAGATTTTTGAAGGTGGGGAGTGAAAAATAAAGGCGCAAAAACGAAAAAGGGCCTGGTCCTTAAGGGGTTAAATTAGTAAACGATCAGCTTAAATCTGACATCAAGTATTTCATTCCGCATCACATATTACATTTAGGGCTCTTTCATATTGGCGTTGTTTTTCATGTCCGTGGTTCAGTGATTTCCACGGATGCCTCACAAACCCATTGATTTCTATGGGTGTTTTCACATTGGCTTCTATTTTCACTGATCCGTTATCCGTTTAAAAAATTATGAAAAATGTCGCATTTTTTTAACGGATCACTGAAGGCAATAGAAGACTATGGGGTTCATTTACTAAGGATCCACGGACCGCACTATCGAAGGTATATCCAATGATTTCCGATGTGCGCTGCATTTAGAAGTGCTTTTTGTTGCACACAATTGGATTTTGGCGCATCGACGCCAGCTTTCACGCAACACAAATCGGGGGGGCGAGCCGCCGGACGATCCGACTGATTCGGACAATGTGAAGGATTCAAAATTGTGTCGCAAGCCATGTGCTTACATGCACTAGGAAGAAGAAGGTGATCTCTGGCGGACCTCAGCGGGGAAGTGACACATGCAGGATATCGGGCGCACGATCTTAGTGAATCGCGGTAGCTCCGAATCCTCATCGGACAACGCACCTCAGGGATCGCGACGGGACGGGTAAGTAAATGTGCCCCATTGGGTCCGCAAAAAAAACAGGTGCTACATTAATTTTTTTTACTGATGAGGCTGAAAAACTAGGTGTGATGTTTGCAAAGCAATGTTAAACCTTCAGGTTTTTTTGCGGACACGGGGACATGAAAATGAAAGAAAAACAAAGAAACAGCAGAGACACTTTTCTTCTTAAATAAGTTCTTCTGATTAAGGGGATTCCATTAAATGGAGAATGACTTTATTTTATTTATTTTTTATACAAAAATTATACAAATATTTCATACAAGACTTACCAAGTTATATCATTTATTGCCTTTATTGGAAGAGTTCTATTAAACACCTTGTCATCTTTAAATGTCCAATTTTCTTTTTTTTTTTTTTCCATCTGGAAAATTGCTTCTTTTGTAAGTAAAAAATGTATAACTTTCAATTTTCAAATGCAAATTTTAGGAATTGTTAAATCTTTCAATTCAACCATTCCCCAACAGATTGTAAAGAAAAATGTAAAACCCTTGTTTTATATTAATGAGTTATGATGTTCCAAAGATGTGTGTAACCATATTAATATTGGTTATATAATTGTCCTGGATTGGGAAAGCTGCTTCCCTGGGGAAGAGTACCATTTACAGCTTGTCTGTGGTATTACCGTATATGCTTGTGTCTAAGCCAAATTTTTCAGGACAAAAAATGTGCTGAAAAGCCCAAACACGGCTTATTCCCGAGTTATACTTTCTTCCGGGAGCGGCAGGTCCATGCGCGCTGGCCGTGCACACACTACGATGACATTATAGTGTGTGTGTGGCCAGTTAGCAAGGATCTGCCGCTGCCAAGGCACAGGAAGTGAGAAGAGGACCTGTGGGGGCATTGGAAAGGTGAGTACTGAGTTTATTTTTTTTGTATTCTGGGTGTGTCTCTGTATCCTGGGATTGGCTGGCGATAAAGTGGGGGCTGGCTATATACTGGGGGCTGGCTGATTGTATATTGGGGGCTGCTGGCTATATACTAGAGGCTGACTGGCTATATAATAGGGGCTGGCTGGCTGTATACTAGGAACTGGCTGGCTGTATACTGGGGGCTTGCTGGCTATATACTGGGGGCTGGCTATGTATTGGGGGCTGGCTTGCTATATACTCTATATACTGGGGGCTGGCAGGCTATTCAATGGGTGCTGATTAATACTTGGGGATGGCTGGATATATATACTGGGTGCTGGCCTGCTATATACTGGGGGTCTCTGTCTAAGCCTGGGGGCATGGGCTGGCTATATACTGGGGGACATGTGATGGCTAGCAATGTACTGGGGTATGGACAGGGGTCTGGCTAACTATATACTAGGGGCATAATAGCTGTACACTGGGGACTGACTGGCTTTATACTGGGGGCTGGGTGGCCATATACTGGGGAGGCTGTGACCATCATAGGCTTATACTCAAGTAAATAGGTTTTCCCAGTTTTTTGTGGTAAAATGAGGTATCTCGGCTTATATTTGGGTTGGCTTAGACTCGATAAATACTGTAAATTTCAGTTCCATTTATTTCAAAAGAGAAAAGCTGAAATACCAGGCACAACCTCTGATTGGGTGCAGTGCTGTTATTTGCATAGATCAGCAATGCTTTTCTAATTTTGGACAATCAAAAACCTGTGTACAAGACGTTTAATGTAAGGTTTCAGATAGTTTTGCAACTGGAGCAGTAAAAGGCGAATTTCCTGGGTAAAAGGAGGTGGCCTTGATTTAAAGTGGGCATGGGTTAAGTTGGAACAAAATAAAATGACAAAAAACATGACAAAAATGTTGATTTCTCTGCACCAACTGGAGGTACAAAGTAAGACTAGTTCTCTTGAACTATGCCATATTAAATTTCCGGCGCAATATAAGACGGTCTAATCTAACACTGTAATGTCTAAATTTGAGACACTTTTGATAAATCTGCTCCCAATGTGACTCCTATTGAAAGTCTAAGCACTACATGGTAAAAATCCTCTATATACAAAAATGTATTTATCACCTTCCCAAATCTATGAAGAATCCTTAGCAGCCTAATACATGATGTTGAAGGGGTTGGCAATTTACCTCATGTTTTTTGTAATGTGTGGGGGGCAGGATATTAGGTAATTTACCAATATGTAAAGTAAGTCCTCATTCTACTTCTCCCCAGTTCCCTCAACTAGTGTGGAAGAATCAGCTGCATCTTCCACTGGTTGGACCCTCCTAATTAATGGTAAATCTCCCCCTACACATGATTTGGAAGGAGGCACTACTGTAGACATAACATGAAGAGAACCCAGCTGTCTCATACCACAGTAATGCAGAGGAAGGAGCCGTTCTCCCCTCCCGATCAGCAAGCTACACACCTGAATAGAATGGAGGATGGACCATACCATGTGACAGGTTCCTGGAATACAGGAATCATAATGGAATTTATAAAGAAAGCCATTTGCCGTTTTAATAATATTTAGCTGCACAACACATTGAAATAAAGAAAAAGAAAAATGAGCGGCACAACCCCTTTAATGATTTAAACATACTGGATTTTTTTTTTTTACGTTTATTGGAAAATGGGCAAGCTGAATGAACGGCTGGGTCCCATCTGCTGTCAGATCTTTAGTTACTACTTAAGACTCTCACTTTGCACAGACAGACACACGTTGCTGCGATTACATGGAAAGTATTTATGTGGGTAGAGCGAGCTGTTCCATATCAGTCGTGTGATCTGCCCATCCCTTCTAAAGGCTGCGGTGCTGTCTGTGGTGCTGGAACAGCCATCTACTGTCTCTGCTTCATTATAAGACACATGGATCCAAAAACAGTCAACATAGAACATTTCTGAAGCCTCCAAATGCCTCAATTATTTTCAACTGTAATAAGTCTAGAGATGTCTCTTTCACTTTTTGTAGCATATTTTTGTGCATGAACAATTACTGTATTTATTAGGCCTCTATCACAAGAATGGATACTCCAATGCGAGCATATACCTGCGTGCTGGAGAAGGGAGCCATGCAGCCCACAATGCTGTATCTTTTATCTGGTGACAGTACGGTGTATGTTTACCGTGCCACAACGAGGCGCCATTGGCTTCTATGGTGACCAATAGCCGCAAATTGTAAGGCTGTACAAGAATGTCCATGTGAAAGTAGTGTACGATGCACTTTTTAACATGGAAAAGACTTGTTACAAATTGCCTTTGTCTTATCGGCCAAAGGTCAGGAGGATCCATTACTACCAGACCTTCCTGACCGCTGTCCTGAATCGAGGGAAGCGCAGACAAAGTGCTTCACCCGATCTCAGCAGGATAAGTGTCTATGAACTGCTCTATCACTGACATGAGTAATACCTAGAGTGATGTCATAAGCATGTGACTGATCACATGCTTCATTATTGTAAGGTCCTTGAACCCTTTCATGCTGCTGGATTCGAGGAAAAGTTGTCTTAATACTGGCATGGCTACCAAATATGTATAAGAGATGTGTGAGTGAATGAATGGATGTATTAGAATGTGATTATAAATAGAGGGTGAAACAGCTGTGTTTGTGTGATTCGATGGATGTAGCAGTACTGTGTGCCGTGGGAATGGATGGATGTAGCAGGATGGGTGAATAGATGTAGCAGAGCTGTGTGTGTGAATGGATATAGAAGAGCTCTGTGTGAATTAATGGACGCAGCAGTGCTGCGTGTGAGAGAATGGATGGATGTAGCAAGTTGTGTGTGAATACGCCGTATATATTGATATATATAAAATTGTATATACTTATATATATATATATACATGTCCGTCATAGACGACAATGGGCGCGCAGCGCTGTACGGGAGTGGCACGGTGCAGAACACGTGTGGCACTGTACTGTTCTGTATTCTGGAGAAAGATGTCCTATTTTTCACCAGAATACGGAGCAGCGCTCATCCCCTCCTCCTCTCCCCGGTGCCTACGTGTGAATGTAGCCTAATTGAGATACCCCTCTAAATATTAGTGCATTTTTCACTAGTTAGCCTTTTATTTATACTAAACCAACTCATAGAAAACTGTTAAACCTGTGACTCAATCATGTTTCATATGCCACATAATACATCAATTTTGGGTCCTTTCAGGGATAAGCTACATGCACTAGCCGAGACCTTCCCTCCAAATAATTCAGGCTTCCCCCTGCACAGCTGTGGGGATTTCCTCTCCCAGGGCTTTAACAAGTATTTTTTGCTCTGCCGAGTGTCCTACTATTTGTCTAACTTTTCCAGGCGCTAAGGTACCTCACAAGAAACATGCATTTTTTCTTGCGTGGCTCCTTATTAGTGAGACACCATTTTAAAGGGCATTGGTTTAACCTGGTTTAATCATGAAAAAAAATCAAAAAACTTTAGAAAGATGACTATGGAAAAAAATATGATTTTTATTTTTAGAAAAATGTTTACTAAACCAAAAATGTTTACTAAATGGATTTACTAAACCACCGCAGAAGTGGCAGGGAAATGAATTAAGTTAAAAAAGTGTTTTTTTTCTTCAATGTGGTCCTAATCAGCACTCATATAGGGCTATTTAGGAACCAAAATCACACAGCCATAAGGTCCTGGGAGGGGTTTGGTCTCCGTGTATAATTTTGAATATCCCAGTTTAAGCCACTCTGACATTGACTGCATCCTATAGACGCATTAGAGGCTCTTCCCTTATTATGTTAATTAAATAGTGACCCACCTGTAACCTTCAGGTCTCATGCACACAAACCCTTTTGCAAGACGGGTCAAAAACAGGCCATGTCTGTGGGTCATTTTGGCTGGGAGGGGATCACTTCACCCACTTATGTTCAGGGATAGGAGCGCTAAGCATGGTCCTGGTGTGGTGAGACACAGTTATCAATCTGTATACGTCAGAAAACTGGAGTAATTTGCACCTAAAATGTCAAGCACCTCATTTACTGTAGGTTTTAAGCCAATTTTACTCTGTTTTCCGACTTTTTTGAAAAAGGGGTGTCTCCTCAGTAAGAGGGTGTGTGTCTGGGCCAGAAATAACCCATGCACCAGAAAGTTCTATATTGTGGTGCAGCAAATTACACCAAGTAAAAGGAGGTGCATGTAATGTGCCTCTCCGCACCGTGACGGGACACAATAGAAGTCTATGGTTAGAGTGAGACAACTCACATCCAAAAATTATGGTGTGCCTGAGACCTTAGGTAAAGATCAGGGTCTGTAAAAATTGCATGCAGTGCCCTGAAACTTGAGCTGTGTCTTCATATCTTTTGATGGGTTCCACAAGCTGTAATTATTTTAAGGGGTCAGTTATGGGATCTCTCATGTTGACCTTTATCGAGTGCAACCAGATTCAAGTGAATAACAGGCACTTATTAGGATTGTGTTCTGTCAATCAGTTACTTTTGTATAAATAGTCCCTATCAAACCTGATACATCTCCATGTATGCTGAAAGGCTTCTTATTTTGAAGCCTGAATGAACCTTGTCCAGGTTCAAAAACTACAAATCATTAACTATCTTTCCAGACCAAATCTTAGCAGGTGTAAGTTATAAAGAATCCTCGGATTATCTCTTTCAAACAGTCAGGTTAAACAGTTGACCTTAAAATTCCCATAAACTATGATTTTGTCAGTTAAATGATGGCCTTGTGTCTACAACCACGTTGCAGCTCAAGACAACCTCTAAGAAGGAGGCGGAGCCTCCGAAATGTTGCTAAGTATTCTATCGTCTCGGTGAGGTGTTGCTGGTACCTGCACAGGGTGGAGAAAAATCTTGAACTGTTACTCGTCAGTTAAGACTTTTTTAATTTTTGTATTGCTAAGCTATAAAAAAGAATGAAGATTTTTATTATCGTGTCAGTGGTACTTTGATATAGCAACCTCTAAGATGGTGCCTCAATGACGCTTTAAGCTCATACTATACCTCCAACTTCATTCAAAGGTATATGTAAGTTTTTGTCCATGAGATTTAAAATTAATCAAATCAAATCAAATTCTGGCATTATAATGGACAGTGGTATATTGTCCTACTCCTGATTCTAATGAAGAAAAAATTACCTGGATTCCATCATACTGTTTTGTCACCTGAATGGTATTTGACCTGAAGAAGATTTATCGAAAACGCGTTGCCATCTTGTTTCTCTTTCAACTAAATCCACTGAGGCATTTACTTTAACACTGCAGCAGCGCAGCTCTGAATACCCATCCTATTGCCTATACCTATCCTGTATAGACCTTAAGAAAGGGTTAAAGAACACTGTGAGACATTTCTGACTCATTCGAACTAAAGAGAAGTTAGTAATTTTCCAAAGCTAAATTGTTTTAAAGGAAAAAAAACCAGACTTGTTTACTACAGAAGCAGAAAACCTGGCCTTTACATTGACAGGTGCTGTCTGGAAACTTGTTTACCACTTTAGAAACTTACTGCCATAGAATATTATGGAGACTCAATTTAAGTTTATGGGTGAATGCTTTGTTAATGTTTGTGCTGTTTCCACTCCTCCCCTCCACCAGAAGGTTTATAAAGAGAACACTTCTAGTCCCTAGTGTACTGCAGTTTAGAAGTGTAGCAGTGTAGAAGAGGATAATCTGCCTGACTGCATGAGAAACCAGAAGGAGAAGCTGAGATGGAAATATTCTGCCATAGACCCTGGGCTTATAGCTTTGGCCACTGTACTGGCCTTTGGGGGGGAAATCAATGTTCTGCCAGGGAGGAGATCAAAAAAGCCAGCCCAATGCCTTTTTTGTATTGTTTTGTGCCTTTTCCATTAAGACCTTGACTCTCTTGACCTATTTACCATTGGGGTGCACCACCCCGTACCATCCCCACCAGAGGCAGAAACTTGTGGCAACACCTAAAAAGTGTCTGGCGTTTGTCTCTCAACTCTCATAACACCACATGGTAATTGATTGTTTCTGCCCAATTGCTTCAAAGTGACCGTTACCTATTGGACCCCGATAGAGAAATATTCTCTTTTTTTCAAATTAGTTTTTATTTTCTGATTGTGCTTTCTAAATGTGATTTTCTGTCCACAATAATGGAGCAATTATTTTGCCTGATCTGTTAACATCTGTGACTAGCAGGAGGGGCAGGAACCAGGGTTGGCTCCAGGTTTCAGTAGGCCCCTGGGCGACAGAGCCTCAGTGGGTCCCTTTGCAGTGAACTCATGTGGCGACATTAAAAATTTAGAAACTAAAACAGTCTCAAGTTCCCTAAAATATTTCCTAATTTATCCCATACAGCCCCCTCATGGTTATTTTATATACAGCCCCCTCCTGGTTATTTTATATACAGCCCCCTCCTGGTTATTTTATATACAGCCCCCTCATGGTTATTTTATATACAGCACCCTCATGGTTATTTTATATAAAGCCCCCTCATGGTTATTTTATATGCAGCCCCCTCATGGTTATTTTATATAAAGCCCCCTCATGGTTATTTTGTATAAAGACCCCCTCACCCCCTATGGAATCATTAGATATGGCCTCCCTCACCCCCATGGATTTCTTATGTACAGCCATATTTGGGCCCCCCGGCATTATGCCCAGTGCTGGCGCCGGCCGCGGCAGGAACCTTTAATATGACTCTGTATTCTAGCTACTATGAGCTTATTTCCACAGTAGCATATGGGATTCTTAGATCTGCAATGGTTGGATGAATTTTTTAAGTTTTTATTTTTAGAATTTTGTACTTGCTGACAGATCTTGTTTTATATATAAGTGCTTTACTCCGTTTATAAAAAGGTTTAGAAGTTTTATAATATCATAACATTGTTGGTTCTAGTTGTGCTCAAAATTGTTTGCAAACTTCATCATTTTTGGATCTTTGCAGAATCATACCAAATAATCCCTGCCTAAAAATTCTGGGCCTTTCCCAAGTAACTATTAGCTCTAAGACGTAATATGCAGCTCATTTAGTGTTACGTAACATGCCAGCTGTGACAGATTACTTCTTAACCTGTGTGCGTCTGAAGACCGCTCTGAACATATGAAGAATTACTTAAAAATTCTGAGACAGGGAGAAATTCCAAAAATGTAGAGTACAAGGTGACTTGTTTAGAGAAAGCTCCATCTCGCTCTGTTATCATTGCTGTTCCTATGACAACAGTTTATGAAATGTGGTTTATGATACATTCTTGAACCCCCTCCAGATCTGAGATTTGGAAAGTCGGTTTGATCATGAAAACAGCATACCTGAAGAAGCACAGACAATGCACCATACACCTGATTTCTCACCCCTCTCCTGCTGAATTTCTCAAGATGTACACATCACATAGAAAGTATTATAAAAGTTTTACGGAAATCTACCATCAAATCCACCAGTATAGACCAGGGACACTTAATCCAGGCACTGTGACTGGGGTAATCTTATTATATTTGATATCCATAGTCTCCTTCCTTCTAAAATCAACCTTTACAATTATGTTAATGAGTCAGAAGGGCTCTGTGAGGCTTCACCAGAGCCCCTCCATTCTGTAGCTTTATAGGCGGTTACACTGTCTCTCCCTTCCCCTCTACTCTCTCAGCATTTGCCCTTCCCTCTGCCTGATGTAATATCACACAGTAAGAGGGGTGAAGTGATTCTTCAAAGTGTGACAGCATGTGAAGCTACAACATTATTGGGCTTTACAAAAAAAAGCTATTTAAAATTATGCAAATGAGCATGAGGAGCTCCAAGGGTCCATAGGTGTTAATGGAGATTGGAGCCCCTAAGGCTCATTTGCATAATGTTTAAAACTAGAGATGAGCGAACATGCTCGTCCGAGCTTGATGCTCGTTCGAGCATTAGCGTACTCGAAACTGCTCGTTGCTCGGACGAATACTTCGCCCGCTCGAGAAAATGGCAGCTCCCGCCGTTTTGCTTTTTGGCGGCCAGAAACAGAGCCAATCACAAGCCAGGAGACTCTGCACTCCACCCAGCATGACGTGGTACCCTTACACGTCGATAGCAGTGGTTGGCTGGCCAGATCAGGTGACCCTGGGATAGACTAGCCGCTGCCCGCGCTGCTCGGATCATTCTGTGTCTGGATGCCGCTAAGGAGAGAGCTGCTGCTGGTCAGGGAAAGCGTTAGGGTGTTCTATTAGCTTACTGTTAGGCAGGAGTGATTCTCCAAGAACCCAACAGCCCTTCTTAGGGCTACAATAACGTTCTACTTTTTTTTTTTTTTATTTGCATCTAGTACCATTTTGTGAGGAATTAGCAGGGGGACTTGCTACCGTTGTGTTTAGCTCTTAGTGGCACACATATCCACCTCAAACACCAAAGTGGGAAAATTTAGTAGGGGTTGGATTTCAATTAGGCACAGTCTGCCATTTTTCCTTTTTTATTTTACGTTTATTTTGTTTAATAACTCAGTGTCATCTCATCTGGCATAGTAGTGTGCTTTCATACTTGGCTAGAAAATATCCATAGGAGAATCCAAACGGCTTACGCCTACAGTAGCGTTATATATTTGATTTCTGGTTGATCTGCTGGTGGCTGTACTTGCTGCAGTGCATCTACTAGCCAATTGTGAGCAATTTGTAGTGAGACTTGCGACCGCTGTGTTTTGCGCTTAGTGACGCACATATCCATTGCAAAGACCGAAGTGGGAAAATTTAGTAGGGGCTGGATTTCAATTAGGCACAGTCTGCCATTTGTCCTTTTTTATTTTACGTTTATTTTGTTTAATAACTCAGCGTCATCTCATCTGGCATAGTAGTGTGCTTTCATACTTGGCTAGAAAATAGCCATAGGAGAATCCAAACGGCTTACGCCTACAGTAGCGTTATATATTTGATTTCTGGTTGATCTGCTGGTGGCTGTACTTGCTGCAGTGCATCTACTAGCCAATTGTGAGCAATTTGTAGTGAGACTTGCGACCGCTGTGTTTTGCGCTTAGTGACGCACATATCCATTGCAAAGACCGAAGTGGGAAAATTTAGTAGGGGTTGGATTTCAATTAGGCACAGTCTGCCATTTGTCCTTTTTTATTTTACGTTTATTTTGTTTAATAACTCAGCGTCATCTCATCTGGCATAGTAGTGTGCTTTCATACTTGGCTAGAAAATAGCCATAGGAGAATCCAAACGGCTTACGCCTACAGTAGCGTTATATATTTGATTTCTGGTTGATCTGCTGGTGGCTGTACTTGCTGCAGTGCATCTACTAGCCAATTGTCAGCAATTTGTAGTGAGACTTGCGACCGCTGTGTTTTGCGCTTAGTGACGCACATATCCATTGCAAAGACCGAAGTGGGAAAATTTAGTAGGGGCTGGATTTCAATTAGGCACAGTCTGCCATTTGTCCTTTTTTATTTTACGTTTATTTTGTTTAATAACTCGGTGTCATCTCATCTTGCATAGTAGTGTGCTTTCATACTTGGCTAGAAAATAGCCATAGCAATAGGATAGCATTGTTTGGTTTTAAAAACTCAAAAACACAAAAAAAAAAAAAACACAAAAAAAAGTTAAAAAAAAATTAAAGCTATAACTCTCATTTTAAAAATGTTTAACCCGAGGGCTAGGGGTAGAGGACGAGGGCGGGGACGTGGGCGTCCAACTACTGCAGGGGTCAGAGGCCGTGGTCCTGGCCGGGGTGAGACACCACCTGCTTATGAGGGAGCAGGGGAACGCCGCAGAGCTACACTCCCTAGGTTCATGTCTGAAGTTACTGGGACTCGTGGTAGAGCACTGTTGAGGCCAGAACAGTGCGAACAGGTGATGTCGTGGATTGCTGACAATGCTTCGAGCAATTTGTCCACCAGTCAGTCTTCCACGCAGTCCACCCATGTCACCGAAATCGCCACTCCTCCAGCTCCTGCACCTCAGCCTCCTCCCCCCCAGTCTGCCCCCTCCCAGGAAAATTTGGCATTTGAACCGGCATACTCTGAGGAACTGTTTTCTGGACCCTTCCCACAGTCACAAACCACTTGTCCGGTTGCTGCTGAGCAATTTTCCGATGCCCAGGTTTTCCACCAGTCACAGTCTGTGGGTGATGATGACCTTCTTGACGTAGTGGAAGTGTGTAAAGAGGTGTCCGACGATGAGGAGACACGGTTGTCAGACAGTGGGGAAGTTGTTGTCAGGGCAGGAAGTCCGAGGGGGGAGCAGACTGAGGGATCGGAGGATGATGAGGTGACAGACCCAAGCTGGGTTGAGAGGCCGGGTGAACACAGTGCTTCTGAGATGGAGGAGAGTCCTCGACCAGAACAGGTTGGAAGAGGCAGTGGTGGGGCCAGACGGAGAGGCAGGGCCAGAGCTGGTGCATCAGCGCCAAATGTGTCAACTAGTGAAGCTCCCGTGGCGAGGGCTCTTGCGGCGAGGGCTAGATCTTCAGAAGTCTGGAGGTTCTTTAAGGAAACACCGGATGACCGACGGACTGTGGTGTGCAACATTTGCCAAACCAGGCTCAGCAGGGGTTCCACCACTACTAGCTTAACTACCACCAGTATGCGCAGGCATATGAATGCTAAACACCCCACTCAGTGGCAACAAGCCCGTTCACCTCCGGCCGTGCACACCACTGCTCCTTCCCCTGTGTCAGCTGATAGTCAGCCCCCTGCCCAGGACCCTGCCACAAAAACCCCATCGTCGCCTCCACGATCCTCCACAGCATCCACCAGCGTTCAGCTCTCCATACCCCAGACGCTGGAGCGGAAACGCAAATATAGTGCAACCCACCCGCACGCCCAAGCCCTTAATGTGCACATCTCCAGATTGCTTAGCCTGGAGATGCTGCCCTATAGGCTAGTAGAGACCGAGGCCTTTCGCAACCTCATGGCGGCGGCCGCCCCTCGGTATTCGGTCCCCAGCCGCCACTACTTTTCCCGATGTGCCGTCCCAGCCCTGCACCAGCACGTGTCAGACAACATCACCCGTGCCCTGACCAACGCCGTTTCTGACAAGGTCCACCTGACCACGGACACGTGGACGAGTGCTGCCGGGCAGGGCCACTATATATCGCTGACGGCACATTGGGTTAACTTGGTGGAGGCTGGGACCGAGTCTGACCCTGGGGCTGGTCATATACTGCCGACGCCGAGGATTGCGGGGCCTACCTCGGTCCAGGTGTTTCAGGCCTACTATGCCTCCTCCTCCTCCCACCCCTCCTCCACCTCCTCCTCCGAACTACCATCCGTGGGCACGGCGCCATCAGTCGGTAGCTCTAGGCACAGCAGCAGTGCCGTTGCTAAGCGACAGCAGGCGGTGCTCAAACTGCTGAGCCTAGGCGATAAAAGGCACACCGCCCAAGAGCTATTACAGGGCATCACGGCGCAGACTGATCTGTGGCTGGCAACGCTGAACCTGAAGTAAGGCATGGTTGTGTGTGACAACGGCCGTAACCTGGTGGCGGCTCTGCAACTCGGCAGACTGACACATGTGCCATGCCTGGCCCATGTGTTAAATCTGATAGTTCAGCGTTTCCTCAAGACATACCCCAATCTGTCAGATTTGCTCACGAAGGTGCGCCGCATCTGTGCGCATTTCAGGAAGTCCAGCACAGATGCTGCCACTCTCAGGGCAGCGCAGCGCCGCCTCCAACTGCCCGCTCACCGACTGTTGTGCGACGTGCCCACGAGGTGGAATTCAACACTGACCATGTTATCCAGAGTTTACCAGCAGCGCCGAGCCATTGTAGACTGCCAGATGTCAACTTCCACCAGAACTGGTAGTCAGGTCAGTCAGCTTCCTCAAGTCTACAATGAGGAGTGGACGTGGATGTCTGATATCTGTCAGGTGCTGAGTAACTTTGAGGAGTCAACACAGATGGTCAGTGGCGATGCCGCCATCATCAGCCTCACCATCCCGCTGCTTGGCCTGTTGAAAAACTCTCTGATCAGCATGAAGTCGGAAGCTTTGCGCTCGTCACAAGAGACGGGGGAAGAAGATTCCCTTGTTGATAGCCAAAGCACCCTTAGGTCTGTTTCTCAGCGCATATTGGAGGAGGTGGAGGTGGAGGAGGATGAGGAGGAAGAGGAGGAGAATGTTGGCGAGACACAAGAGGGGACCATTGTTGAGTCCTTTACTGTTCAGCGTGTATGGGCAGAAGAAGAGGAGTTGGAGGAGTTGGAGGAGGAGGAAATGGACAGTCAGGCCAGTGAGGGGAGTGAATTCTTACGCGTTGGTACTCTGGCGCATATGGCAGATTTCATGCTAGGCTGCCTATCCCGTGACCCTCGCGTTCAAAGAATTTATTCCAGCACCGATTACTGGGTGTTCACTCTCCTGGACCCACGGTACAAGCAAAATCTTTCCACTCTCATCCCTGCAGAGGAAAGGAGTGTGAGAATGCATGAATACCAGCAGGCCCTGGTGCACAAGCTGAAACAGTATTTCCCTTCTGACAGCGCGAGCGGCAGAGTGCGTAGTTCTGCGGGACAAGTAGCGAGGGAGAGTAGGCGAGCAGGCAGCTTGTCCAGCACTGGCAAGGGTACGCTTTACAAGGCTTTTGCCAGCTTTATGTCACCCCAGCAAGACACTGTCACCTGTCCCCAGTCTCGGCAGAGTAGGGCTGATCTTTACAGAAAGATGGTGAGGGAGTACGTAGCTGACCATACCATCGTCCTAAATGATCACACAGCTCCCTACAACTACTAGGTTTCAAAGCTGGACATGTGGCACGAACTGGCGCTGTACGCCTTGGAGGTTCTTGCCTGCCCTGCCGCTAGCGTCTTGTCCGAGCGGGTTTTCAGTGCAGCTAGTGGCATCATCACCGATAAGCGTACACGCCTGTCGACTGACAGCGCTGACAGGCTGACGCTTATTAAGATGAATAAAGCCTGGATTTCTCATAATTTCCAATCTCCACCAGGTGAAGGAAGCTCAACCTGAATAATTGATCCACTCCTCCTCCTCCTCATTTTCCTCCTTCTCCTCCTCTTTGTACAGTAAAGCAGAGGAAACTGGCTATTTTTTGACAGGGCCCACTGGCTCTTGCTATAGTACTTTATGCATTTAATTTTTCTGGAGGGCCACCGACCCGGTCCTCTGTTTTAAACAATTTTTGGGAGTGCCACATACAGGCACTCAATCTATTCAATTTTTCTGGAGGGCCACCGACCCGTTCCTCTGTTTTAAACAATTTTTGGGAGTGCCACATACAGGCACTCAATCTATTCTATTTTTCTGGAGGGCCACCTACCTGCTCCTCTGGTTTGAAAACTTTTTGGGACTGCCACATACAGGCACTCAATCGATTCCATTTTTCTGGAGGGCCACCTACCTGCTCCTCTGGTTTGAAAACTTTTTGGGACTGCCACATACAGGCACTCAATCTATTCTATTTTTCTGGAGGGCCACCTACCTGCTCCTCTGGTTTGAAAACTTTTTGGGACTGCCACATACAGGTACTCAATCTATTCAATTTTTCTGGAGGGCCACCTACCTGCTCCTCTGGTTTGAAAACTTTTTGGGACTGCCACATACAGGCACTCAATCTATTCAATTTTTCTGGAGGGCCACCTACCTGCTCCTCTGGTTTGAAAACTTTTTGGGACTGCCACATACAGGCACTCAATCTATTCAATTTTTCTGGAGGGCCACCTACCTGCTCCTCTGGTTTGAAAACTTTTTGGGACTGCCACATACAGGCACTCAATCTATTCAATTTTTCTGGAGGGCCACCTACCTGCTCCTCTGGTTTGAAAACTTTTTGGGACTGCCACATACAGGCACTCAATCTATTCTATTTTTCTGGAGGGCCACCTACCTGCTCCTCTGGTTTGAAAAATTTTTGGGACTGCCACATACAGGCACTATCCAAATTAAATTGTCTCCATAGCAGCCTCCACACGTTGTCTCCATTGCTACCTCCAAAAGTCGTCCATATAGCTGCCTCCATACATCGTCCCTTTATCAAACGAGGTGTGTCAGGCAGAAATTTGGGTTGTTTTCATGGATTCCACATCAAAGTTGTTAACTTTGCCGCCACCCAGCTGTGTTATCCACAAAATATACTAATAAACTTTTATCATTTACCAATATTATTTCAGCGCTTCTTGCGCATCTGTTTACATTCCCCTCACCCGCCATATCCTAAACTTATAAGAACGCTACTACACTTGATCTTATACAAAAGGTTCTTAGAAGTGCTGTTTGGGGAGTAGCCTAGAGACAGGGGCTTGGATTGGCGAAAGCTCGCCTGGCAGCGGAGCGCCAACTCCATGCCAAGATCCAACTAACATAGTTTTAACTGCAGAACCTTTAATCTACTACTAGTTCACTGCCTCCATACATGGTCCCCTTATCAAACGAGCTGTGTCAGGCAGAATTTTGGGTTGTTTTCATGGCTTCCATGTTAACTTTGTCGCCACCCTGCTGTGTAATCCACAAAATATACTGGCAAACTTTTATCATGTACCGATATTATTTGAGCGCTTCTTGCTCACCTCCTTTGGTTCCTCTCTGCCACCCATTGGTTTGAAGCCTGAGTCCATTTAGGGTATGTCGCCATGCCACTCTCTAGCCTGCTGCCGCTGCCTCTGCATGCCGTCCCCTATAGTGTCAGGGTCAATTATTGCATGTTTTAGATGCTATCTAGCTTCATTCTGTCACTCTGTCATGGCCATGCTGTTGCCCATAATTTTGGCATAATGGTGCATTTAAGCAGCCTCAGAGGCATCCATGCATGCTGCCCCTGCTGTTTCCTGTCCATTTCCGTGGTGTTTCCATCCTTTTCTGAGGTTCCCAGGTGTTTGGCCAAGCTTCCCTGTGCAGAGCCTTGGTCCCCTTGAAAAATGCTCGAGTCTCCCATTGACTTCAATGGGGTTCGTTATTCGAGACGAGCACTCGAGCATCGGGAAAAGTTCGTCTCGAATAACGAGTACCCGAGCATTTTAGTGCTCGCTCATCTCTATTTAAAACCTTTTATTTCTGAAAACCTGGGCATAAGAAGACAAAAGATAGTGCCAGAGGGGGCACACACCAGCATGTCAATGTGCTTGGTTTACAATCCTTCATCTTGGTGGTAGGTGTCCTTTAAGGAATTCTCCGAAATGTATGGATTATATACAATACATTTTACTATTATGTCCGTCCCCCCCTTTTAACCCTTTCATGAAGAGGGGTCATTGATGCCTGAAAGTCAAGGTTAAATTTTACAGTTCTGTTCTGCTCTTCTTTAAATGATGACACCTTTATATTTGTTTCTTTCATGACAAGTGAGACTTTGACGTGATAGGATAGTTTTATTAATTATGTTTTTTTTTTTAATTAATCGTCAAATTTAAAAAAAGTAAATTTAATAAATCAAAAAAAGTTAATAGTATGGTGTCAATTCATTACCCTTCTCCATGTACAGCTACAGATGCAGAGGGTGCATGTACTACTCCAAACTGTCAATCCTCTCTTCCTGCCGCTCCTTCTCCATTCTGCCTTACAGGCACATTTCAAAAGGTTAAACCTTCTGTACGGTGGCACCTAGAAACACAGTTTGACTGTCATATAATAGTGAAGAGTCTCCCACTTTAATATCCAATCAGGATTTTATCTCTAGGTACCACAGAACAGGAGATATCTACTGTTAAATTAAAAGTTGGAAATGAATAGCTGTGTGTAAAAATCACATTTTTTTAGTGCTACTTTCAAACTAGATATTTCCAGTTCTGTGGCACCGATAACAATCCTGATTGGATATTAAAGGAGAGATTCACCTCTTTTATATACTGTATATACTTGTGTATAAGCCGAGTTTTTCAGCACAAAAAATGTGCTGAAAATTCTCACCTCGGCTTATACACGAGTCAATACACGAGCCCAGCACTTAAAAAAAAACGTATATACTCACCCTCCGGCAGCCCCAATGCGCAGCGTGGCTCCCCGCCAGCATGGCAGACAGAAGAGGAGCCGCGCTCACATCGGGGAGCCACGCTGCGCATCCGGGCCGTCGTGAGTGAGGGTGAGTATATACTTTTTTTTTTCTTTTTTCAGTTCTGGGCTGGCTGTATACTACTAGGGGCAGGCTGGGCTGTCTGTATACTACTGGGGACAGGCTGGGCTGGCTGTATACTACAGGGGGCAGGCTGGGCTGGCTGTATATCACAGGAGGCAGGCTGGGCTGGCTGTATACTACAGGGGGCAGGCTGGGCTGGCTGTATACTACAGGGGACTGGCTGTATACTACAGGGGGCAGGCTGGGCTGGCTGTATACTACAGGGGGCTGGCTGTATACTACAGTGGGCAGGCTGGGCTGACTATATACTACAGGGGCTTGCTGGCTATATACTGTGAGGCTGTGACCAATGCATTTCCCACCCTCGGCTTATACTCAATAGGTTTTCCCAATTTTTGGTGAAAAAATTAGGGGTCTCGGCTTATACTCGGATCGGCTTGTACTGGAGTATATACGGTAATACTAGAACTGTGTTTCTATGTACCAAGGCTCTTAAGGTTTAGCTGTTTGAAGTGGGCAACTGTCATGATGTCTAGACACATTCTATCTGCACAGGGTATGTGCAATTACTACATGTATAGCTAGCTGTATGGCAGTCGTAAAAAGGTTAATATTCTTGTAGTTAATATTTACACATACAAAATGGGGCAGATTTATCAGAAGTGCCTGAGGTTTTTACAATTTACCTTTTATTTGCCTCTTAGACTATGTATAACATTAAAGAGAACCTGCCACCAGGAATGTTATTTTTAACTGGTTGCAGGTTCCAATATCCTATGCCAGTGATGGCGAACCTATGGTGGCACTTCTGTGGGCACCCAGGCTGTTGCCCCAGGACAAAGTTCACCAGACAGGACTTAAATCTTCCTGCAGTCCTAGACAATTGAGATGCAGCTCTTGGCACCCTTTAAGGTGACATATGCTTGACTGATTGGAACTGCAAGAGGAGTAAGAAGGTGTGAACAGGGCCAGAATATTTTTGAAGGTTCTACTACTGGCCCCACAATTCTTCCTGTACAGAGAGACCCTGGAGAGAAGCTACATGTTGTCTGAATTTGCCCTTCTGCTTTCAACTGTATTGGTGTCCTCAGGGGGCTGATACGATTGAATGTTGTGGAACAAAAGAGAACAGTAAGTTACTGTTTCAATTGTCAAGTTGGCACTTGATGGTAAGTAGGTTTTGGTTGAAGTTTGGGCACCCGGTCTCTAAAAGGTTCGCCATCACTGTCCTATGCTGTGCTGATTTTAAAAATGCATTTGCCAGCATTCAGAATCATTTCAGTATTTTATAAAACTTTATTTCACATTAGAACATGGCAACCAATCAGAACTCAGCTTTAATTTTATAAACATCTGTTGGGAAATTAAAGCTGTGTTCTGATTGGTTGTCATGTTGTAATGTGAAATAAAGTTTTATAAAATACTGAAATTATTCTGAATGCTGGCAAAAGCATTTTTAAAATCAGCACAGCATTGGATATTGGAAACTGCCACCAGCTAAAATTGACATTCCTGGTGACAGGTTCTCTTTAATGTTATACATAGTCTAAGAGGCAATTAAAAGGTAAATTGTAAATTTGTTTTGATGGTAAGATTTAATATCTTGGGTGAGGTTCAGGTATAAATGTTTTTCTAGTGCAGTTTGGGCATAAATGTGGGGTGGGTCCTTAGCATATTCATCCCTGGTGGGTCCAAAGTCCAACACTTTTTATGTTTTCCTAAGCTCCTATGTGCACAACTTGTGCAGTCACATTTCTTCATCCTCAACCTATTGCTGCAGTGTATATTATGTAGTTCTGTTTCTATCCGTTATGACCATATTTTATAGTGCACTTCTGTATACATTCCATAAAGAATACTAATGACACCCTACCTTATCTAGCCGAAATCTGTACAAAAGGGTTATCATCTATCACCCAATCACACCCTATGATAATAACATGGCTCTGCTGATAATTTCCAAGTCAACACAGCAAAGCTTGGTAATACACTGCAGAAAACAGGAGTAGTGTTTGCCCCTTGTCTGTGCTCTAGTGGTCATAATGAAAACAGCAATACCTCATGAATTTTTGTACGTATATAAAATATCCTATAAAAAACATGGCAAAAAGAAAGAAAAATGCTTCTAATAAAATATGATCTTCATGTTGGGAGATAGAGGGGTGTGTCTGACATAGTCTTTAAGATATCCTGCAACTTCTGAGAAATATCTCCTGACTGAATACTGTTATAGAACATACACAATACAATCTTTGCTTTGTTATTGATCCGTCCTTTATTTGGTTCACTTTTTTCATTCAAAATTATGTCTGAATATATTGATAATCTAATAATAAATTATCATAGCAAACTAGTAGATTCTCTATACTTCAAACGTTGAGGCTACTTGGTGTAATCTTCATCCTTAACAGAAGGTAAAGTGCAAGTATTTTATAAAGTGTGAGTTTTCCCTAAAATTCTGTTACGTCGGAGCTTCCTGCATTGTAGTCAACACCTGGAACTTATTAAGACTTTAATGGAAATTACATATTTCCATTCTTTTATGGGGACAAAAATATATTTTCTCGCACATAGATGATGAAGAAAACTGCAGTAGCAAAGAGAGTAGCTGGAAAATGAGGCAGTAGCTTAGACCAATTCATGTTTATAAGTCTTTAAATTGCTTTTCTGGAGTAAAATCATGACCTTGTGTTATTTCTTAGGAGTTTCTATAAAATATATTTCAAAATTAATGTGTTTGTATGGCGTCCATTTTTATATGAAGCAGTGGTATCCAATCACCAGGCCACAGCCTAAGACCGGGCCATGGAAAATCCTGTAAAAAAAGTCAATACTTACCTTCCCCATTCCCTTCCCTTCATTTATCTTCTGCTTCAATTCACGACTCTATTGCGGGCACCCATCATGATGTCATCACATTGCATCTGCCGACAATGGGACAGTGCATTAAAGCGGAAGAAAAGACTTTGGCAGGGGAATGGGGAAGGTGAGTATTGGATTTTTTTTTTACAGAGTTTGGCCGCAAAATCAAAAAGGAAGGGAGTTGTGGTGGGCAGGGGTCAATTACAGGAAAAGGGACATTGGAAGCAGGAGGGGCATGCTATAGGGAAAGGGACAGTAGAAGCAGGTTGGGGTATGCTAGAAGCCAGGGGCCATGCTGCAGGAGAGGGGACATTATAAGGGGGGCATGCTGCATCAAAGAATTAAATAGAAGCCGGAGGGCCATGCTGCAGGAGAGGTATAATATAAGCAGAGGGGGCATGTTGTAGGAAAGGGAGCAATATAAGTGTGGGGAACTTCAGGAATAAAGATGAAATAAGCTGGGAACACTGGGAGTACACAGTGGGGCACATTTACTAAAAGTCTGAATGCCGCACTTTCGTTGGGTTTCCAGAATTTTTCCATTTTGCTCTGAATTGCCCCGGATTTTTGGCGCACGGGATCGGATTGTGACAGAAATCGGGGGCGTGGCCGTCGGACAACCCGGCTGATTCGGACAAACCACAGAATTTAAAAACAGAATTGTGTCACAAGATCAGCACTGATTTAAAGGATCCAGATTCCTTGCAACTTCTCACATCCATCCTGATAGATTGCTTCTGCCTGATAAAATTCACCAGTGCTGTTCTCTCACTGCAACTAATATGGTCTTTGTAGGGTCTCCAAGGGATGGAGCTGAGTAGAATATAACCTATATGGGTGTCTTTATGTACAGTATAAGGAGATTGTTGTTCCGATTCAACTTTATGGTGTCATTTTCAGCCCCAAAAATTGGCACACCTGCCAAATACCATATACAATAACAAAAGCAAACAAGGGTGTCTTATGATGTACTATGACTATGTGACCACTGCTACGAATGGGTGTGTTCCAAAAAGACCTGCTCATCTGGACAAAGGTGAGTGTTTTACATTTAAGAATTAAAGCATTGGTTGCTGCGTCTTTCCCTAGGCTGGCTGCTCGTTGACAGCCAAGAGAGATCACAAAGGGAATATAAGGACCAAAAGGCAGGGAGGAGTGGCTTAAGTGGATAACATGGATATTGGTACAACACAATTTTTTGAAAAATATTCAAGAATTTGACTGCTCCTCTACATGTTAATTTTCTGCCTTGTAAAATATTACTTTTGAGCTGTGTGCAGAGCCTCCATGCATCTTTCTTTACATCTCTGAGCACTGCTGAATAGCTGGAGCTGCCTCAGCACAGTATGTCTCATCCTACTCCCTCCGACTCTCTCTCCCTGTGTCTGTCATTATGGAGGGACTGTCAAAAAAGAGAAAGGATGACATCACATGAACATCCTGGAGAAGTGACAGAGACTACACATTTTGGCATCTTCTTCAATAAAATGTATACCAAGAAAGTGGGTGCCTTCTACAGCGTCTTGAGGCCACTTCTGACTATCTATCATGGTGCTCTTTGTGCAGTCTTTGGGTCATACACTTACTATACCAAAATAATTACCTGTTTGGACTTTTTGAAAGTTTCTATGTCTTTTTGACACAGGTAGGGGTGGTGCATAAAAATTGGCAGTGCTTAAATATGCACCTTTCATTTCCTCCTGTAACTCCAAAAATTTGCATCCTAACAGGTGTCCCGTTACGTATTTTGGTGCAATTGAAATTTTCTCTCTTTAGTATGGTAACCCTACTCCGCTTCCAGTTTCAGCATCGAAAACCTAAAGCAGATTATATTACTGGGGCCTGCTGAAGCCACTAATTGGTGACAATGGGTCCAAGAAAAATCATCACTTCCAGCCTTTTGGGGGGCACTTTTACTAAGGGTCTGCACAGCGCATTTCCGTCTGGTTTTGCAACTATTTCCGATTTGCGTTGCATTTAACGGGTTTTTGACGCATACGACTGGATTTTGGCAAAATTGCGCCGACTTTCATGCAACACAAATCGGGGAGCGTGGCCGTCAGACAACCTGACTGATTCAGTCTAAACGTGGGATTTAAAATTCAAATTGTGTCGCAAGACATGCACTCCCATACACCGGGAAGAAGAAGGTGAACTCCAGCGGACCTCAGCGGGGGAAGCGACACATGGTGTGCACCATCATCCTTGTTGGACAGTCCGGATCGGAGATCGCGACAAAAACAGGTAAGTAAATGTGCCCCATAGAGTCAACACAGAAAAACACAGGAACATTCAGATAGAAAAGGATATTGAAATACTACATCCCATAATGTGCAACACAAACATTTTCTTCTTAACTGTAAGAATAAGAATAATAACATAATAATAACAAAGATTGATAAAAAAGAAGAATGGAAAAAAAAAATTAAAGAAAAAGAAAAAAACAAGAGAGAAAAAAAGAAAGACAAATGAAGGAGAGGGTCATTGTGAAAGGAAGTGAGAATCTGAGCCTGTGTTTTACAGATGATAAACTAATATCCAGTGGATTTCGGTGGGAATTTCAAAAAGTCCCCAAAAAGGCACAAAAATTGCAACGCACCAAAAAAAGTCACAAAAAAGACAGAAAAAAGGAAGAATAATAAAGATAAAGGACCCCCATTATCCCAAGACAGCATGTTATGGACCAGGAGGAGCTAAGAAGATTCTACATAGTGTCCTATCTGCAGGCATCATGTTATAGACCAGGAGGAGCTGAGCAGATTGTACATAGTGTCCTATCTGCAGGCATCATGTTATAGACCAGGAGGAGCTGAGCAGATTGTACATAGTGTCCTATCTACAGGCAGCAAGTTTAGAGCAGGAGGAGCTGAGAAGATTGTACATAGTGTCCTATCTGCAGGGAACATGTTATAAACCAGGAGGAGCAGAGCAGATTGTAAATAGTGTCCTATTCGCCGGAAGCACGTTATAGAGCAGGAAGAGCTGATCCTATCTGCAGTGTCCTATCTGCAGTGCCAAATGATAGGGTAATTTTAATGTTTAAAAGGGTTATACATCACGTGGGTTTAGCTACAATATTAGAAAAGCCCCAAAAACAAGTGACTGCCCTATTTTTAGGACTGGTCAGGGTCATATAGATTGGATTGGGAGTCCAATAGCCTATTCCAGGACATTCGTGTTCTGGTAGCCTTACACCTTTATATTTGACTAGTACACTCAGATGTTCCCATCTCTGTCTGTCTTCATCTTTTATGCCTTTTCAATAAGTTATTATGCCCCATGCTATTCTCAGTATGTTATTCCACTGCGTTCCCTGGCCTCGATTTTCAAGGGAACTTCAATCCGAAATAGCAATAATTACTAACTTGTTTATAAGAAATTGCATGATCAAAGTGAGACTGTTTTATAGACTTGATTCTGTATGGACTTTATCTTCCAGTCGCTGAAATATATGGAAATAATGAGTAATAGCCAAAAGAAAAAGCATTGTACAGCCATGATGGAAAAAATATTGAATTTGTATATAAAAAAAAAACTCATAAGATTTTCCTACTGCCTTTTAAAGAAAGAATTCGGCTATAAAATAATGGCAAATGACTGTGCGTCCACCAGATGTTTTATACCAATTGTTCTATATATTGAAGGTAAGCTACTGTTTTGGTCTCTGTGAAAGACACATTAAGTGATCGCTCCTAAACCGCAGCAGAACTGACATATGTTTCCAATGAGCGACAAATAACCAAAGCTGTGTTTTCATGTGAAAAATGGGATTGTTTTTCACTGTTAATGGGGGCAAAAGTTAGAAAAGATTTTTTTTTCCCCGTTGAGCGGAGTGGATGTTTATTTAAACAACACTGACATGTTACAAGTTAGTAAATGCTCTTTTCTTGAGATTCATTGACAAAAATGTTGGATGGTGGAATTGAAGAATTTCAAGAGTTCAGCTAAGACTCTGCGGACCACCTACATGATAATGTGAGATAAAAATAGGAGAAGATGAATTATAGACACAGCTCACCCGCTGATAAAAGCAAGACAACAAAACTTCTAAAATTATCTGCTTATCTTCTGGCTGGGTTAGGTCCACATCGTCCTCTCCGGGGTAATTTATTACGTTTACAAGAACACGCTCTGTTACAGTAATGCATACTTCATGTCTGTGGGAGAGTGTTACCAAGTACAATTTGCATATCCCAAATATTTGCAGTCTGAAATCAAGATTTTCAACGATTGGCTAAGGTAACCTACCGCTACCTATTAAGGTAGATCTGGTGGTAGGTGTCTCTAATGTATGTAAGGATAGCCCTTTTTAGGGCAAATCCTTTACTCCCCTCCTTCTATGGTAAACTTTAATCAGGGTAATATGCAAATTTTCTAAAGAGGCTACTGGGGCGTGGAGTAGCTGGAGCTGAGGCTACAGGGCGCAGCTACTACACGCCCCCGTAGCCTCTTTGATCCTCCTACCCAGTCATCTTCAGTGCACAGTCACGAGGAGTTGTGTGCACTCGTCCGCGAAACCAGAGTTCTGCGCATGCGCAGTTCACAGGCTAGCGCTTGTGCGATCTCAGCTCCGGAGCCACAGCTACTGCGGATGTGCAGAACTCCGGCTACAAGGAGTTGTGCGTTGAAGGTGTCTGGGTAGGAGGATAAAAGAGGTTACTGGGACTTGGAGTAGCCGCGCCGTGTAGCATCAGCTCCAGCTACTCCATGCCCCAGTAGCCTATTTAGAAAATTTTCATATTAACCAGATTAAAGATTAGCAAAGATAGAGGGGATTAAAGAATTAGCCCTAAAAAGGGCTATCCTTACATACGTTAGATGCACCTAACACCTGATCTACCTTAATAGGTAGATCCGTAGTGGTAGGTTTCCATTAATAAAGGGAATCTGTTTGGCAGAATGGAATGGCAAATCCCCAAGTATGACTGTATATTGCTGAGATATAGGTGTATGGGCCCTATATCCCAGCAATATGTAGTCACACTTAGGGATTTGCGATCCCAAACTGCACGACAGATTCCCTTTATTAACTTAGCCGATCATTGAGAATCTCTATATCGATTTTAGACTGCAAATATTTGGGATATTGCTGGGATATAGGTCCCATACTTATTGACCTCATCCCCTATGTTGGAGAAAAAAATGGGTGTAAAGTCTGCATGGGTTCGGCAAGATGCATCTGTGTAGGTCGCTTTGAATCAGCAAGGGAAGTACAACTCACTCCACCAGTATGCCGGTGCACGCATAGTGAAGCCTGAGACCTATGCATACTCATCTCACCAGACCCACGCAAACTTTATACATGGTTTTTGCTCCAATGCAGCAACAGGCAGAGATGGGATATGTTTGTTACCCTAAACCCCAGCTGTCATTATAATGCACAAATTGGAAACATACAGAGGCACTGGGCCCTAAAACCAAACTGTCACTGCCAGATTGCCAGCCTACCCTAAGCAGTAGGGGACAACTAGTCAAAGTTCCATTCCTGAATAATAATAATTCTTTATTTATACAGCCCCTACAGATTACGCAGCGCTGCACAGAGCTTTCCAAATCAGTCCCTATCACCATAGGGCTCACAATCTAATCAACCTACCAGCATGTTTTGGAGTGTGGGAGGAAACTGGAGGACCCGAAGGAAACCCCCGTAAACACAGAGAGAAGATACAAACTCTTTGCAGATGTGGACCTGGATGGGACCTGAACCCAGGACCCCAGCACTGCAAGACTGTAGTGCTAACTACTGAGCCACCGTGATCACCCACGCCAAAGTGGAAAACATAGAAACAAAGACAAGACAGTATAAACAGAAAGCAATAGTTGCCAGAACCAAGAGGAAGAATGAAGTATAAAATTACAAGGCAAAAGGATAGTCTGAATACAAGTAAAGGGTAACCATAACCACAATACAGAATAGCAGGATACACAACAAGATGACTAAGTACTATAGCACACAGAGCTCTTATGTGAGGTCCCACTACAGGAGGTGATTGGACCAGAACTCCGAAATCCAGACAAGACAGAACAACAAGTGAGTAATGTGAGTGGAGGGAGATTCTGTCAGTAACAGGGGGTTAATTATTGATGTACCGGCGCATTCTGCTTGAAAGGTTTCCTTTAAAAGAGTTTTCTTGGATGAATTTTTTGATTTATGATATCAATAGAATAGGTTCTAAATATCAGATTGGTTCTGAATCCATCACCCAGCATCCCTACAGGTCAGCTGATAAATAGAGACTAAATCGGGAAGCAGACATCTTTGTTCTTTATGTAGACAAGGATCTGTGGATCAGCTTTCTTTCAAACGATGATAAAACTGCAATGATGATGATTTACCCACTATACTTATAAAATGCCAACCATTAATATTTTTATCCCAGTAATTGTAAAGTTACTGCCAAAAAAAGAGAGAGCCTTTGATAACAATTCCAACGATACCTGCATCATGCAGCTGGTGTCTTGGTAGCCTGAGATATATCTGGTATATTAAACATTATATTCAGATCCAGCTATTCCATTACTTTCTCTGGAGGTCTACCTATATGTGTATGTTCAAAAAAAAGATCTTTCTTAAATTATTTTGTGAAAACAGCATAAAAATATTTTTTTTTCTATTCTATTAAAAAAGCTAATATGTAAATATAGTGGAAAGCATTGATCCAATATTATAATCTAGGAATCTCAATGTATTTAAGTTGTCCTGCACACCCGCCACAGCATAGAGGAAGCTGCTTAATGGCAACACCATACAGAAATCTCCCATGCGCGGTACATTGGGGTGGGGTTTCATGCGCAGTACATTGCTGTAGCTATTTCCTGCAGCAGTGAGTTACTGTTTATGCTATTGGTTAACACAAAGGTCTCATTTTCAACACCTAGTGGATTCTCATGGTCTACCAAGCAAACAATAGAAGAAAATTGCAAACATTTCCATTGGATGAGCTGAGTCCGCAGTGCAGCCAGTGATTGGCTGATAGGGTGTAGTATACAGCCAGCCCCCATGTAGTATACAGCCAACCAACCCCCATGTAGTATACAGCCAGCCCCCAGTAGTATACAGCCAGCCCCCAGTAGTATACAGCTTGCCCCCAGTAGTATACAGCTTGCCCCCAGTAGTATACAGCTTGCCCCCCAGTAGTATACAGCTTGTCCCCTTGCAGTATACAGCCTGCCCCGAGTAGTATACAGCCTGCCCCGAGTAGTATACAGCCTGCCCCCAGTAGTATACAGCACTGCCCCCAGTAGTATACAGCTTGCCCCCCGTAGTATACAGCTTGCCCCCCAGTAGTATACAGCTTGCCCCCCAGTAGTATATAGCACTGCCCCCAGTAGTATACAGCTTGCCCCCAGTAGTATACAGCCTGCCCCCAGTAGTATACAGCCTGCCCCCAGTAGTATACAGCTTGCCCCCAGTAGTATACAGCTTGCCCCCCGTAGTATACAGCTTGCCCCCCGTAGTATACAGCCTGCCCCCAGTACTATACAGCCTGCCCCCAGTAGTACACAGCACAGCCCCCAGTAGTATACAGCTTGTCCCCAGTAGTATACAGCCTGCCCCCATCAGTATACAGTCTGCCCTCAGTAGTATACAGCAGCCCCTATACAGATAAAGAAATAAACTTAATACTCACCCTCCGTTGTCCCGATGTTCGTCGCGGCTTCCGATCCCCATCGTGGCTCCCGGCGGCTTCTTCACTCTTCTCTGGCCAGGAAATCGCGCTGGCCGTCGCACACTGTGATGCCGCGTTGTTGCCGCTGATGACGTCATCCGCGGCGACAGCGTCGCATCACAGTGTGCGACGGCCAGTGCGATCTCCCGGCCAGTGAAGAGTGAAGAAGCCGCCGGGGGCCGCGACAGGGATCGGGAGCCGCCGGGAGCCGCGAGGAACATCGGGGACACCAGAGGGGGAGTATTAATGTATTTATTTTTATAATTGACTCGTGTATAAGCCGAGGCGAGGTTTTTCAGCACATTTTTTGTGCTGAAAATCTCGGCTTATACACGAGTATATACGGTAGTTTTTATGCATTACCAGTCGGGAATAGGCAGTAGAAACTAGCAGTGGCATTATGAGAATTGGAGAAGAGAACTATGGGACTTCACACAGATCAGAACATGTTTTTCCCTATTAGAAAACACCTTTTAAGAATATTTAAAACTTAAAAAAAATATAATATTGTCACATGAGGCAAGTTTTGGATAAGGTGGTGTTATGAAATCAATGGAGATGTAGAGCTTCATGACTGCCCGTGTTGCAAATTTTAGGACAGGTCTTATTCTTTTCCATCAATTATGGTACCACAAATAATTTCCTATTGATTTTGAAGGTGTGAACGGCTCTCAGCTGCCGACGTCAGATAGGCCGCAAACAGCGGATCATCTTCTGCCAGCGGCCTGCTAAGTGCACACGGTCATGAACATGTGGTCTTTGAGTAATTGTGGCTTTTTTACTGCTAACGTTGGCGTAGATCTGTTTTGGAGAATATTTTTACCTCATTTATGTGAATCATTTTGCATAAATATCTATTAATAAACACTTTGTACTGTTTGTTTTCCAAAAACATTCACAATGTGTTGTGTGAATGTTACCACATAAACGTGCTTCAAATGGTGGTTTCTATTAGCCCTCATCAGAACTTTGTGTTTCCAGACCCAAAAACATCTGTGGGGGTGTGAAGTCAGCTTGATGGGTTACACCACATAAAGAGGCAATAAAAAAAACTTCAAGCCACAGCCGTTTGTACTAAAACATAAATCCCACAAAAGAAGATGTTCCCGCATATCATTAGAAATAAAAATAACAACATTGCACAATAAAAACAAAAAACATATGTAACCAAAGGAGTCCTATCAACAAAAAAGAGTGGACTTGAACTTGAAGTGGATAATAATTTGTACACTTTACCTTTATTAAAAAAAGAGTTGCAATTTTTTAAAAGGGTCTACCGTGTCCCCCATTTATCATGTTCTATTGATTAGAATTCACAGTTACAGCAATATGTAGCAGATTTTCCATACGGAATCCCTTGAGGGTAATCCCATGCGGATTCTGACAGTCTTGATAACACTAGTAATTAGTCCTCTGGGTTCCTGTGAGCAGAAAACTCACTAAATTTCAGTTTATCTTAAGAAATGAATAGACGTCACGTACCGAGCAGGAAGCCTACTAGTTTAACGGTTAGTGGTTTGGATGTTGGAGATTAACCAGTTCTTAGCTTCTTGATTTTCAGGATGAGCACCCAGAATGTATCTGTTGTTCCCAATATATTGGGGCACATTTACTTAGACGTCCCGTCGCGATCCCCGATCAGGAATGTCCGACGATGATTTGGGTCTGCCGCAATTCACTAAGATTGTGTGTCCAATTTCCTGCATGTGTCGCTTCCCCGCTGAGGTCCACCGGAGTTCACCTTCTTCTTCGAATTGTCCGAATTAGTCGGGTCTTCCGACGGCCACGCCCCCGATTTGTGTCGCATGAAAGCCAGCGCTGATGCGCCACAATCCGATCGTGTGCGCTAAAAGCCCAGGGCAATTCAGTGCAAAACGGAAATAGTCGGGAAACCCAATAGAAATGCGATGTTCGGACCCTTACTAAATGTGCTGCATTGTATTTACTTCTTAGATTCCTTGCTCTGTCTAGATTAGTTGTACCCAAATTCTACACAGCCTAATTTGATCTACACACAATTACATGGGAAAAAGTACCGACTCCCTCTTCGTCTTACATAAAGCCTCGATGTCCTTTGTAGGCCTCTTGATACATCTATGCTCTTGGTGGCACCTACAATGATCTTCTTCCACACAGGATTGGATCTTTTATCAATGTGGCATCCAGGCTCAAATGTTATCCCGAAATTCAGTTCTACACCTCCATAGCTACAAATACACAGTAGATATAATGGGCTAGTCTCATAATGTCTAGGGAATAAAGAGATCAGGGGTGGAGTCACCTTCTTCTCTCCATCATGTCGTAGCCAGAATGGAAAACAATTTGGCACAACCATCTATTGTACTTGTAAAGTCAAGAAATCCTTATATTTCAAGGACAGTGAACTTTTTGAAAGGTCTCTGATGAGATGTTCCTGCCATACAGTGATAGTTTTTTCCAAAAGAACAAAACGCCTAAAAAAACGATGAATGATTTGACGATTTTGTAAATAACAATCCATGACCCAATTTCTTTTACTTCACCAAGGGGAAGGCATTCTCTGAACTTAAGCCTATGAAGATTTTTTATTCACTATAGAAGAAGGAGCTATACTGTACAAAAAGTGATCTATGGATTGTTCCTTAAAGAGGACCTATCAGGGAGATTTGGGACACTAAACTGCATATAGGTCCTTATGGATGGGTGGTTCTGTGCCAGAGCACTACATGAGCTTCATTGCACAACCCACCCCTCTCAAGCAGCCACGATGCAAATCCAGACACCATGGGGGACAATGTGGTGAAAAAAACTTGGTTTGTATGTTAATTTTTGATTTTAATGTTAATTATCAGAATATTTTTCTTTGACTTTCTTTTCTCATATAAACCGGAAAAAAAACTATAATAAAAAGTCATCCGCCGAGTGTGAAAATATTTTCTCTGAGTCGCTAATGATAAGACTGAATAGTTTAGTTTTTTTGCTCGATCTTCTCAATCTCTACAGTCTAATCCTAAAAATAATGATTATTTTAAAGAGGTGTCGGACTGTTTTCCTAGGCCTCCGTCCTTGTAAACTTAATTTTTTTTTTCTGTCGATTTTCTTTTCCTTTCAGAATTAAATTTATCCAATTGGTTTCCTCTAAGCAGTAACTCAATAAAGAAAGTTAATAGAGAATATTGCATGACGTAAACAAGACCGCAGAGAAAGAAGTCAAGGCTTTAGTTTTTGTCTGGACTGTGTTTTCTTTCAAAGAATTAAATGCGTTTCCCACAGAATGTGAGCACCAAGAATGCGAAGCGGAATGATCAAATTTCATCAGAGAATATATGCAAGTAATTGAAGTAGCCATTGTAGTAATCCCCTTGTTCAGACAATTTTTGGTCCAACTCAGCAGGTGGTAAAACAGTGAGTAAAAGGTGACAACATGGTAATCTGCTCTTTCCTCTTGTTAAGCCCCTATTTAAACCCACTGTCTCCAGTAATAAAGAAAGTTAAGTTTATTGTTGTTGTAGGATAACGACAATAAATTTTTATCTAACACATTTTTATACTGTATGTAAAGGTTATCAATAACTAGCTTCTGTTTGAGCAAAATAATTATATATTTATATATGATAATACAGGCAGTCCCCGGTAACGTACAAGATAGGTTCTGTAGGTTTGTTTTTTAAGTTAAGTTTTTAAGAATATGTGTGTAAGTCGAAACTATATATTTTAAAATTGTAACTTCAGCCAAATTTTTTTTGTTCTTTGTGACAACTGGATTTTAAAAATGGTGGGTTGTCATAAGAACCAGGATTAACAATAAAGCTTAATTACAGACAGATTTTATACGTGTTACAGCTGATCATTGTAGCCTAAGGCTAAAGTACAGTAAATTACCAACATCCAGAGGTCCGTTTGTAACTAGGGGTCGTCTGTAAGTCGGGTGTAAGTATGGGGACCTTCTGTATATTTATTAAAAAAAATGTTTTATTCACTATATTTACTAGGTATAATAAAGCTAAGGGTATCCCCCTGGCCAATCACAACCATGGCAAGTTAATTTTTCCGGATTGGTTGTGTGCCAGCCAATCTGGTAAAATGTCTGGGTCAATCGGGGCGCACCCAAACCCCTGAACCCGCATGGAAACTTCTGGTTTGCTATTCTATAATTGTCAATTGTTGAGGCTCTTTACTTTTAGTGCTGTCAGCTCTTTTATTTCAGGGATAAAATTGTATTTTTTCTGTTAATTATCAGAATATTTTTTTTTTGACTTAGCCAAAAACTCTCATATAAAACAGAAATAACTATAAAAAAGTCATCTGCTGAGTGTGGAAATATTTTGTCGGGTGTTCCTAATTTGGGGACCTCCTGTATATATATTTTAACAAAATGTTTTATTCATTATATTTCTGATTGCTCATCTATAATTGCCAATTCCTGATGATCTATGCTTTTAGTGCTGTCAATTATTTTATTTCCGAGATGAATACTACAGGTGATAATAGAAAACTTTTCAATATACTTGACTAAGGTAAAAGCTTCTCTGTGTCATTTTTTGCTCCTTTCCTTTCCTGCAGTGAGCAGTGTATCAGAAAGCCTTCTCAGTTCCATACACAGAAAATAGATAAGGAGAAGAGGCAAGGAGAGTAGACTAAGCAGGTGCAGTCTGTAGGGAGTTAAGTCATTAGACACTTTATCAGCTATTATAAAGTTTATTGCTATAAACTACATGATTTACACAAGTTTAGTTACACTATAAATCCTCAGCTTTGGCAATCCAAATGTTAATGAGCACAGAACAAACTAAACTGTCCCGCTTCTCCTATTGTCTCCCATGGCTACTATTAAGACGTTTCATGCCAATTCTGCTCTCTGGAAGCCACTGATTAGTCAACCACTGATCTCAGTAGAGTACAACATCTTCCAGTCACAGTCATAGTCTTCCTGTGAGTCATAATAGACTAGAAACTATATACCAGTACCAAGTAAATACCACTGTCTGTACCAGTGATGTCAAGCAGGCATGTACCCCTTTAGGCAAACTGGCATCAATTAGATATAACCTGTAAACTTGGTCTCTGCTAACTGGTTCCCCTTACTGACCTGGGAATGATCTCTCCTCCATCTGCTACAGATTTGCATATAATGTACATTGAGATCCGGGAGGAATTTTTTTCCATGAAAAAGAAAGGCACTACTCACCTTGACCACCAGGCACCAGAAACCTTCCATTAAGACATCTACTGCCATACTTAATGCTAAGTCTCAGTACTTACTTGGGTTGACTTGGTTGCTTTAGTGTTCCATGAAGTCACATTGCTTGGTTTTCCTGGTACAGGCTCTATTTCACTTGGGATTTCAAAAGAATTCAGGAATTCAAAAGAAAGTATCAGCTCGGACACAGACTTTGGAGAGTTCATCCCAAAATTTGAATTTAAGTTATGGAGCTTGAAAATCGATGATGGAAAAGGTTTTTTCCCCCAAAACAATTGTATTCTACAAATAAAAGTAATTTAAAAAAAATGGTTTTACTGTGTACTTGACCCAGAAAAAAACTTTTTTGTTATTTAGGTTTCAATACATTCAGACTTTTTTATATTAGAAAATCCATGCCAGAAGGATAGTTCTTTTTAAAATATAGGGTTAATACAAGTTTAACAGTAGGACATATTAAACCTAAAAATGTGCTATTAAAACAACAACAAACAATATTTTATCCCCCTATAGCTATGGTGACCGGAAAATAAGAAAATAATAGCTTCTAGAAGTGGTTGACCCAAAAAAAAAAGAGACACAGCATTAACCCCTTCCCGCTGCAGCCCTTTTTCGTTTTTGCGTTTTCATTTTTCACTCCCCACATTAAAAAATCTGTAACTTTTTTATTTTTCCATGTATTTTTCGCCGGTACCTTTGCCGGGGGCGATCAGCAGGAAAACACCCACGATTGGTGCCGGCACCAACCGTGGGTGTTACCGGTGAGCATTTGCTGCAATATGCAGCAAAGACTTACCGGCTATGGACCGGGCTATGGACGTACTATTACGTCACATGTCGGTAAGTTAATGTGGGACATAGATGTGGAGATAAGGGGTTAAAAATTAACTTTCATTTTTTTAAGTTAAGGGCTACAGCTCCAGGGGTGTCACCAAAACCCCCTTCCGCTATCTGCCTGAAATCTTTGCAGCATAGAGCTAATATTGTGAGTAATGAAGCTTTATTGATAATCCTTGGTCCCATTACAGCAAAAAATGTTGAAACTCTGACTGTCACTGGGGCAAAAAAAAAATTTGTCTGGATCTACAATTATAAAATATACAGTTTCGACTTACATACAAATTCAACTTAAGAACAAACCTATAGACCCTGTCTTGTATGTAACCTGGGGACTGCCTGTATTCTAATTAGGAAATGTCATATTTGTCCAGATAGTCCTGTTAAAGAAAATGAAAGAAACTAAACCAGAGCAAGTTTTCCTTGATTTCGGAAATTAATAAAGCAGATGATAATAGTAAACCTTGTAATACACTTCATTAAAGAGGACCTGTCACCTGTAAAAACAGCACTAGGAGCTGCTCACTATAGCTGCTTACACCTAGTGCTACAATAGACTTCCGCGATGTACACTAGAAACACCGGACCACTCTCAAAGCAGTCTGGTGTACTCATGAGGGTGCGGGATTAGGGGAGGTGATTGCCGCATGACATTCGGCAGTCATCGCCTGCCTATGGAGTGGGCGGGTGGCCCCGGGGAAGAGGTGGCGCCTTGGACTGCCCCCTCATGAACAGCCAGACCACTTTGAGAGCAGTCCTGCATTTCTAGGGTACACTGCTGCAGTGTCTGCTGCGTTTCCTAGCAGTATCTGCTGCATCTGTTGTAGCACTAGGAGCTGTTTACTTTAGTAAACACCTCCTTGTGCCGTTTTTACAGGTCTCCTTTAAGTAAAGCAACTTCTCTATGCCTTTTTCTACTCTTTCTCCTGTAGCGAGTAGTGCATCTGAAAGCTTTCAGAATTCCCTCCACCTCAGACAGATAAGGAGGCTAATGAATAACTCTTTCCATACCTGGAGAATATTTTCCTTTATCTCTCAGCTGTCAGTGGACACAGGACAGAAATCTGCTGCACACAAACTGCTTAAATAAGGAAGAAAAATTTCTATAATAAAGTAAATTATACAGTTTACTATTGTCATCTCCTCTAATTATTTATTAAGTGTTGCACAAAATTTAGTTGCTTAAACAAAACTACTATCATGATACATCTCCTTTAATTGGCAGAATGACCAGATCCCTATGCAGAGCCATCTCTTCCCCGGCAAGGACTCGCCTTTCTCTGAATATGAAAAAGACATCATGATTAGAAGTCATTGTAATTAGTTGGAACAGAAAAGACTTAAGCAGACAAAAATATTTGAAGTCAGAGCATTTGAAATGTAATACTTTTCCAACACTTAGAATAGCTTATGATGTTAGTATTGTTAAGGCATTGTAGTGCCGCTCTTCAAACACATTCCACAGCTATTTGGAAAAATGTTGGAGTCTGGTTTTGTCTGAAGGGCTGTTAAAGCATTTAATATAAGGGCGTTCATTTTTAGATAGAAAAACCTGTCACTTTGATGGTTGTACAGTCAGCTCACATATTAAATTCTCTTTAGCGGCTTAGTCCCTCCATCGTGGTCATCTGGTTTCTCATCGTTTCATGTATGGCTCTTGTGATATAATACATATTACTGGGATAAAGAATTATGGGCATTTTAGTGAGGCACTTAATCAAATAAGAGTCTTGTATGGAAAATCTCCACAAACAAGGCTAAGGTCGTATTGAGTGGCAGATATTTCTGAATGCTAGTATGCTGTTTGGGGCATACATTGGGGCTATAAACTTATATCACGGATGCAATGTTTTAGGATGAACTTCTGCAAAAAATGTCATTTTATCATATGTTTGAGGATGCATTCATGAGTGTTAATTTGTTTATGTTTCTGTCCTGCACTAGTCTGAACACCACTTTATTTAATTCTGGACTGACTTAACTGATTTCCACCACCACATTTGTCTCCTGTTGATTTAGTTGTGGGTTGCTGAGATGGACAGAATTTTCATCCTCTCATACTTCTCCCCTGTTGGTTTGCTTTGTCTGGATGTCAGGGAACTGGCTTGTGGACCACTGTTCTGAAATCTCATATAAGCTTTGCCTGCCATTTCACCCGTGTTTGCCAATATTCTTATTTGGAGCTTTCTGGCATTTATCTTAACTTTTGTATTTTGGGTTTCTTGACCATTTGCATGTTTTCTGACCTTTCCTATTCTGTACTGCACTGCCCTCTTTGCTCGCACGTTTATCTTTTGGCTATGCTTCTATGCTTTTATCTGTGTTTCTGTGTTTGCACTTTGGCACAAGAAGTGCACAAGAGAACATTGACCAGTTGTAACCTACCTTTGAGATTAGACTGGGCAATTAGGTAGGGGCAGCTGGAAAGGGGATTTACCTTCAATAGTTGACCAAATGCTCATCCAGCTAACAGGTATTTGTTTCACCTGAGTAAGCATGTGCTCATGTTTTACACCCATGGAAGTGTACTCTGTTGGAAGTAGTGAAATGGTAATGGTGGTTTTTAGGAATAACGTGTAAGTGTCACAGTGTCTAGAAGGCTAAAATGTAACAATCGCTTCTGACAGCTGGTGGCAGGGATTCACAGTTTAAAAGGAACTTGTCAGGGCTATTCGGGACACTAAACCACCCACAGGTCCTTATGGACCCGTGGTTTAATCGCCCTGTATGAGTTCCCGTGTCAGGGCAGTAAAAAAAAACAAACATTAATGCAATACACCTTGGCTTGACTGCACATGTGCCCTGGGTTCGGCTCTTGAAGCCACATTAAAGCCAGGATCGTCTCCCGGTTTCATCCCATGTCACAAGAGGAGGGGCTCAGTGACGAGAACTTCAGATTTGAGTCCAATGTGCCTGTCTGGACTCACATCTAGGTAAGTATATATGTTTATTTCTATATATTCCCCCACGCCGAGAGCTTGTAAAGGTTGTTGTAGGACCCTAAACCACAGGTCTATATGTACCTGTAGTTGATGTAGGGTCCCAAAGCTGGCGAGAGGTCCTCTTTAATGGGGAATTTTAGATGTTTAATCTTCAGGGTAGAGTGGCGGTACAGTGTTTCAGCAGTAAGGTGGTTATTCAGAATACCCTTAATGGAAAAAAATATAGACCAAGATATACAGATGAAACAACGGGCTAGTTAAGGGCTACTTAAGTTTAACTGTTGCAGACATACATGGAGGCATAGTTCTCTCTACAATACAGTCTTTACTAGTTGAGTTAAAAAGTTTGTCAGGAGGTTGAACAACATGGCAGCTTCCTTCCAAACACAACTCCAACCCGACCATGGACAGTGCATATTATTGCAATGAAACCCCATTCAAATCTATACAGCTGAGCTGCAATACCATGACTAACGAGGGTCATGTGTGGCCCTCTTTTTGGAAGAAATTAGCCATGTTTTCCAAGTTCCTAAAGCCTGCTGACATGCAAGCCCTGAAAGGGAAGTAGCAAATCATTGGTAGGTTTTCTATCTTAGCCTTATTGATTTCTTTTATACCACTTTATTCCAGTACAATATGAGTAATCAAAATGATCAAAGATACTTCACAAAATTTCCTTCAGTAAATGTTATATTCACTGTATAAAAGATCATTGTGGTCTCACTGGAGCATTGGTCCCGATCTTTTTTCAATGTTTACTGGATAAGTGATAAACTCTAGATAGGGGGGTCTGGCCATTAATATATCCTATATAGCTGAGCAAAGGACCATTATTTGTGGGGTCTAATTGGTATATACTTTTTTGTATGTACGTATTGAGTTGCGTAGATATATTGCTACTAGTAAGGATTGTCTATTTACCCTGTTGTGATATTTGTAATGAATTATTACCACCACCACATGCTTTTATAATTGTTTTAAGGTTCCGGTGACTGCTTGTATTTTTTATATGGTCGAAATAAAGATTATTGATTTTTTTTTTCCTACAAAATTTTTTCTTATTTTTTATTAAGAACAAAAATTTTTTTCCTTTTTACAAAAGGAAAGCGATTTTGACATAGCTGTGATGCAGGTACAGAGTGCGTTATACTACCCTTATGGAACAGTGCAAGTGGACCGCGCAGGGCCCTTAGCAAGATTACATTAAGAACATCTGAAGAGTACATTTTGTCCCTATTTGGGATAGTAATAACAAATACCAGCAAGTAGGGTCTTGTTCTTATGATCCATCTGATTGCATGTCCTGCTCACATGTCTACTTTGTACGGTGGTCTACACGGCAGACCTTATAAACCAGCAAGTTATAACAGTCCACAGAAATAGAGAAAATAATTTCACTATGACCAGAGCTCCAAATATTCTTTTTCTCCCTCGTTATTCCATCTTAAAACACAGATGAACAGCACCAATCTTCAGTTTTTCCTGCTGAAAGTATGTCACCATTCAGACTAGCACCATCGCACTCTCATTCTCCTTCTTTAATCATATTTGTAGCTGGAAAAAAATATGCAGGCAGATGGTGTGGTACGTTCCAATAAAGCAACGCCCCGGAAGAAGCCTTGCCGGCTAAACCCTGGGTCGGGCGGATAGGAAAGCTAGCTTCCTGTTATGTGAATTTGTGATATGCACATTTTTAATGGACTCTTGTGAGTATGATGAACTGAAATAAATTTTAACTTTATTGGAATGTACCACACCATCTGCCTGCATATTTTTTTCCAGCTACAAATATAATTAAAGAAGGAGAATGAGAGTGCGATGGTGCTAGTCTGAATGGTGACATACTTTCAGCAGGAGAAACTGAAGATTGGTGCTGTTCATAGGTGTTTTAAGATGGAATAACGAGGGAGAAAAAGAATATTTGGAGCTCTGGTCATAGTGAAATTATTTTCTCTATTTCTGTGGACTTTTTCAAAGACTGTGTGGACCGGTCTTATACCGTGAGTAGCTCCTTAAGGGGCAAACTGTGCACCACGAAACTACTGTGTTTTTGTGCAAGTTATCAAAGTGTACAATGTGAAATAACTGAATCACTAATGAAAAACATCATTGAAATAAAACATACCCATGGATTTTTCATTTGTTACATGGATAGGGAAGAAATAAAGGGGAGAGAACAAGGGAGTTTAGGTACAGAAAGGTTGTCCCCAATAGCGTTCCAAGGAGACCAGACTTTAAGGAACTGGACAGTGTTTGCATGTCGAGATGCTGTCATATATTTTAACGTGCGCATGTACTTTATACAGGCGTAAAGATCTAGCAGAAAGGGGGGGGGGGGGCGTATGTCTCCAAAAGAGGGAGAACAATGTTTTAGCTGCACATAAAATGTGTAAAACCAGTTTTGAACATTGTTTTCCTAATTCTGGAGGTGGGAGCCCCAAGAGGAAGCAGCCAGATCACTAGTCAAGGTAACCCCTAAGACCTTTCCCAGCAACCAAAATGGTGGTATGATCGCACAGTTCCAAAAAATATGAAAAAGATTGGCCTCAGGGGCACCGCACCTCCAGCAAATATCAGGAATAGATGGGTTTATTTTATGTAGAAGGACTGGGGTATGGTACCAATTCATCAAAATCTTATATTGTTTCTCTTTAAAAAAGCCAAACAAGGATCCATTCAGGGGAATTATTCTATATCATCCTCCTCTCCGATGCTGAGAGTGATCGTCCCACCCAATCTTCCCATCTGGTCATATACCGTCTGAGCTGTGAGGACATTGTATAAATCAGAGATGAGTCCCCTAGAACCCAAACCCCTGAGGCTAATATGTTTAAATTCTGTAAGGGCTGGGACACCCTGGAACCCCACTACCGATTGGCAGTATTGGTAAACCAATCTGAAGCCTCACACAGCTCCGTTAGGGTGAGAAGGCCACCAGTTATTTGGTGCAAAAGATTTGGAAGATGTCCATCGGTTTCCAGGACTTAACAAAGTCTGACTTGAGGCTATGAGGAAATTGTGGTCTATATAGAAATGGGTTGAAGGGGGATTTAAGTGTAGCAAAGGAAAATTGCATACAACATCTGTGCCATATGTCTCTGGTGAACCCCATCAGAGTCAAGAGGGAGGTCGTGGGTGCCCATTTCAAAGTGGCTGGGTGAACCAGGTATTGTATTGTATATATTATATATATTGTATATATTATAGTCCTGAGTATACTATTAGGAAATTATATGGAATGTACTTTCCTATTCTTGTCATAGACTATAATTGAAGTGGCAGGTCATATTTTTCCTAGCATTGGCTTTGACCAGGATCCCACTTTTTGAAGTTTGGTGAAGGTCTCACCTACTGTACTGTACTATTTAGAATAAATCATCAGGACCAGTGGCATAACTAAGAGAGACAGGGCCCCATAATAAACTTCTAAATGGGGCTCCACTTACCCCTTAAAAATATACATACAGTGTAAACACACCATATACACAGACATACAGCATATACACATTGTCACAGTTCGTGGCGGTATAACTGTCTGGGTCTCTTTGGGAAGAGTCTGTGGACCCTCTGGACTACCACGGGGGTTGGTATGAGACCAGCGGGGGCAGCCAAGGTAATAAATGCAGGAAACAGTCGCAGCCTGAGATGACAAAAGGAACGCTGGTAACGCTGGTACGGACTGAAGACACTGCTGGGCTGCAACCCTGGTAGGCACCGCAGGAGCACAGTAGTACGGGAATGGACCACAGGATACGGACCACCGGACACGGACCACAGGATACGGACCACCAGACATGGACCACAGGATACAGGCCACCGGACATGGACCACAGGATACAGACCACCGGACACGGAGGACAGGATACAGACCACCGGACACGGACCACAGCATACTGACCACAGGATATGGACCACCAGACTCGGACCACAGGATACGGACCACCGAACACAAACCACAGGATACGGACAACCGGGCACGGACCACAGGATACGGACCACCGGACACAGACTACCAGGCACGGACCACAGGATACGGACCACCGGATACGGACTACCGGACACGGACCACAGGATACGGACAGGAACGGGATCTCGGGATACACACAGGAATGGGACCTCAGGATACACACAGGAGGCTTTCACTTTAATGGGAAGACTTGAAGATCCGGCGGGGAGAGAAGGGAGCCGCCGGGTTATATAGAAAATCTGGAAGTGACCAGGACCAATGGGGAGGACGCTGGCCATTAATCCATGCGGAGGTGGCGCGCGCGCACCCTATCGGGGGTATCGCGAGGCCGGGGCAGGAGGCAGGTGTGCGGCCTAACTGAAACCGGAGTAGAGCCAGGAGCCAGGAGAGGTAAGTCCGGGGATGGGGCAGATAGGCCCCCATAGAGAGGAGCGTGGGTGTGCCCGCGATCCGTTACATGGATCGCGGGGACATCCATGACACACATCACATATGCATATACATTAAGAGCATATACACATCACAAATAAACACATACAGCATTTTCATATGAAATACCCCAGATGCCAGGGCCCCCTGACACTGCGGGCCCCATAGCAGCTGCTATGGCTGCTACCCCTGTAGTTGCGCCTCTGATCAGAACACTGGCATTTTTTTCAATGTTATTTGTATGTTTTAACCAATTTTTAATAACCCCTTTATGTATTATAAACAATGTAAATAAAATTAAGCAACTTGGCAATTTCTTTCTCAGGGTGATATGAAACTTCAAAGTGTGTTAGGCTATTATAATATCAGTACACAGTCACTGACTGCAAGGTAAATTCTGTTCCTCCAGATGAACTCATGTAACATTGACACTTTGCGACTCCTCTGGAAGAACAGTTCGTTTTTCTGAGCCGGGACCCTCCTTTATTATCATTTCAAAAATACCAAAGGGGAAAGAACATTATGACTTTGTTCTAATGAGAAGCCCTGTTTTCTGGATCGGATCGTGCTTATGGCTGTGACTTGTTCTGGATCAATCAGTGCACAAGCTCACAGCTAATAAGAAATGTAATAAGTCAAAGCCCAAGTTAAAATAACTTTCCAAACCTGTGCTCCAAAGCAGCATGGGTCTGGTGTGCTCTCGCTGTTACATTTCATGGGTGTGTAATGTTTTGCAATTTTGATTTGGACCCAAAAGACTCAAACCTTTAATATGTCTCACTTTGTAAAGCTTGTAGCAGACACGCCATACGTTTTCCTCTACGTTACTCAAAATATGCTGATTTCTTAGCTTTTTCAAGGACATATTATATAATATGCCATTATGATTTATCTCTACCTTTGTAAGTATGAAAAGTAAACTTTCATTATTGAAATGGATCTTTCACTTCTTTCTTAAAACTCTTACAGCTGCTCCTCTGTTATACTGGCTACAAACTTATATTAGTAGAATAGAGGAGTAACTTGCCAAAACGGTGTTGCCCTTAGGGGTTGTATATCTGCACAGCCTTGTAGCGAGAGCACTGATTGGGCAGCAATAAACTGAAAGGGACACGCTCCTAACTGGTAACACCCAGTTGGAAGTTTACTCCAATATTTTTATTTGGAATAACATAATAGAAAAACATCAAAAACAAAGATGAGCTTAAGGATGGGGGAAGGGGGATTAAAAAATCTCATAAAAGAAATAACTAGAGGGGTTATATACCAATTAACAAGACAATTCAAGCAACATCAGTGTGGACCAATTAGTTTGTGACCCTAACTGAATTTTAACAAGGCTTTTAAGAGTCGATTCTCGGATACTTCGCTCATCTCTACTTTTGTAATTAAAGGAAAACTACTATCAAAATCATGGTAATTATGGCTCATTTGCATAATTGTAAAAGATGATTTTAGAAGGAAGGAGGTCATGGATAGCAAATATAAGAAGATTATCACAGTCACAGTGCCTGGCAATATGAGTAAGTGTCCCTGGTTCATCATGCTTGATTTTGATGGTAGATTTCCTTTAAAGATAGTCTGTCAGGGTGATTTGGGACACTAAACCAACTACAGGTCCCCTGTGGTTTTGTGTCCCTGGATTTGACATTGTGGTTTTGTGTCTCTGGTTTATCATGATGGATATGATAGTAGATTTCCATTAAGATGAGTCATTCTCCTATACACTAACATTGGAAATCTCTTAGAAATCCTTCATATATAGAGGTCCATGGAAAGATGAAGGGAGGAGTAATAAGGAGCTGAGAGAGGTAGACACGTAGGTTTGTGGAGGTAATAGGAAGTTTTTATTTTACCCCATAATGCTGGTCAGTGCTTCTCTATATTGTTCACGGTCCTGCTGATACTTCTAAATTTTGGTGCAGATTCTCCACTACTTTCTATATGCTATGTATAGGAGACATCATAGTAGCTAGTCTCCACTTACCAGCTCAGAGACTACGGAGAATAAGAGAAAGAGCTTGCATAGGGAAATTCTTCAAAAAAAAAAAAAAATTCAAAATACAGGCGGTCGCCTACTTAAGGAAACCCGACTTACAGACGACCCCTAGTTACAAACGGACCTCTCTTACCACTGTGACCTCTGGTGAAGCTCTCTGGATGCTTTACTTTACTCCCAGGCTGCAATGATTAGGTGCTTGGTCCCATTACAGCAAAAAATTCATAAAATCCAATTGACACTGGAACAAAAAAATGGAGTTACAATTATAAAACATACAGTTCTGACTTTCATACAAATGTATGTATAATTTACATACAAATTCAACTTACGTACAAACCCAAGGAACCTCTCTTTTACGTAACTCGGGGACTGGCTGTACAAGAATGTCCAGAAATATTGTTACTCCTGCTGTACACAAAGTGAGCTACACCAATTTTTATGGACTTAATACATTTTACAAATTATTTTTAACTTTTGAGATACTAAAGTGCCTTTATTATGTATTTCCAAATATATCTTATTAGTCCAATGGCCCATGAGCACTTTCAAGGAATGTAAATTCTGCGTTTTAACCACAAGTGAAGCTGTACGGTAGGTATTTAGGTGACTGTAAGTGCACGCTTACTGCCTAACAAGACGTACTGACTTGTGCACTTGTATAGATTGTTGACTCTTTCTCATGAAAAAGAGAACAATTAAGGGCTGTTTTCTATGTTTGCTGTCATGAAACAGTTCTGCTCTGTCAGCCATAAGGACACATAAAAATTATTGCAGCTTTTTAAGTTAATTAGATGTTTTTCCAATTAAGAACAGGTGCATCTCATTAACTGGCAGAGGCCTCCAGACTGCTGCATCCCTCTGATATGTGCTCCAGCGAAACTTGAAAGGATACAAGCAAAAGACGGCTCATTTTCTGATAAATGGAGCATGTATGATTTCTTGCCAGCTAAACGAGAGCATACGGCGTCCATAACTAAACACCGGCAGCGATTCCTCCTGACTAGAGATGAGCGAGCGTGAATGTTCAGTTTGGGGAACCAAACCCAAACACTTACCCCCACCGATAAAACCCGAGATTCAGTGGCATTTTAGGAGGTAACGACATTGATTGGCGCCAGCACCAATCGCGTCTGTTACCAGCTGGGAGGTGAACCCAATCGCCAAACCCAAACTTGAACTGACTACCTCCATACACATACATGCTCTGTTCAGCCAAGCAAGCTTGAGTTACACCTAAGCTACTGTCACACATCTATTGACCTAATCGGTATTCAGACTTGTAGAGATGACCAATGTCATGGGTGCTCCGAGAGGAGGGTAGCAGGTGCGCCCGTGTGCCACCCTGTGCCCCCTCAGTCTTGCAACAGGTTCACTCACTTGGCTACTGATTGAAATTGCCAAGTATGAAGATACCATATGCCACCAGGCACAGCGTCTATAAGTACATAGTTATTTTGACCTATTTATACCCCCAACAAGCAAGAAAGTAACAAAAGTTTCCTTTTTCACCCATTTTAGTGGAATGGTATTTACATTTGCTTTATTGCACAATTTACAATATAGGGGAGTAAAAGACATTGGGGCTTATATACTAAGGGTCCCGCGGACGCATTTCTGTCGGGTTTTCCAACTTTTCCGGGATCACCCTGCCAGGACAGGCATTTAGAAGGGGATTTTGGTGCATTGGCGTCGGCTTTCATGGGTTAGAAATCGGGGGGCGGGCTGTCGGACGGACTGACTCGGACTGAGCGCGGGATTTAATATTCAATTTAATGTGTCGCAACCAATGCACTTACATACACCAGGAAAAAGAAGGTGAACTCCAGTGGAGGATATCGGACGCACGCTCGTAGTGAATCGCAGCACAATCCAGGATCGTCAGACATTCCGGATTGGGGATCTGGATGTGGACAGGTAAGTAAATGTGCCCCATTGCCTCATGGGTGGCTTGCGGAACCATATGGTGGAGGGGCCTTTATATTGGTGGTATCCTGGCTTCTCTGCTGAATTACAGGGTCCTTACACAGAGCTGAACGCCAGGAATACTATAGAAGTAGCAGCTTATTCAAGGTCTGACAACAAGAATGGACGCCCACGATGTGTGTAGATGACGCATTTGTGACCACCACTCGCACTTCTATGGGACTAGGACATTTTTATACTAGTACTGGAGTATCGGATGGCGGAACTCATGAGTGTCCATATCCATGTTACATCTGCTTCCACCACCTTGGATGCCATGTTTCGTTATTAGACTATTCTAAGACCCCCCCCCTTTATTTGTTCCCATCATTATATAGTTCTGATGTAAATGAATCCCGCTTTGTGGTCACCTGTGTTCCAGCATATAAAAGACATACACTCCGGTTACAGGTTGCCTGAGGACATGTTAGAAGCTGCTTTTGTGAAGTGTTTTTGTTTTTATTAATGGCGATGGTTGCATTCCTTTATAACATACATCATGTTGCTAGAATTATAGAAGGAATGTTCGCCTAATTGGGGGCCAGTGTAACTCGCAGTTCAAAGATAGACATGTACAGGCTTGTACAAGTTATCGCTGCTACAAATGCTTCTTTTTATGTATTTATATTAAGCCTATTCAGGGTATATATTATTTGCCACAACGCGAAACAATTCATAGAAATAATATGGATTTCTAGCACATTCATTACAGAAAGAGCAGAGCTGAAGGAAAGGTAGTGTTTAAAATGAGGTTCAATTATTGGATAAAATAAAAAAATTTAACATTTTTGTGTTGTATTAGGGTGTATTAGTCCCTCGCATCTGCTCTAAGTCAGAGGCTTCTGTTTATATATTACAGCAGAGGGGCAGAGCTGGGGAGTAGTTGGAATGAAAAAGAGCATAGAAGAGCAAAGTTGTCCAAGATGGGATAAGGAAAACCACAGATCTTTTGCTACCTTGTATGGCAGTTCCCTTGACATCAAGCATGACCTACAAGAGGCCTAAGGACATGATGCGGGATTAAAACCAAACCAGTATTTCTATTCCAGAAGGAACAGACTCCCAACTATAGACAACGCTGTTTCGACCTGATTGGGTCTCCTCAGTACAGCGTATGGAACTGGTTTGACTGCATAGAACACAGCAGTTCTCCAAGTCCAGCTACAATCCTAGAAAATAATTTTGCAATTTACTTTACTCCCCTGCTGCTAATAACAACACATACATGTATAGTAACACAGAACCACAGTATCTGGAAAACTTGTGGTGACTTCCTTTAAAGTCAGTTTTTCTGTAGTCGGTATTGTTATAATTTGTACCAAAGACCATAAAACCCTTTTTATTTTATATCTCTTTTGTGGTGGGATTATTTTTTTGGGGCCGGATATATTTTAACTTTTTTTTAGGCAATTTTTCCCCCATAGAAAAGGCTATGCCTGAAAAATAAAAAGAATAATTCTTAAAGTGAGTTATGATTCTCTCCTTTCAACCCCAGAATTTTCAGGCAAGAAAGTTGCAATACAATAGCCTTATCACCTAACGTGTAATCTCATGTGCTCATGACCTCTATGGGTGCCATGATCTGGTCACAAATTTTGCTAAAGGATAAATTGTGTCTTGTGTATGAGGCCTAAGGGAGCTTTCCCATGATGAGGTTGAGGTGTGATTTTGGCATGAAAACCCACATACAAAATACTAACATTCAGGTTTTACGCTGTTTCTTATTTTTACAGCAACAGGGACCCATAGTAAACAAATTATGATCCTGGACAATCCCTATAGTCATTCTAAGAATAACTTAAGGAAACCTAGCATCAGAATCTCTGATGGTAGACCACTAACACTTACATCTTTGTCTGATGAAGTGGAGTCCCGGCCTGTGTTTTGTATATACAGTAATATCCGCAATTCGTAGAAAAAAGCATTTTAGAAAATATGTAAATGAGCCTGAGGGGCTCTGGGGGCGTAAATGGAGCCCACCCTCTTTTAATTTATTAACTCCTCCAGTAGGAGGCTGCCCATCTAATCCCTTCCCTACTCCAGGCTCTGAGACAACGGGGCTTATTTACTAATGGTCCTGCGGCTGCAATTCCGTCGGGTTTTCCGACTCTTCGCGCCGCCGGGACAGGGATTAAGAAGGGAATTGTGTCGCACGCGACCGGATTTTGGCGCAACTATGATGGCTTTCATGTGCCACAAATCGCGGGTGGGCCGCCAGACGATCCGACGGTTTGCGACAAACCGGGGGATTTAACTCTCAAATTGTGTCGCAAGACCAAGCACTTACATGCACCAGGAAGAAGATGGTGAACTCTGGCGGACCTGAGCGGGGAAGAGACACATGCAGGATATCGGGAGCAAGATGTAAGTGAATCGCGGCACAGTGCACTCTCGTCTGACACTCTGGATCGGGGAACGTGCAGGACCGGGTAAGTAAATGTGCCCCATTATGTCACCCCGCTCACTGCAAAACCCACGTTAGTTTCTTCTTTGCACAGGCGGCTGCACAAGGATGATACTACTGCACATGCACAGGGTTTGCAGAGAACCGGGTAAATTCACTGGCTCTGTGGATGGTTAAGGGGGGCAGGGGAGTGAGGCGGCCAGACTCTTACTGGATGAGTGAATAAACTAAAATACGGTACAGCACGGATGGGCTCCGTCCTTGCCACTCAGAGCCCCTAAGGCTCATTTACATATTTTCTAAAATGCTTTTTTTCTACAAATTACGGATATTCCAGGATATAAAAAAACACAGCACAGATCTCCACTTCATCAGACGGAGATGTAAGTGTTAGAGGTCCACCATCCGTGATTCTGATTTCTTTTAATAGTAAAATCACTTCTTGTGGCAAATATGTCACCTCCATCCAATTCGGCAGGTACTTATGGCTGACACAGTAGCAGTGCTACATAACACACACCAAAATTACATCTCCATACAAGGTATGTAAAAATTAGGTTTGAAGCTTTCTACCAGAGATACTTCTACTATTACTAGTACTACCTAATATAGAGAGATCAACTAAATTACAACTGCTGCAGAAATGACAATGACAATTGAAGAACATCAACTTATTTGACTTAAAGTCAAAATTCATATTTAGGATGAAACCTTTTTTAAAAAACAAGCACAGCTCCCAGCATTGTAAGCCAGCTCTGCTACATTTATATATCGGCTGTTGTGTGCTTCGCTCTACATCTATAGTACCAGATCCTCTTCACAAGTGCACATCAATCAAGTGGCCACTAGGTGGCAGATGACATGTAGTAAGTCCCTGGGACATGTACAGCACATTCCTTACTGACCAGACACCTAGGATATTCAGGGACCTGTGTTCATTGTTATGACTGCAACAATAATTGGTTACAACTATTTGCTTTATATGACCTTCATCCACATCATAAAGATTGATAGGATTTTAAATGACTGTGTTAGACCATGTTTTAATGCTATTTACAGCGCAATGAACCTGGAAATTATGTATGCACAGTATCTATAGGGCCTGTTTTATCTAAAAGGTTTATTTGGCATCCAATGTGCAGAAGACATTGCAAAACTTTTTTATATGTAAAAACCAAAAATCTATGGATTAGCATGAAAGCATCTGATGTTGTTTGAGAGCGACGGATGTGTATGAGAGCGATGGATGTGTATGAGAGTGATGGATGTGTATGAGAGCGACGGATGTGTATGAGAGCGATGGATGTGTATTAGAGCGACGGATGTAGATGAGAGCGACGGATGTGTATGAGAGCAACGAATGTGTATGAGAGTGACGGATGTGTATGAGAGTGTCTGATGTTGTTTGAGAGCGACGCATGTGTATGAGAGCGACGAATGTGTATGAGAGTGACGGATGTGTATGAGAACGACGGATGTGTATGAGAACGACGGATGTGTATGAGAGCGACGGATGTGTATGAGAACGACGGATGTGTATGAGAGCGACGAATGTGTATGAGCAGGACGGATGTGTATGAGAGTGACGGATGTGTATGAGAACGACGGATGTGTATGAGAGCGACGGATGTGTATGAGCAGGACGGATGTGTATGAGAGTGACGGATGTGTATGAGAACGACGGATGTGTATGAGAGCGATGGATGTGTATGAGAACGACGGATGTGTATGAGAGAGATGGATGTGTATGAGAGCGACGGATGTGTATGAGAACGACGGATGTGTATGAGCAGGACGGATGTGTATGAGAGTGACGGATGTGTATGAGAACGACGGATGTGTATGAGAGCGATGGATGTGTATGAGAGCGACGGATGTGTATGAGCAGGACGGATGTGTATGAGAGTGACGGATGTGTATGAGAACGACGGATGTGTATGAGAACGACGGATGTGTATGAGAGCGACGGATGTGTATGAGCAGGACGGATGTGTATGAGCAGGACGGATGTGTACGAGAGCGACGGATGTGTATGAGAACGATGGATGTGTATGAGAGCGACGGATGTGTATGAGCAGGACGGATGTGTACGAGAGCGACGGATGTGTATGAGAACGATGGATGTGTATGAGAGCGACGAATAACGGAAATATTCGGGTAACACATCGGGAAAATGCGAATTGGGTTAGGGGAGTGATATATGAAATATACACTCACCTTTTACATCTCACACCTCTCCAGTGGTCCTTATCAGTGGTAACTTGCTCCAATGCGGACCTCACAATCTACCAACGTGACATCTTTGGACAATCACTGGGATCAATGGTCTCCGGCCATAGACTGGTAATTGTGAACTTTTCAGAGACCTAGTGCCCAAACTAGAACCAAAATCCACTTATAAATCAAAAAGTGCCAGCACGGCAGTAACATATTGCAAACTGCGCTGCCACATCATCCAACCCGAGGCTACAAGCACACGAATGTACTACGCGCAGGTCAGGACCCGGACATAGTACGTGTTTACCATAGGGATGCCTGGCGGCTGGTGACTTACAGGAAAAGATAGATCATGGTCCATCTTTTTCCCGGTAACGGGGCAGTACGGTGACACACATGTGCACCACCATGCTGTAGCTGGATGCCATAGGCGTCTATGGGGAAGTATAGCTAGACTGATAGATGTCTTTATAATGCTTGTGTGCAAGGGACCTCATTGGCGTCCTCACTATGCCAATAGCTCCAATGATATCCCAGCTTTTTCTATACCTACCTAAAATGTTCTGCTTTAAAATAAGGCTGATGCCATACATCCTGGACACCTGGGACGCCTTGAGTCCTCTCAGGCAAACTCTGTGTTGGGGCACCATTCACAGAGAGTGCCACCTCTGCCACAGGTTTACTGTCATGTCAAGGGTGACTTGCGTGGCAGCGCTACTGAGGTGGTGGAATCAGTTGGTAAGCATAAGTACTTGCACATGGCCATGTGCTTGTCCGGGCCATACCTGGGCATAGTCTACAGTCATGCTGAATAGAGGGGGGAGCACTACTCACCGTTCCCTTCTCCATAGGAAGCCAGGTGGCCGCACTGTTAGGCTACATTCACACTGCCGTTGCCCGCTGTACCGTAGCACGGCGGGCACACAGCATTGCTGGGGAGAGGAGGAGGGGAGAGAGCCACTCACCCCCACCCCTCTCCATAGGAATATATGACGCACGGCGCCGTACGCCGTCGAAAGATAGGACATGTTCTACCAGCTGCACAGCTCTGTCATTCAAGTGGATGACCGTATTGCCGGTTGAAATGGAAGCGGCCATTTGCTACATGTATTGAGGTGGTAGCAAAGAGTTAGCACACTTCTGTTAAAAAAATGTTTCTGTGCTAGGGGCCTTAGTTTGTGACATTCTCTTTCTTTGACTTTTAGGATCTCAGAAAACCTGGTCGGAAACCGATCAGCTACAGATGGCTCTGTTCAGAGTTTTAGTGCCAGGTCAAAACAGCTGATAGGGACTGGGGCTGGGTGTGGGCCCCTTAGATATCAACTATGAACAATGCTGACCTCACAAATAGCTGACTGATGAGCATGACTTATCTTATATGACAGTAACAGTAGACCTAAAGCACCTGAAGCATTTATGAGGATGAACATACAGAGACTTACACAAACAAACACTTCGGATTGTAAATTTTATTGTCTTTGTAATATTGCATATATTTTATGATCTTTAAGTACACCAGATCAGATGTACAAAGGTGTCAGAAATATGAAGAACCGTTGAACTTTGTGAGCCTGGTGGTTTGCTACTGAAAAATTAGCTCATTTTACACAAAATATATGGTAAAGAGATAAAAGTCACATAATGGGGCACATTTACTTATCAGGTCATTCGTGTTTACAGAAAGTGCGTTATCCATCTATAATGCAGCGTGTGGCGATCGTGCGCCAGAAATCATGAATGTGTTGCTTCCCCGCTCAGGTCTGACAGAGTTCACCATCTTTTTTGCGGTGCATCTTTAACAAAGGGCTTCGACAGAATTTGAAAGTTAAATACGGTGCTTGGTCCGAACCAGTCGGACCGCCCGACGGTGGGCCCCCAAATTTGTATCGCATGGAAGCCAGCGCAGCTGCGCCACAAAAGGGTGACCTGTGCCACAATCCCAGTGCACACACACTTCTTATATATCGGTGCAAGCTATTTTAGCCATGAAGAATTTGAACAGTCCGACTAAAGTGCATCAGAAAGCGGAGCAAAGCCCTTAGTGCTCCTGATTTATCAAAAGTGTCTAAAAGTACCAATGGACTAGAGAGTCCATTTTATTTAACCTCCTCCTTGAAATGCCTGCATTTTCTAACATCCCAAAAATGCCCCTCTTTCTGTTGGTTCCCAAGCTATGCCCCCTTTCACGTATCACCCTTAAAACCCCCATTTTTATAGCCCTTATGCTCATGATGACAACTTTTCTGTTAAAGCCCCCACCTTCCTTCTTTCCAGCAGTCATTGGTCTTTGGTTATGCATAATGGCACCTGTTGGCCTCATCAAAGCAGTGGCTAAAAAATGGAACAGGGAGCTAACGGCTTCCTGCTTCACCATCTTATGGAGCACAAGCGATGGCGGCCCAGACCTGAGTGTTTCCTCGGACCAGTTTTAGGATGAGGACCAATGGTGGGTGATAACTGTACTAGATAACTAGTTGTCAGAGGAAAATGAATGGAGAAAAGCAGAGACAGAGTGGAATAAAAAGCGGTCATCAGGTGCGTCAGGTAAATCCACACACTAAATGTGTGTAAGGTGGTCACCAGAACTGGTTGTGCTGGTAGATAGGCACAACTCCAGTACAGCCGTATTGGTAGATCCGCATAATATCCTCGAATCTGGATTGCTAGTCCGGCTTATGGTTTGTTTGAAAGCACGGCATGGGTGCACACCAGTTGACAAATGGTTAGGTTAGACAAAACATGAGCCTCTACATTATTCATAAGAGAGAATAAAACCACATTTTGTATCAGGGTATCAAACGACCCCTTTCTCAAATGGAAATTTTTTTGCTCTAGTAGTGGAAGAAGGATCTGACCTGACCATTTGTCCATTGGTGTGTGCCCATACCCTGCTTTCCAAAAAATTAAAATGGAGCAACTTTCCCTTGAAGAAGCACCTCACGTGCAGAAGTACTATAATGAGGCACACAAACCTGTGACTCTGTATTGTGCCACCAAATAGACACTACAAACTGTACAAACTAGACTAAAAAAATCATTTACATACGAGACTGAAAGTGATATGTGGTTTTTGCTGTCTTCACATTCCTGTTATCTTTTATCTTATCTTCCTTTTAATGAGGCCTCCACCTAACACTTAAAAGGCACAGACATTTATGACATATCTACAGAGTGTATGGAGTATTAATGGAGAGATGGCATGTTTGTGTGTAATCTTTGGCGGCATCCTCCTTGGTCAATAAGGTGCGGCGGAGGCAGCGCTGATTGCATTGTTCTTCCTGAACACTGGTCAATTTCTTTCTAGCAGCATGGATTGATTATGCACCACACCCACAAGTCACCTTCCTGGTTCACTAACAGTTAAACTGCTATGATGGACAGAATTTTCATGCTACTATTGTTTGATTCAGATTTCTTACTTCACATGAAAGGTCCTGAGATCCAATCCTCAGTGCTTATTATAGTTCACACTTGACCAAGCTTGAGCATATTCTGTGTGGTAACCTCTGATTCTCCTGCTGGTCTTTCTGGTTTTCACTTTTGTCTGTCGATTTGGTACTTCGTTGCCCTTCGGTTTTGAATAGGCTCCTGTGATTATCCTTATTTGTATACATGTCTTTTCCTTGAATTAAGAGAGGACTGTCGCCCAGTTACTGACCACCGTTTACGGTGGTTTCTAGTAAATTGGTAGTGCAAGTTTGTGGGTTCAGAATAGCAAATCACAGTCTTTGCTTGACCTTCCGTTCCCAGTCAACCCAATTGTACTCTCCTCCAGTCTCGTTCAGGATGGTCTCCATTCCAGATCTTGTTAATCAGATGGAGGTTTAAGTTAGCCAACCTAGTTAATGCTCTGTCACAGCTATATTCTAAAACTGCCGTAGCCCAGCGTTCTCATCCTGATCATAAGGTGAAAATGTTTCTCCCAGATAATTTCCCAGGTGACAGGGAGAAACATTCTTGGAGTCCTATTTACTATATTTTCAGGTAAATCCTTTGGCCTTCCAAGCCTAGACGTAGTGGTCTCCCCACTCCAAATGGTCTCCCCAGTCCTGGGCCCTGTAGCTTTCCCTCGCTCGAGAGAAATGGTCAACCCTGCATCGATTTTTTTTAATCCCTAAAGTCTGTTTACTCTGAACCTGATCATATCATGCTTGCGGAATCCAAACTATTATCTGGCACTCAAGCAAACAGTCTGTTTTTAAGACTTTATCTCTGTCTGTGAGAGATAAAACAATTTCAGGACAGGCTATGATTGATTATGGATCTGTTGCTAATCGATTCATCGATTCTGCCTTTGTTTGGGCTGTAGGTTTTGATTTGGTTCATCCTTGGATTTCATTGGAGTAGCCACTCCAATGACCAAAACTCATCTGTTCCGAATTTGGCAGGTTTGGCACCCATGAACCCAGAGACCAAACAAGCACTGTTTTTCAGGATCCGGGTCTGTGTTAACTGCTGAAGCACTTAGAAACCTCAGGCATGTCCCTTGTAGACATTTTTGTGATTGTCCAGGCTTGACATGTGATTCTGCAGTATAAGAGCAGGATCATATATCCAGATGCCATTAAACCTAGGAGACAAATTTAGAGAGGGGTTGCTGCTCATCAGAGGGACAGTCAGATAGGGAGGGACTTGTCAAAAAACAGCAATTGCCCTTATCAGGGTACTTAGATAGAGAAAGAAGGATGCTGTTAATAGGGACAGGTAGAAATCTGAAATAATTGCCCTTTTGAGGGCACTGTGAAGAACTGCATTGAGTTACTGACTGCGAAAGTGCAGGTATATTCTTACTGTTTATAGAAGATTATACAGCTATACTTGGAAAGACCAGACAGGAATATTAGTATTTACTGCATCATCCAGCAAGATATTGAAGGTTCTGTCTCAGTATAGTGACAGGTGCTGCTGTCAGTGAATAGCATCTAATAATACGTCAGTTGTAATGTTGCTGCTGTCAGTGAGTAGTGTCCAGTAATACTTTGATCATAAAGTTGCCACTGCCAGTTAATAGCATCCAGTAAAATTTTGATTGTAAAATTACTCCTTTCCGTGAATATTGTGCAGTAATACTTAGATCAAATGTTTGCAGGCCATTATGACCAATAATATTAATTATGTTCTGCAGTATATCATTTGGATGATTTTTGGTTACTACATGGCAAAACAATCAAGCTTCATCTACAATACAGAGAGGGAGCAACACTATGGGGGTCATTTACTAAGGGCCCGATTCGCGTTTTCCCGACGTGTTACCCGAATATTTCCGATTTGCGCCGCTTGTACATGAATTGCCCCGGGTTTTTGGCGCACGCGATCGGAATTTGGCGCATCGGCGCCGGCATGCACGCGACGGAAATCGGGGGGCGTGGCCGAACGAAAACCCGACGTATTCGGAAAAACCGCCGCATTTAAAAAAAAATTGTGTCGCGAAAATTTCACTCACCTTCATCCTGGGTAGGCCGGTGTATTTCGAGGCATTCCAGCGGACTTCAGCGCAGCAGCGCCACCTGGTGGACGGCGGAGGAACTGCATTGATGAATCCCGGCCGGACCCGAATCCAGCGCAGAGAACGCGCCGCTGGATCGCGAACGGACCAGGTAAGTAAATGTGCCCCATAATAATGATTCCTATCTGGTGTAGTGGGTAATCTACTATGAAGGTCCCATGAAGAGTTTATATGCTGCTGATGAGGATACACATAAATATCTTGGTTGCAGTATGCAACCAATATGGGCAAAGCTCCTTATCCTGCTTCCTGTGGTCCCAGGCCTGCAACAACCCCTGAGCTATAGCGATGAGTTCAAGGCTAGAGCTTTGCAGTAAATCAATAGCACAGCTTTCATGTGTCTCCATCATTAGTATAACAGATTTGGCCATTGAATAGAGGTCATCCTCCATTGAAATCTTACCTATTCTACACTGAATATAATCCATTAAAGAAAACAGGTGAAGACCTAACACACCAACATTTTCAGGCAAATTGTAAAGAATGATGCATCTCCAGGAGAAGAGCAAAGTCCTCTGTAACCACCACAGAGCCATCAATGTCCCCTGGTAAGTCCGCTGCTAGTGCATTCTCTAATTTTTCTATCATTGTAGCGCATATCCAGCAGGGTGGCCACCTATTAAAGGGGTATTCCCACGAAGACAAGATTATTACATTAGGGGGTGCAGAGGTTGCGATCGCACCTGGGCCCAAGAGGTTTAGGGGGCCCTTATGGTGTCATTTTCCCATATGAGAAGACTATTACTATAAACCATACATTATAGTCAGGGGCCTGGCACTGACTTTTTCCACTGTGGCCCACCAGCTTCTTGTTACGACACTGGATTCTTAAATATATTCAGAATAAAAAAAATAACACATTCTCTAATTCACTGCTATTAACAAAAATAGAGCATTTCACAGATATAATTCCAACCTGTATCTATCAGTCCTAGTGTTTACAATTTTGAATGTCCCTGGATATGACCGTAAATCTTGTGACTATGGTTTGATTCTTCTTTATTGAATAGCTTCTCTTCTCTGCACACTGCAGTGCTCTCTGCACCAGCTCCAACTGACCACAGGCACTACCTGCCAGCAGTGTGCAGAGACTTACTTTACAAGCTACAGTCAGATAAGGTCTGTAGCTGTGTGGGACTTTGTGTTTTATTAATAAGGAGAGGGAGCAGAGCTGACTGTGTGTTTTATTGAATAGGTGAGTTAGCAGAGCTGAGTGCATCATTGTGTTTCATATCCATCTCATGGATCTCATCATCTCTCATCTCTGATCTATCTTTTTCTATGTGTCATATACTAGTAGAATGTTCATAAGCTAAATAAGTGTAGATAAACCTGTCCCCTAATAATCTAAGCACATTGTCAGCACACAGCATCTCATAGCACAGAGGAACCATAACGTGTATGCTTAGAAAGTGATAGGACTAAAAACAGGCAAAAAAATGACTAAAATTGCAAAGTAAGGGCTTAAACATCACGAGGGGAATACAATTTGAGAACTTTCTTTCATGGAAAACCCTTTTAATTGCCACTGGTGGCTATTGGAAAAAAACTGTCCCTTCCTCTCAATGCTATAAATGCCTGTGTGCCCGCATTTGCTTGATCTCAGCTCGTTGGCTCCTAGCAGGCCACATAATGGCTATGTATAAACACAAAGGACTTGGTCTTGTTTCATAAAAATTGTCAATTTTTATTTCCTAAATAATCACAATTTACACAATACTTATCGTCTCACAATAATACATAATGGGAGGAAAAGGCCCAAGATGGAAATAGGGCTAACAAATCCCCCTACTGCAATGTCCAAAAATGCATGTATCAATAATAATGCCTGGGCCAATGTCCATAGATAATTAATAGTGTAAAACGTCTACAGAGCTTGAACAGTGTGACACAAACCAGTCTGAAGGTACCTTCCGGCACGTAGTGGTGTGAAATTAATCATAATTGAGGCTTACCTGTAGGCATTTTAGAATATGGGGACTGAGCAAGGGGACTCAAAGGAAAGGTTTTTTTTCTGGGAGCCATTGTAATTTAAGGGGGCTGTGATCTGCCCTCAAATCCTGCGACCAGCTAACAGCCCCCATTGCGGCCATGTGAATGTACCCTTAGGCTCAATCACACTAACATGTGCCTGCTGTACCGTAGCAAGGCAGTCAAATGTCAGCAGCGGGGAGAGGAGGATGGACGCTGCTCACCCCTGCCCCTCTCCATAGAGAAAAATTGGGCACGGTGCCGTATTCCGGAAAAAGATAGGACATGTCCTATCTTTCTCCCGGCTGCGAAACGGTGCCGTAAGGTGCTGCATGTATGCTGCACCGTACCGCTGCCGTGTATGGGGGACGTATATACGCCGTATACACGTTGGCCGTATATATGCCCCCCATACGTTCACGTGAATGTAGCCTTAGTCTGTTTATTGCCATCCTGTGGTAAATAAGATGCCTCTGAATATATCAATCTGTTGTTTTAAAGTGTTTTTATATCCTTGAATGATCACAACCTAGGGTGTGTAAAATGTTGTGAATTTTCAGTTTCATGCATAACATCATGTCTAACAAAGAGAACTAGTATTCCCAAAAGCTCACCATCAAATATACTAAGTTAACCTAAAAAAGGTATTGCCTGATTTCTTCTCTCTTCTTCTGGAACTGTTCTGTAAGGGATAATCACAAGGGTCCTTAAAGGTAGACACAATAAAATTCCAATTTTCCACTTCTATCCATAGGAACTAGGTATTAGGCCCATTGGAAAAATCCGAATTTCTTAAACTTTCATTGACACGATAATGAGTGAGACAGAGACATGACCCAATTGACCTTTTTCTTAGTGTCAAGAGCTTTTATAAGAAATAAATCCTCTCTTATTTATGCTGAGTGCCAGTATTTTCCCTTCCAATTTCTATCCATTTATCCAACATCCAAACATATTTCCATTGTGAAATCATCTAATTTCCATATCCTCTTCCAGTTTTAAGTTCACATAAAACCCATAATGTAAACAGCGGGGCAGTATTTCATTCTCACTTGGCTGGATGTACGTGCTGGCTATTAATGCTCGAATAATTGTTTTCTGTTAATTTGATCATTCTTACATTTTTAAACAAATGATCACTTCCAATAATTTTACAGAGTAAACTAAGAAAAATGCTTAAGGTATGAAATTAAATAGTTTTTATTGGAAATGAAAAGTCGAGAGAGATGTCGACCTCATAACATTTTCTATGGCAATTAATCGAAGGAGTATAAATATTATTTTCATATTCAATAACATATGCAAATGTCGGCCATTGTGGGGAAATAAACAATCCCAATCATTTGACCTTCTAAGCTTTCACCAAAACACTATAAATTTGACACATTTTTGGTGCTGACTGTGGTTTACAGCTTTTCAAGACTATATAATTTAATTAATATCTCAATATAATATGTAACTGGTTTATGAGTGATTGAAGTCTGTGACATCTATGCCAAAGTCTTCCTCTGTCCACAGAATGCACCTTAGGTGGCATTCATTTTCCTTTGTTTTTTGAGTGTGTGAACTGTGGTTAGATTGCTGCCATATTGGGACTGAGCCACGATCGGTTCCACTGCAGCTCACCTCTATCCAGCAAATGGTTAACTTGAGTTATGGACGGCTGGTCCAATCAACTGCTTGGGGCAGTGTCCAAGAAGAACTCATTATACATTTTCCGGATTTCTGCTCACCATTACTTTACTAATCTGTGTATCCGACCTCACATTTATCTGTCCATTCTGTGACCTGCCGCCATCTTGGATTTGATTCTGTTCTGTACGACTTTGTTTGTCTGTTTGTCCCACTGTTTTGTCTCTCCCAGTCTTACCCCGCCTTCTCTATCTCAGACTCTGTTTAGTTATTGACTTGACACTATTTCTGTGTCCTTGGTTATGGTTTGCTGGACAGGTAACTGACAAAGTTTTATCAAACTTCGCATAACAAACTAGTTCAGTCTTTGTACATAAGGAGTAACACTATTTCTGGGGTTTTCTATTTCTTGGCTCCTGGTCACTCTAAACCTTCCCATATAGACTTCTACAGGTGCTCGAAAATCTTTAAAACTCTTCAAAATGTTCTAGATTTCTGCATAATTTTGCATAAATTACAATAGATTTTTAAAAGAGTAGATAAAGGGAACCAAATTTGACAAATGAAAATGACTAAGTTTGAGCCAAAATGTGTTGATTGTCATGGCTTTTGTGGACTTTCACATGTTTTGAGGATTTCTCTTGTTGAACCACATGAGAGAGCTGTGGTGAAAACATTATACTTGGTGATTTATTTCTTGAGGTGAAGAATATACTATCAAATATTTGTGAGTGGCAAAAGTATGTGAACCTTAGCTTTCAGTATCTGGTATGACCACACTGCCCAGCAGTAAGTGCAACCAAACATTTTTAGTAATGGTCAATGAGTCATGCCAACCAGTTGAAGGAATTTTAACCCGTTCCTCCATGCAAAACCACTTTAACTGTTAGAAGGTTTCTTACCATGAACTATTTGTTTCACATACTCCCCCAACATTTCTAGTCGAAAAGGTCAGGATTTGAGCAATTCAAAATGTTATTCTACTTAAACCCTTTTTGGTAAAACCAGTTGTCTTGTCTTGCTATCCATAGGTTCTTGAGCGAATAGGTGTCCCGACATCTTCTTTTAGAAGTTGTTGGTATATTTCCGAATCCCTTGTTTCATCAATGATGTTAAGCTACCCTAACTCAGATGAAGAAAGACTGACTAGATGTCTTTTTACACCTTATATAACAGTGATGGCGAACCTATGGCACGGGTGCCAGAGGTGGCACTCGGAGCCCTTTCTGTGGGTACCCAGGTTGTTGCCCCAGGACAGAGTTTAGCAGACAGGACTGGAACCTTCCTGCTGCTCTCAATGATCTTTTAAGATGACACATCCTTGACTGATTAGAACTGCAGAAAGAGTGAGAAGGTGTGAACAGGGCCAGATTATCTTTTGATGGCCCCATGATTCTTCCAGTATAGAGAGACCCTGGAGAGTAGCTATAATGATGTCTGAATTTGCCCTCCTGCTTTCAACTATATTGGTGTACTCAGGGGACCAGTACGATTGAATGTTGTGGAAGAACAGGGAGCAATAAGTTACTGTTTAAATTGTCAAGTTGCCACTTGATGGTAAATAAGTGGGTTTTGGTTTTAGTCTGGGTACCCAGCCTTTAAAAGGTTCAGCATCACTGCTATATAACATTGATGGCTAAGTTATATAGAATTGTTTCCCCTAAATCCCTTCCTCATCCAATCCCTTCCCTTTCTTGGTTAAACTTGATGGACATGTGTCTTTTTAGCCCTTTACAGAGAACCTGTCACTACATAACTAAATCTCACCCTTCTTTTAGCTAAAAATTGTTTCCCTCACATCCCCATAAAATCAATTGGAAGGGTACACAGTATAATCACACCAAATATCTATTTCATTATTATTTTGTTTCCACAATTATGCATCTTCCTTAAACGTCTCCCAGTCCCAGCTCTATGTGCACCCATACAAAGTCTTTTCCTCTTTTTATGATTTTACTATGTGGCACTTTGTGTGTATTTTTAACCATTGTGTTGAGTTGTATTCATAGAAGCAGGATATACCATTATATGTACAGGCTGATGCTATATATAGCAATTTACCAAGCAATGCGTGAGGAGGATATTGACTGAACATAAGCATAAAAATAACAAAGAAATGGTAAGAATAAAACCTTAACCTTAATTTTGGATCTGATTACAATTACGCTTATTTTCACGTTAGAACATTTTGATTACAGTTTAACATACCTATTCATCATCGTGTGATGTTATTCCGATAGCAACAGCGGGATAAGCCCAGAACATTATGGTATATGCTTGTAATTATGGCATGAATGATAGGGTGAACTGAACCATCAAGTTTACATTAACTGTTGACCCCAAGGTTACTTACTCATTGGATGCAATCATAATCAAAATGACATTTGGAATAGTCACTGATTTAATAATACAGCTGATCTAAATCGGCTGAATCTGAAAGGACACGCAACATTTTGGATTTTTAAAAAAAAATATTTAAATTTTTTTGTATATGTTATAATAATAATAATAATAATAATAATTTTTTTATTTATATAGCGCACACAGATGACGCAGCTCTGCACAGAGCATGTCAAATTGGTCCCTGTCCCTATGGGGCTCACAATCTAAACAACCTCCCAGTATGTTTTGAAGTGTGTGAGGAAACCGGAGGACCCGGAGGAAACCCACGCAAACACGGAGAGAACATGCAAACTCTTTGCAGGTGTGGACCTGGGTGGGACTAGAACCCAGGACTCCAGTGCTGCAAGGCAGAAGTGCTAACCACTTTGGTTGTCAGTGATGCAAAAAAGGGTGACTCAGTCAGTAGGAAGTAGGTCTTAGAGAATTGTGGGAATTAATTAAGATGGGCGTAGTCTCCAACAATAGTAAATATGGCAAAAAAAATTCTCGAAAAAGCTACTTTCTTTACATGCCTTGTCATCCAGAATACTGGCGGACCAGGCATGTTAAATTTTTACTAATGAGTGTAATACTGGACGAAACTGGAGCAAGGGGTTGTCCAGGATCAGATATTTTTATTTATATTTGCCCCAATGGGTGTAAAAATAACAGACAACTTAAACTTCTCTCTGGGGCTCCACTCCAGCATGATGCCATCCATCACTGCCAGCCTCAGTTTGTATCCAGAGGCTCAATGCATGGTCAACAGCACCCACCAGCTACAGCCTAATACAGGGTGTACCAGCAGAATGTAGCTACTGTTCCGTGTTCCAGTGGCATCACTACTAAGCCTCTATATTAAAACAGAAGCTAGTGGTGCTGGGAGGTGTCAGAGAGAGGTAGGTACAGGTTGTTACTCTTATGTTACATAAAAAAACAGTCTGAGAACAGACATACCCTTAATTTCAAGGTGGTGGCGAGGTACAGAATTGTGAGGAAAATATAATAGTCAAAAGGTCGGAGCAAGGATCAGAAAAAAAACCTCTTCCTGATAATTCACTTATTGCCTTCCTAAGATTCTTTCTCAAATTGTATTTCCTGATTGGCTGCCTCTTCATTTACTTGGGGAGGATTTATTAACCCCTACAAGCCCATGTCTTTTTTCGATTTCCATTTTTTGCTCCCCTTCTTTAAAATTTTATATTTCCATTTACAGGGCTTTCTTTGGGCTTATGCAACATTTTCCTTATAGCTTTCACTGTCTGCTCCAAATGACACCTCCCCTTAATTGTTTGGGTTGGTGCTATTACAGAGATACCAAATTTATATAGGTTTATTACCACATGTAGGTAAGAGGTTCCTACTTTGACAGTGGAGAATTCATGAACAATAGTTTAGTGCTGCAGCAGATTGATCATTGTGATGATGAAATGGGGCATAGTTTAAGACTGTTGGAATCTATTTTAGGAGAAAGGGTACCATATATACTTGTGTATAAGCCGAGATTTTCAGCACACGAGTCAATAAAAACAAAAAAACTTCCATACTCACCCTCCGGAGGCCCGATGGTCCGCGTGGCTACCGATGTTCGGCGGCTCCTCTTCTGTCTTCCCCACGGCTGGTCTTCGGTCTTCTCTCTTCTCTGTGTTGTATCAGCCGGCAGATACGCGTCCACTCGATCTGCTGGCTGGCGCACAATATCATGCAACGGTGTCGCTGCCGATGACGTCATCAGCGGCGACACCGTCACGTGATATTGTGCGCCAGCCGGCAGATCACGTGGACGCGTATCTGCCGACTGATACAACACAGAGAAGACCGGAGACCAGCCGCGGGGAACGCAGCATCAGGGAGCCACCTGTAGGTGAGTATGGAAGGTTTTTTTTTAAATGTGCCTGGCAGTATATTAAGGGCTGGCAGGCTGCATACTTTAAGGGGGCTGGCAGGCTGCATACTTTAAGGGGGGTGGCAGGCTGCATACTTTAAGGGCGCTGGCAGTCTGCATACTTTAAGGGGGCTGGCAGGCTGCATACTTAAGGGGGCTGGCAGGCTGCATACTTAAGGGGGCTGGCAGGCTACATACTTTACGGGGGGTGGCAAGCTGCATACTTTAAGGGGGCTGGCAGGCTGTATATTTTAAGGGGGCTGGCAGGCTGTATAATTCAAGGGGGCTGGCAGGCTGTATACTTCAGGGGGGGCTGGCAGGCTGTATACTTCAGGGGGGCTGGCAGGCTGTATACTACTGGGGGCTGGATGGCTATATACTGGGAGGCTGAGACCAATGCATTTTTCACCCTCGGCCTATACTCGAGTCAATAGGTTTTCCCAGGTTTAGGGGGTAAAATTAGGGGCCTCGGCTTATACTCGGGTCAGCTTATACTCGAGTATATACGGTAGGTAAAAAATAGGCCAATTCACAACATTTTATTGGTAAAGTGCATGAATGGACAACGTGTTTCGGGTGCGTACTGCTCCCTTCATCAGGTCCAAAAGATACAAGTCCCCTTATAACTTTTTCCTAAATTCAAAGTGGGCTAGGATGTGATATTGCACAGTAAAGGATAATCTTGGTGGATTACCTTAGTCCTTATGGCTGTGAACTCAGGAGTAAGTTATTGATAATTGTTGCGAGCCGGCACGAGCGCTGTGTCACGAGCGCTGAGGACTTGTATCTTTTGGACCTGATGAAGGGAGCAGTATGCACCCGAAACGCGTTGCCTATTCATGCACTTTACCAATAAAATGTTGTGAACCTACAGCAGCGCAGAATTGGCCTATTTTTAACCTACCCTTTCTCCTCAAGACGATCCACAACTCTTGACCAGTTCTGGCCACCTGCTGCAGCTCTGCAACTCCTTTGATTCAAGACAGTCCACTTTTGTTAATTCATGTAAATGCTTGTTTTGATACCACATCTGTTTGTACATACACTTCCTTCAACCACAAGACCATTGTGTTAGCGCTGTGTTATGTTTTTTATACCCTTCTAATGGATTCTATTTTAGACCTGCTTTTTGGCTAGGTTTCTTTTGTCACATGGACTATTTCCGACAAACCATGCCTCCTTTTCTGAAGGCCAGATCCCTTTGTAGGACAAGTTAGAAAAGGAAGGGTTTTATTAGTTTGGCATAAGTTGCGTCAGAAGTCTGCTCAAAGTGGCTTCATAAATTCCTCCTATGTTTTCCCATAAAACAAGTTTGACCCTATCCACAGCATAGTGCCTTACTTGCTGATGAGTGGGGGTCTCAGTGATGGGACTGTTGGACCCATTGTCGCCAGGCTGACCCGTTCATCTCTATGAAGCTAACGGAGATGGCGCTCGGCATCTCTGTCTGCTCGACCATGAGCGACCAGATGCTCCGCTCAGCTTGGGGAGAGACGAGGGAACCAACGGGGGTACATTGGAGCCATTGAACCCCCCGTTCTTGTGATCTGTGGTGGTCTCATCACTGAGACCCTACTGATCAGCAAGTTAAACCCTATCCTGTGGATAGGACCTAACTTGTTTTGTGGGAAAACCCCTTTAAGGCTCCTGCGAACAGCTCATCAGCCTTGATATTAGAATTGGATATCAGACCAGCAGCTCGGAATACAATTTCATAGATATTGCATTAGATTTAAAAGAACCAAGATCAAAAATGTAGTTTGTAAGTTAAAAAAAATTCTTAAAATTTCATAAATTCTGGCATGGGTACACAGTATAAAAATAACTTGTAAACTCACATGAAGCACATTATTTTTATAAAAAAAATAGCCACACAATCTCCTACTCCAGAATGTAGTATTTGGACTAAAAAAATTACTGGCATCTAACTGTGTACTCCCTTTTCTTAGTTCTGACCCATGACTCCCTGCGGCCATGTCCACACACACTGGTTTCTTTATATAATATTGGAGATCTCTTCAACTAAGCATGAGGTCAGTTGTACCTTGTTTTGCACCTATAAAATCTGTAATTGTACTCCACAAAGAAAACATCTGCATTGGAAATATATATTTAAGATCACTGCAACAGACAGACCCACCTGCTAATTTCTTAAAACCCTGGCAAAAATGCACCTAAGACGTCCCCAAAAAACAGAGAAAAAACTGATCAAAATAAAGATACATGTCCCCTTATGAGTGGAACATGCAGTTTTTCAAATTTCCATAATTTCTAATCACAGCAGCCTCCTCTCCCTACATAACTGCCCTGAAAATATTTAGTAAGTCTCTGCCTGTTTCACTGATCCTATGTAGAGCAGCAACCTCTCCCTGGCTCTGTCTCCTGTTTGTAATGGCGCTTGACATATGACCTTCACAGCCAATCATATCCATGCTCAAATTGGGGCATGGCTGTGGTTGTTAAGAGACTGCAAGCTGTTTTTTTGGCTTCTCAGCATTCAATCAACCATCTTGCTCCGTTTTCTGGAAACATGAGTGCGAAGGCGGCGCAAAAGCGTTTTGGTGCCAAACTTGGCATGTTTGGTACGGGCCCAAATTTGGAGGTTCAATATATCAGGATCTGAGTCGAACCGGCATCGGGACACATGGGTTGCCGGCTATAACTCATAGCCGACACCCCAGTGTAACACCCGCGGTCGGAGTGGGTGTTATGCAGCATTTAACATGCCTTTGGGGGATCTTTCATCCATGATGGCCCCCCCCCTGCGCCGTCTTCGGGGGGGCACCGATCATTGCTATGGCAACCCTTAAGCTAAAAAATGACTGCGTCCTTAATGGCTTAAAAGAGGTAGTGTACATAAGACATCCACTAATATCTATTATATTAATGTCTGTAATATACAGCACTATCCATCTGAATTGAATCTATGAGACCATCTCCAATAATAAAGTTGCTAACATGGGCTTATTAGTCAGCAGCGTTATGCTTGCTGCTCCGGGGGCTGAACTCTTTGTATTGACTTTATCAATGGGAAATCAAAAACTTCAGCCTCCTCTCTCTCCACAGTCTCCGTCTGCTAGAAGAACCGACAAATGGTCCTGTAAAATAATATTATTTTAGACTTTTAATCACAACCCACCAAAGGAAGGCACGTTGACATTAATGGGCCAAAACAGAAGTACATTTGTACATTTTGTACACATTTTTGAATGATTGCATCCTATACCCGATAAAATGTTGCACAATTATATACAAATTCCCGAAATAGCTCCAAACTTCCATCTGTGTATATTTCCTGAAGACTAGTGTATTCAATCGAAGGCTAGAAAATTCCACTGGTGCCATAATTGTTAGGAAACATCTGAGTTACTTTGTACCAACACCACGACTTCCCTACACGAGTATTATCGGGTTCACAATTTGTGTCTGTTTTGTTCAACAGCAGACAGTTTTGTGTGAAAAATCGATGCTTTTAGTAATTCCTTTGGTCATCTTGAGAGATGGTCTATGGAAGTATTTTTTATGTTTTCTTTAGAACTATGCAGCAAGTCAAGAGTCAGTGATTTAAGAACAAATGTTAAGCCAGATTCTCTGTTTAGATTTGACACAGATTTCTCAGAGACAAGACCCCCCACAATGATTCACATTGTGGATTGGTTATTTACTTTAAATAGTCAGCGCTCACTTCCCATTTCTATCACTGCCTTACTTTACATCTTTTATTTTTCACTGTAATCTACTATGACTGAGAGAGTTTTCTCAAACCCACAACTTCTTTCCAGAGACATCTTGGGGAAAAGGGGTAGTCAAAAATGTTCTCTGTGGTGGAGACTTGGAAGTATCAGCTCAATCTGGTACATGAAATACATAGATGGACATACATTTAAAAGCCATGTGTAGTACTACATTTCTCCTGTAGTGGCTGCTGCAAGGATGGTGATCAGCTTGGTGGCCAAGAGACAGATGAAATCAGGTAATCACCATGGTGGCTCTCATATTAAAAGGTCACTGTTCTCTTTTCCTTTTCTATAAACAACCAATCTAAATTATGGTTAATCTTTGCTATATGAGCTTGCACGTGTTAATCACTAGCTATGTATGACCTGCAGATGGCACTAACCTTTAAATTGTATTTAATTTATCCAAATTGTCCTATGAATGAAACTTTAAAGCTTGAAATTATATAAGCATAGGAAGTCTGATCATTCACTTCTATGGGGTGAATGCTAATCACACATTTTCATTTATTATCATTTATGAGCATGATGGGGGATTCTTTAAAATGTATTGTAACGGTCCATAGACAACAGAACTAAAGTCTCTGTGGGAAGAGTCTGTGGACCAGTGGACCCTCTGGACCACTGAGGTGATGGAGCTAGCCGCAACCCAGGACCGGAATCTAAGTGGCACCTGCTCTTCACCAGAGCCTGCCACAAAGGGGGATGGTCTTGCTGCGGTGGGATGCCACCAGGTTGTTCCATGGGTGCGACTATACAGCCAGGGAAACAGGGGTAGCAGGACACAGTCAGAGCCTGGGATGACAGCAGGAATACGGCTTGGAAGGATGAGCTGGAACTCACGGCAGGCAAGCAGGCAGGAGCTTGCACACGACCCAGGCGGACTGGAATGGACAGGTCCTTAAAGAAACACAGGAGACACAGAGGCGTCTGGAAATGCTAAAGACACACTGAAGACACGGAGGTGTCTGGAAACACTGAAAACACACTGAAGACACAGAGGTGTCTGGAAATGCTGAAGACACACTGAAGACACAGAGGCGTCTGGAAACGCTGAAGACACACTGGAGCATATGGAGCATATGGGAACTCTGGAATCTATCTCACACCAGTACAGGAACAGCTTAGGGAAGCTTGGTATTGAAACCATGAAGATAGACACCGAAGACAGGGCTTTCACTTTCAGGAACAATCCTGAACTGAAGATTATAATCTTCGACAATCCTTATACTGAGTGCACAGGGAAGAAGACCAAACACAGCAGAAGAGAGAACAGATAACAGATAAACAAGCAAAGTTGACAGAAGCGGGTCAAATCCAAGATGGTGGTGAAGCACAGAATCGTATAACAGGAGAATGGTCAAATAACAAAGCAGAGGTCAGGTGCACAGTAAAGCAAAGCGAAAGCAAACACAAATAGGGAAAAATATCAGAAGACTAGTAAAACCAGCAAGGTTTAATGGAACTAGGCAGATATATAAAGGAGTTTCTGAACGCTGCCCCCAGCAGTTGACTGGACCGGCCATCCATCAATCAAGTTAACCTGGACAGAGTGAGCTGCAGAGGACCTAGGTGTGGTTATATCAGTACCAATATAGCAACAAACTTAGCCATAGTTCACACACACAAGACACCGATGAAAATCAATACCTCCAAAGCCAAATTCTGCAGACAGAAGACGATGTTGCCACAGATCTTACAATGGCACATTGAAGGTTGCCGAAGTTTTCAAATATAATTTCCTCTGGTTCTTCAGTGGTGAGTATAGTAAATATGGCAGACCAGAGTGTTCATGTCCATGCCTGTCCAGCTTCCTTGCCCCGTCACGACCAAAATAGTGTGCGGGGAGGAAAACTGGAGGATGGGGCATGTCAGATTCCCTCCTATATGACTAGGTAATCTGTTAGGGATGTCAAGGTTTTCACTGTTCCTCCCTATCTATGAGAACTTCTATAGATGCTAGATTGTCAATGGATCTACTTACATTGAATGTACCTTCAATAAGAAATGTAGGGGGAGATGTATTAGAAATCTGAGAGTACAACTCTTCTAGTTGTCCATGGAAACCAATCAGAGCTCAGCTTTCATTTTATAAACAAGATAGAAAATAAAGCTCTGATTGGCTGCCATGGGCAACTAGAGCAGTTCTGCTCTCAGACATTTCTGATAAATCTCCCACGAAATGTTAATAGACTAAACTGAGTAATGGTCGAGGGATCAATTGCTCCCTTGCACCAAGTATCACTAAAAAAAAAAAGCTTTTAGAAGCAGAGATATAACACGTTATCTTCTATATTACCCCCTGCCCCCGTGCAGGAATCATCATCTTTTATGATCCTCTTCTCAAAGTATGCATTTATTAATATCAATTTAAGTAAACTCTCACATTCTTTGCAAAAAATAGCCCAAGTTCTTCACTTTCAGAAATGAATGGAATTCTGAGAATAATCTATTTGTAGCCTTCAGACAATGTCCATGCAGTTGTGTAATAGCGGTTTCTAAATCATCTCCAATATAAAATCATTTCGAAGGCCATTCATAATATTAGCATTATTGAAATATTCAACATTTTTCTTCTGCTGAACAATATTTCCATTTGTCTGACCATATTCTACATATCTATCTTATGTATCAAGCGGTTAATGAGTCAGTCATCCGGGTGCAGTAATCCACATATATCACATATGTGAGGAGTAACTCACCCGGTTGTGTCCGCTATGGAAGTACACACATAATTTCCATTTTACGTCACCAATGTATATTTTGCTACACGTCCATTATATCGGGAAAACACGTAATTCCACTAGAGACAACAGAACCGCATTGTCAGGTTTTATTCTCCCAAATACTTTATTGCTTATCCCATGTGTTCTAAATGAAATGCTCTATTAATCGCTAATTTTTCACGTACATTCCATCCTAATTTTCTCATTATTTCTCATAGAGAAATGATCAGGGGCTACATGCAGGAATAGCTATGAATAGAGTCCTCAGTAGAGGTTCATTGGACGGTCACAATAATTACCAGCACATACTGGCTGGCCGCCTAGAGTTAAAAAGAAAGAAAGCAAAAAAACAGCAATTGATGCAAACAAAAAACAAACACATTTTTTATATCATCGATGATTATTCACATTGAATATTATTAAAAAACAGCATTAATGTGTATATGAAGCGTCACTTATACCAGTTATCGAGGTAGCAATCAAATAGTTTGGGAGGTTTGAGGTGGAATAAGGAACTTTACTTAATCCCTTGACGGCCAGCCCAAGTTAGTTTATGGGTTGGGGGTTGTCTCACAGGCTCAGCTCTCTCCATACATGGCAAGTGTCACCTGTATTATGCAGACAGGGTGGATTAAGACCACCATGGGTCCAGTGCTGTATGTATATTATAACCCCTACAAGTCTGGAATCACTTCCTACATATCGAATCCTGCTTACTGGAATCAAGCTTCTTGGGGAATGGAGGATGTGTCCCTTCTCCCTGCTTTCAATCTGTGGTTTTAGAACCTTTGGAGCACCTTCAATGGTCCAGAAATGGCTCTTGTGTACATGTGTACTGAGAGCAGGAACAGATGTACAAGGATTTCATGGGTGAAGGTCCTTCTCAATATAAAATTTGGTGGGTGGTTTCGGTAGCCATGCGTCTCCTAGAAGCCTTTGGCACCGGGCTACCCCCAAACCGTCTATATTATAATCCAATATAGTATACAGCTATTACCTGCCTGTAACTGAGGTGTCATCTGTCCAAAATTGACACTTTTGCATCATTTTGCCTCCCATAAATATGTAGATAAAAATTGATTAAAAAGGTTGTCTAAATGGTATAATTGAAAAAATGAATTACAAAATGGCAACTTAACCAAACCCTCATAAAGCTGTCTAACTGGAAATATGAAAGAGATGGCCTGTGGAAGGAGAGGAATGAAAAAACAAATGAAAAAAAACTAAACACAAAAACCTGAGTTTCAAGGAGTTTTACAGAATTCTTGAAAACCCAACAGGCTTCCATCTCTCGGTAATGCCATTGCGACCCTTATAAGTCCCCTTACACTCCAAGCTGAGTTGACAGTGATCGGCTGAGGATCAGTCACTGGCCTCAGCAGGCTGTGGTGATGTAGACGACCAGTACAACACTGGACTCGGGAGCCAAACGGAGTAAAAATATTTATCATTTTTATGCTTATACTTGCTCATGTGGTGTTTTCCAAAATACCAGGAAAACCTCCTGCTAAATATCTTATATGGGACCAACAAGTCGATTAGTCACAATAATCATTTTTTAGTAGAGATGATACAACCAGTCAAACCCACTTTTCCATCAACAGGGGGCACATAATCAAGCAGTGTGGACTTCAGGGGACCCCTTTTCTGGAGAACAATTTTGAAATAATTTATGTTCCAACCACTATAGAGAAAGTTTTCATAGATAAACATGTGATTTATTAAATAATGACACAAATAATGACACAACCCCTTTAAAGAATAAATTAGAAAGAATCAATTTATTTGTTATACTTGATTAATACTCTTATACCTGTTATACTATGCTTACTAAATCTGTTGTACTCCTGTAAATAAGAATTATAATGGCTTGATACATGTTATAATGATAAATTATAAACTATATAACTTTTCAGGAGCTCCTAGAGTCTATCCTAATGAAGAATGCTACAATCTTACATGACCACCATCCCGGAGCTGATGTTGTGGCCGGTAGGTCTTCCAACTCTATAACAGTTGTGTATCATTTGAGGGCTACAAGAGGACATAATACCATTTAGGGGCTACAAGAGGGATTTATACTGTGTGGGGAAACTAAGTGGATAGGCATAGGTGTGACCTAATATAGTTAAATTTGTACCATAATTTTCAGTCCACTTTACTTTCTCCCAAAAGTAGGGAGGTACTGCAAGCTACAATCTATATCACGCTAGTCTAACACAGCTCTTCTCAAGGGAAAATAATTAAGTTTTACAGTATAAGAAACGTAGACACACTTCACATCTAGTTAATAATAAATGTAGATCTCTAAAAACATAAATCTTTAATAATAAAAAATCTTTTTTTACAGCACCATCATTTTCCACGGTTCATTACAAGTTATATTACACTACAGATATGTATCAAGGTTTCAGATAAATATATGCCGGCATATGAGGATCGGGGAACAGGCATGGGACAGTGATATAAGTTCAGTAACAGGGTACAGGCTCTGTAACTGGCTTTAGAGTACAGGTTTGGGGTTCCAGATCAGGTAGGACACAAGGTTTTGGGTTCTGTATCAGGCAGGAAAAATGTTCCAGATCAGGCAAGAAACAGGGTCCAGGGTCAGGCTTGGGTTCAGGCAGGATAAGGGATTCCAGGTCAAGGTTCCAGATGAGGATGGGGCTTCAGGGTTCCAGATCCGGAAGGAAACAGGGTTCCGGATCGGGCAGAAGTTCAGGCTACCGGTTCAAGCTAGATAAAGGCTCAGATACATGTTCCAGTTCAGACTGGGGTTCAGAGTATTGGCTGAAGCTAGACACAGGTTCAGATCCAAGTTCTAGTTCAGACCAAGGTCCAGGGTACTGGCTTAGGCTGGATACTGGTTTAGATACAAGTTCCAATTCACACTGGGGTTATGGGTACTGGCTCAAGCAGGATAGCGGCTCAGATACATGTTCCAGTTCAAATTGGGGTTCATGGTATCAGCTAGGGTTGTATATTGGATCATGTAGAAGTTCCAGTTTTGACTGTAGTTCAGGGTACTGGCTCAGGCTGCATACAGGCTCAGGTACAAGTTCAGGGTTACAGGTCCAGCAAAACAGACAGTAGTACTACAGGTGCAGATGAAAGTATATCCAGGCCTGAGTGAACTGAGCCCTGAGAATTTTTCCAGCCCCAGGATGCCGCCCCCCAGCATCTGTCTAGCTTGACCCTCATTACTCAACCCACAGCTGAGACCAACAGTGAGCCTTAGATTGAACCACCCAACTTTCCAGGGATAAGATGTTATAAGGTAGCTGTCAATCAACTCCCAGCAAGGTAAATGTTGGTGTGGCTCACAGTTTCTGATCTCAGCAGTTATTCAGACGATTCTGACAATATGGGGCACATTTACTTATTGGTCCCGCTGAGTTCACAAAAGTGCTTTGTCCGATGATTATGCACTGTGCCGTGCACTGTTCACTAAGATTGTGCGCCTGATATTCTGCTTGTGTTGCTTCCCTGCTCAAGTCCGACAGAGTTCACCTTCCTGGTGCATGTAAGTGCATTGTCTTGTCACACAGTTTGAAAGTTAAGTCCTGCACTCAGTCCGAAGCAGTCGGATCGTCCGGCGGCCCAGTCCCCGATTTGCGTTGCATGAAAGCAGGCACAGCTGCACCACAATCCAATTGCATGCGACACAATGCCAGCGCAAACACCTGTTAAATACCTGTCAAAGCTGCGCAAATCCCGAAACCATGAACAGTCCGACGAAAGTGCGATCCACGACCCTTTGTAAATAAGCCGCTATGTCTGATTCCTCTTAATCTCTCCATAATGCATGTGTTCCAAACTGGGAAAGGGGAGTAGCGTTGTCAATAGAAATATCTGACAGTGGCTTTTCTTCTCTAAAAAAAAAAAAGATTGGGCATGCCGAAATCCAATCTACCAACCCTTCTTTCTTTCAAAATCAGCCATGTGAAAAGAGTCAAGACACAATTAAATAAATTTGTTTGGTCATTTGTTCACAAAATAACCTTTATTGCCCCTTTCATTGACTATATAAGATAGAAATATCTACATTTACATATATTAATGCTTCCAATGTTAAGAGAGTAACCTATGCAATATGGTAAGTCCCGTTCCCTTCCATCGCAGACATTTCATATGTATCTTATCTTCCTTTTCTCAGCACTTTCATCCAATGCTATTTTTATTACAGACAATGTGTACATATTAAACTATCTGACCCCCCATATTCCTGCCTGAGTCTGAGGATGTTTATGTATAGTAAAGAAAAATCTAGAGTATGCACAATAAAATACATTTATAATATCAACATTCACTTCAGTTTATACATTTCTTTGTAATACGTTTCTAGTGTCTGCATAGGGAATCTGAGAGAAGCTTCACATGAATGATCCTTGGTGGGAGCCATATCCTGTACACCTGTGGCTATGACGCATGTGAAATGCCGAAAACGATTAAATTATATTTCAGGAACGCATTTTAAGAACGTAAATTCATTAAAATGGTGACTTTTAGAATTTTACAGTAACATACTCAATACAAGTATAATCAATTACTGAGGTTATGATTGACTTTCACCATTAGGCCATTCCGAAAGTGTTGATGGCCAATCCCAGTACACCCCTGATAATAAAAGATAGGAAGGTGGTGGAGTATTACAAGTATTGGGCTCTAGTTTCCTGAGTCTTATCTGTGTTCTATCCACTATGTTCTAGACTCTTGCTGCTTATACAAGTTTGCGTCAAATATGCAGTTCTATATTCTGATGCTCACGAACCGGGCTTAAACTGACCTGAACCACAGCTGCCTGCTATGACCTCTGGCAAGTGTCTTTAACACTGACCTCTACCTGCCTCAGTCTGTCTACAAATATTTTCCGCCTTACCTCAGGAGATGTTCCAAGCTTGACCTTGCACCATAGCTGACCTCTGGCTTGTGTCTTTAACACTGACCTCTAATTGCCTCCACCTTGGCCGGCTTACAAATATTTTTTGCCTTACCTCAGGAGACGTTCCCAGCTTTACCTATCTCAAGATTGCATGTGCTCCAACTTGTGCCTTGAACTCTGTTACTGACCTCTACCTGTGTTGACCATGGCCTGCCTCACCCCAAATTGATCTAACTCTGAACCATCACTGCCTGCCCAGACCTCCAGCTTGTGCCTCTGCAACTGACCACTACTTGCCTCAACCTTGGCCTGTCTATGACAATTACTTGTCTCATCTCTGGTGCCTCACAGCAACATCTCCTGACCCACCTGGGCCATCTGTTAATGTATCATGACTACTCAGAGAGCAAGTATGAAATAACTTTTTTCACGAACGGATAAGGAAAATCAATGGATGGATCAATGGATGTCAGTCATCAGAAGCAAAGAAGAGAAACTAATACAACTTACATCGCAAATAAAGCCAGTGGCAGGTTCCCATAGAACTCTGTTAACTAACTGACACCCTTCTTTTGGCTAAAAATTGTTTCCCTCAGATACCCATAAAATAACTTTATCTTATATTACCTTGCATCAGAGGGCGCATGTCCTACTCGGCCCGCCCCTCCTAACTATACCTCCCCATGTCCTGTGCCTCCTCTCAGCATATCATGTATGGAAGTCCGGCTCTTCTTAGTGAGATGGATCACTAGGCTCCGCTCACTAAAAAGAGTCAGCTCTTCTGGCTCCTGAATGGCTCCCTATAAAATATATAATAGGGTGCCTCAATCCAACCAGTCACCGCCTTCACTCCACTTTTAACCCGATTTTATTGTGTCAAAGGAAGCGTGCTGAGCCGCTTAGGGGTGGGGTTATGTGAGCTATAGGCTCACTGAATGTAGCTGTAGGTAGCTACCTTCAGTAGCTATAGGCTCACTGAACGTAGAATGACCCATCACTAATGTCATGTTACCAAGGTGATGTCATCTGAGGTCTTTTACCCAGTTACATTTGCAGTTACCTCTACCCCATGTATGTATCTGATCACATGGCAATATCATGGCATGATCACAGTAGCCTCTATGGACTTCTACTCCTCCCTATCCTCAATAGAGGCTACTGTGATTTCATGTTATCAGGTACATACATGGCATAGACTGTGCAATTGTAACAGGACCTTAGCTGATGTCACCCTAGTCACATGACACGAAGTGGACAGTGATGTAACACAGCTCTCTCTCTCTCAATGTTCCACATAGCAGCATGTTCTGTAGCAGTGAGAGCTGTCAATCAGGTAAAGTGAATATTCTGGGTTTCACATCAGGTGATTTGCATGTAAGTTTATTGAGGGTGGGATAATTTGCATGACAGGTTCTATTTAAGTGGAGCTGCTACTTCCATGACAAACTGTGAGAGAAAGCCATCTTGTATCCTGTTTTGGGGTGAAAATTGGCAGGGTCCTCTGGATAACAAACTTGGGGTTAAACCTAAGCCAAACTTGTCTGGTGGCACAGTGGCTCCACAACCCACTATCCATTTTGTAGGGCTAGATCTGGTCAACAGGAGAGTATGAAGAACTCCACATTTATCTCTTACCTTAGTTGGTTAAGTTGAATCATGTGATCCACACTTTTAATTTCTTTAGACATGTTACGATTAAAACATTAAAGTAACAGAAGAATATATGGATAGTGTTATGTATCATCGGTCTGGTGTGAAAAGAGCCCACTTCATTGAGGAACTTACTTGGAAAGGTTTCATATTTTCAGACTTAACAGTGTAATGTTTATTCAGAGTAATCACCCAAAATAATCTCCTGTATTCACAATGGTATTTTATTTAGTAAAAACACAATGATATTCCATTATGTAAAAACACTGCATTGTACTGTAATAGTCACAGTGTATAAAACAACGAGGCGAAAACACATCTTCACTAATGAACATCAAAATGAGTCCCTAACAAGCTGTAATACAGAGATGCCTGTGTCTGCTGGAGCTGGCAGGGTCCAATGGAATTCCCTTACTCTTGTCACCTAAACAAAGCCCCCACAAGCACATAGCCTCCATTCTGATGAGTAAGATTATAGCCAATTTCCCTAATAGCCTTTTTTCCTTTGAGAAGTATTTAATAATAATAATTCCTTTATTTATATAGCACACACAGATTCCACAGCACCACACAGAGCTTGCCAAATCGTCTAAATTTGGAAATTAATGATTAATTACGAACGTCTGATAAAAAAACCTATAATGCTATAAATAAATAAAAACAACAAAATTCAATGTCATTAATCCCAAAATGAGCTTAAATAGTTTGCTTTCATGATTCACTAAATTTAATGGGCTTTCTAAAGTAGGTGAAGTTATCTCCAAGATGACTGTCACTGGAAACTACAAGTCCCATGATCTCATGTTCTCAGTAACTCCTCCTCCCTCTTATGCTTTGCTCTCAGTGACCAACGGTCATCTTATGTTCTGTGTCTCCTCCACAGGAACAAAATCAAAGGGCCAGAAGCATTTTAAGCTAAATTTTAAATAACAACCAATTACATATTTGCTTATATTTTAATGACCCATTTAAATATGAATTATGCTTATTCCTGAAATACCCCTTTAAACCCCTTGTTTTGTGTGTCTACAGATTTTTTCAGGCCTGAACCTACCAACAAACTGCTCAGTACAGTAGCTGGTCAATCCAACAGAATTAGTCAAGTTTTTTGGAGAAATTTAACATTTGTGTACAACTGGCCTTAAGAAGAAAGGAGCTGAGTGGAGCAGATTGGATGTTGAGATGTTGAGTAATGTTAATATAAACTGACTTGTACACTTTAGATCAGTACATTTTCAACAATTGTTAATAAATCAGCTCCTTGGCATAAAATTGTGTTATAACCTGGACCGGTTGCTGGTGCATTCTATAGCTAGTGCGCAGGTGCGAGGAAGGAACGCCTCATGCCGGCCCACTGTATGGCTGGGGATGGTCCCATTCAGGCCCCTGCCTGCCCACTTGGTGTGAAGATGGCTTTAGGGGTAGAAATAGTTGCAATTCCTGGCCTTATTTCTAGACTCGAATGCCAGTAAACTGCTGTGGAAGTTTTGCTAAATCCTCCTTTAGTATTTTACAAGGTAGTTGGGGGCCCAGGTAGATATAATTAATTGGGGCCAACAAGCTACCGGTCTTCCGAAGGTGTTTTGGCCCAACATGATCACTATGTAATGGGGGTCTTCTAACTTTCCCCAATGGATGTTGGGAGCGATAAGAATTGAGCAGTTGGCTTTCAACATGTCTGATCCTCTGTCATAGGGAAATAAGCTTCTGCCAGTTGTGTCTTTGCAGCATTTTTATCACATGCACTCAATGGGGGAGATTTATCAGAAGTCTCTGAGAGCAGGACTGTTCCAACCAATCGGAGCTCATCTTTCATCTTCTCACAGCTGTTTATAAAATGAAAGCTGAGCTCTGATTGGTTTCCATGGGCAACTAGAACAGTTATACCTCAGAAACTTATGACAGATCTCCCCCATTGATTTTATCACATATGTAAGCCATCTCTATGCCAATGCTTTCAAATAATTTCATTTGAATATGGTATGACGGACTTACAAGGATTCCATATACAAGGATTCCTAGTATTTTACAATGTTTTATCTGATGATCTTTACCTCCCATTGTGTCTCTTCTACGCTCTAAACAATGTTGAGTTCTTTGGCTGCAGCGGTAGGTTCTAGATAAAAACTGATTATAAACTTTGCTTTCACCCATAAAATATGTCTTACTGTCCAGAGAAGAATTCTACTCATAACTTTAATCATCTTCATCATTTGGAAGAAAAAACCACAGATAAAGATTAAATATGGAGCTGGAAGGTTGGCAGGCGCAATCCCCAGATAAGAACTTTATGGCAATGAAATGAAATGCCACATTCTTAAGTCAAAGGAAATTTCCAGCTTTCTGGATGAATAGTTACTTGTGTTTATAGATGTATATATGTAATTAGATAACACATCTCGGGATGATTGTTCTTTGTTGGAGAGATGAGAAGCTTTTTTTTTTTACGCAGATTGTGCAATGGATGTTAACCCATAACTAATATTTACATAGGATTTAATGGCTCGAACTGTAAATTCAAAAACAAAGCCCAACATGTCCCGCTGTCAACTATTCCAGGTGGGAGCTTAAAACAGACATAAAGCACGTCTGACAGAGCTTTCCTATTGTTGTAAATATACTGCGGGCAGCTCTGGTTTCAGGCCGCGCTCCACTATACATTGCATTAGCAGCTGTAACTATATCCAGGCTATCCCAGCAGCAGGGGGCCCACAACTCGAAAAAAGAGTCTTCCCAGTGGTGCCACAGCTACAGGGGGTGAGGACTTTTAGTCACACCTGGTTCCTAGTACCTGAGAGACGCCGTAGACTCTGCTATATAACATATAGCACAGAACATATTACACAAATTTCATGATTTATCATGACAACAGAGTATTGATGCAACACTTGTACAAGATCTATAAAATTAGAAAGAGGCGGCACTCCCAAAAAATATTTTTTAAAAAGTGGGGTTACTTCATTCCAGGGTGCAACGTTTCAGCTTCGATTTTAGAGTCCTTTTTCAAAGGAATTGGAGCTGTAACGTTGCACCCAGGAATAAAGTAACCCCCCCATATTAAAAAAAAAAATTTTTTTGGAGTGCCGCCTTTTTCTTCTTTTATTTAAACTCAAAGGACTGATCAATCCTTGGCTCTGCACCCATTGTATTAACTAATGCAACTGAAACATTTATAAAATGTTCATTTGTATTTATCTTTCTATTTATCAATCTATTTCACATAAATCTTTCTCATACCTATCTATCCATCCATCTGTGTTTCCATGGGTTTCCTTTAGGTCCTCTGGTTTCCTCCCACAATCCAAAACATACTGGTAGGTTGATTAGATTTTGAGCCCCATTGGGGGGGATAAGGACTCCACCCCCCAGTACATAGCTATCCATCACACTGCATCCCCAATATATAGGTATCCATCACACTGCACCCCCAGTATATAGGTAGCTAGCACACTGCATCCCCCAGTATATAGATAGCCAGCACACTGCACCTCTGCCAGTATATAGGTAGCCAGCACACTGCAGTTCCCAGTATACAGGTAGCCAGCACACTGCAACCCCCTGTATAGATATGTAACACTCTGTACCCCTCCCCCCAGTGTATAGGTATCCAGCACACTGCCCTCAGTATATAGGTGTACAACCCCCCAGTATAAACGGATCCAGAACACTGCACCCCCAGTATAAAGGTAGCCAACACAGACAACCCCCAGCATTTAGGTATCCATCACACTGCACCCCCCAGTATATAGGTAGCCAGCACACTGCAACCCCCCTGTATATAGGTAGCCAGCACACTGCATTCCCCAGTATACAGGTAGCCAGCACACTGCTCCCACCACCAGTATATAGATAGCTAGCACACTGCACCTCCCCAGTACAGTATATAAATAGCGGCAACCCCCCCCCCCCCCTTGTATAGATATGTAGCACTCTGTACCACTCCCCCCAGTGTATAGGTATCCAGCACACTGCCCTCAGTATATAGGTATAAAGTCCCCCCCAGTATAAAGGGATCCAGAACACTGCACCCCAGTATATAGATAGCCAGCACAAAGCACCCCCTTTATTTAGGTATTCATCACACTGCACCCCCAGTATATAGGTAGCCAGCACACTGCAACCCCCCCAGTATATAGGTAACCAGCAAACTGCATCCCCCAGTATACAGGTAGCCAGCACACTGCTCCCATTACCAGTATATAGATAGCCAGCACACTGCACCTCCCCAGTACAGTATATAAATAGCCAGCACACTGCCCCCAGCACATAAAAATAATAAACTCAGTACACACATTCTAGTGCTCCCGAGGCTCCTCTTCTCCTCTCTTCTTCAGCAGTAGCGCCTGTGTAGAGTCTGTGCGCTCTGACCCTGTGCACACTATGATGCAGCGCCTCATGATTTTTTTTTTCACTGGAACACTGGGTGGTGCTTGGGGCCTGCCCTGCCTGGTGCAAGAAACAAGCCTGCAGTATAATTACAGTATATATTATCTTAATATTATTTTACTGTCATTTTAATTTTGTTTTCACAATACTGTGGGCTGTATAGCACTCCTGTATTCTGGGACCTCTTGAAATATAGTGATGATTCTTAATTTGGCAAAGAATTCCATATCAACTACTACTGCTGAATCCACCACCGGTGTCAGTGGCTTTGGTTGTTGCAGTACATCTCAATTCTAGAGTGTCAGGTTTCATGATGTGGGTGCCTGACACTGCAGGCCCCATAGCAGCTTCTATGGCTGCTACCACTATAGTTATGGCCCTGTACCCTCCTCATTCATTTATATACTGCTCTTCTCCGCTACACAGTGTCCACCTGCTATATAAAAAGCCTGCTATACAGGGCCCTGTATAAAAGGGGAGAAGAAGAGAAGGGTAACTGCTTATCATAGGAGATGGCATTAAGGGTCCTGTAACTTTCCCCAATTAATGTAGGGAGAGATAAGGATTGAACAGTTGGCTTTCAACATGTCTGATCCTTTGTCATAGGGGATATAAGCTTCTGTCATGCACTGATTGGCCTAGCTGAGCCTAGATTTTATCCAATTTTTAGGCCATCTCTATACCACTGTGGGGGAGAGGAGTTCCTCTGTAAATAGAGGGGTAAGGGTTAACTATAGAGAGGGGGAGGGCTAACTATATAAAGGGGGAGAGGTGTCCCTATATAAAGGTGGCAAAGTAGAGAAGTGGGGGGGGGGATCATTGTACAAAGTGTTACAGGGACTGTACTGGGACTTTATGCAGGTCCCCCACCCTCAATATAGTTTACCACCCCTCTTATCTGTGCCTCATTTATACAGGGCCCAATATTAAAGGGGCAGAGAACAAAGGGGTCCCTTCATATATTGTACTTTTAACAAGAATGTGTAAAGTAAGAAAAATCAGGGGGTATTTTGTCATCCCCATGGCTGGTACCACTAGGCAGTACAGTACTTCAAACCCAGCATCAAATATTCAACTTCTGACCCTGGTACTGAGATGACCCCTTAAGTCGATGTTTTCACATTTCACTTCTGTCAACGAAACCTATATTTACCATTATTCAAACAATTAGAAATAATCAATTTCAGTGAGTTTCTTACACTTTATTATATTACCTGACATTACGCACTTTGCAGAATTTGGTGTTGGGTTTTGTGCTACTGAAAGGGAAAAAGTTCAGTAGACATCAATAAACTTTGCACAAAAGAGAAAGATAATTGACTTTGACATGTATTATTAAAGATAGATTTTATCATTTTTTTAAAAGAAACCAGCAGCCCGATACTTGTGGATTGAACTTCAACCACAGGGACGTCAACGCCAGGACCGATCTAAAAAAGAAAAGAGCAGTCAATGGAAAATTATCCCAGAAATCCAATGATATATTTGTTAAGCTGGAAACTTAAATACAAAGTTTTTGGGAACTCTTTCACAATTTAGAATTGTATAAAAGTTATTGGCATATTAAACGATTTGGCCACTCTTTTACATTAGTTGCCCATGTGCTTTTACTTCCTTTTAAATAATCCCTTAATGTTCATCAAGTGATTAAGCAGTCCTGCAACTTACTTTGTATCCAGACCCTCCGTATTGAATAGGAGGAGCTGTAGTAGGAGATTATGACTTAACCTGCCCTCTTCCTGTGAGAAGAAAGATGCTGTGGGAGACACTATAAGGATGAATTAAAGCGTAACTGTAAAGTTATAGTGATTTTACCAAATTATTACATGTGATTCCCCCTTTGAAAACAAACAGAATGATGCCTACTTTTGGCATTTTCTGTTCTGAAAGTGTTTGGCAAAAATCCTTCTCACCAGAGGTAAAGTGGGCGGAGACTAATGTCTGTCAGTCTATGCCCTCAAGCTGAGGCCAGTTAGCTTGCCCACAGATCCCATGATGTCTTGTGTTCTAAAAATAATTTAGCATTAAATGTATTTAGTTTTCCACAAGTAAATGCAGTTAACATTGCACAGTGTACATACAGGATGTACATGGTGACAGCCTGGCCGTTTCCATCACATGGAGGAGCATAGAACATGTAATAAGAGGTAGTAATCATAAATAAATCAGTTACATGAAGTTTATAGCCTGTGCTGTGCGAACACTGAGGGTTAATAGCTTCTCTGCACAGAGCTGATGATGACAAGGTTGAGGAAGGGAGCAGCATGAGGTGCAGAGAGAGAGAAAGAAAGTTCTGTAGAATCACAGACTGGCATGGAGAGACTGATAGGGAACAAGGAGATCTTGTACCTTCCTATTCTGTGCAGGAGACATCTGCTTTCACACTTCAAGCTTTGCTTCATACACAGAGAGCTTTGTCACATGACCATGAGGACATGATAACATACTTACAATTTTCTGTTTCTGTGACTCATTCTTAGTTTACTCTGTGACCAGTGCTGACTGGCCCAGGAATGTTGAGACTTTTTGATTGTGGCACCGAATCAGCAGCCTCAGCAGCCTCAGCAGTCACCACTGAGACCAGTGATGTCTGCAATGGATGGAGGAATATTATAACCTTTATTCTCTCTGGGATTAAAAACAAAGAATGGAGGATCTACCGCTTGTAGTAAACATGAGTTTTATGTTAGCATACACTTTTTTTATACCCTGTGCCTGTATCTGAGCTGGTCTTGTAATGCAGGGGGGACAAGCAGGAGGCAGAGAGCACTGCAGTGTGCAGACATGAGAAGCTATTCATGAGAAGTATATCCAGGGGCAAACAGAATTGTAAATTGATGTTGAGGTTGGAATAATATTTGTGAAATGATGTATTTTTGTTAATTACAGTGAATTAGAAAATTTATTTTGTTATCTTCAGTGTTTTTAAGGATCTTGTTTTCAAGGGAATACCCCTTTCACTTCCACAACTGGTGAAAACTCCATTTGCGGGTGTTAACTCCTTAAATCCTGTAGCACTCAGGGCAAAGTGGGTTGCAAAATCAATCATTCATTATTTTATCCATTATGAATGTTTCACTTTTTGGCTAAATTAATGTATTTTCAAAAAAGTAAATATGATTTCTAAATTGCACTGAATTTCTCTTTAACCCCTGTGAAGAGTTAAAAAAACCTCCTAAAATAGTTTTACATATATGAGGGGTGCAGTTTTTTTTTACATTGACTTAATTTATGGTGTTTTTCTACTATTTAGGCTTCTCAAAGTCACTTGTACACTGAGCAGGTACTTCAATACATGAGTTCTGGTGATTTTCATAAAAAAGGAAAACAAAAATTCCTAAAGTACTAAGCTTTCTAACATCCTAGAAAAATGAGAGGATGCTTAAAAAATCATGAAAACACAATGCAGACCATTGGTAATTGTTAGTTAGTAAGTGCAACATCCCCCACCGGGGCCTAGTCTTTTCTCTTGGGGCCTGGAAGCAGCCGGGGCCCAGGATACCGGAGTGGCTGGCGGTTGCGGCGTAGGCACGCTAGTGTCACGGTGCTTGGTATGGTCCCACAGCCTGGCAGGTCTCCAGCAGGTGGTGTGTGCAAGAAATTAGATGAGGGAGAGGCTGATGTGCTGGTTCTCCCTGGGGCAACCCCTTAGTGTCTGTAGTATGAGTCCCTGTATGATTGATGGGGCGTCCTTGAGGGTGATACAGCCGTAGCAGGGACCAGACGTAAGCAATGTTGTGCAAAAATAACTTACAGTTCTTTATTCGAACCAACAGCAGCAACAGGCCAAACGATTCTATACAGATGGTGGTCTGACTGGGAGTGATCTTGGAGAGTGAACCTCAGGAGTTAGGTCACCAGCCTGGTTGCAGATGCAGGCTGGGATGTAGCTGTGTCAAATGCTGGAAGCTGTAACTTTGTCCTGGTTGTTCTGTGTGAGCTCACTAGAGGTGTGAGGCACACGCTGTCTCTGGTCACTCAGTGTAGAGTTGCTGAGGCCTAGGAGGCCTGTGGTCAGAGCATGTGCTCTGAGGTCTCTCTGGTAAGACAGCAGGATTCCAAGAGACCTTGTAACTTCATGGCCAGGGGTTTTTGTTACTCCCAGTTCAGGTGGTCTCACATCATGGGATAATAACATTAAATACAATTAACCCTTGCCTGTCCAGGCAGTTTCTACCACTGCATAATTACCTCTAGGTGTACTGAATGGTAAAAGGGGCATATTCACAACTACTCCTCTGCCTTGCTCATTGGCAGGGATGTTGCATAAGTAATATGGGTGGTATGAGAATCTGCCTGCAAAAGCAAAAACATTTCTAATTTTGAAAATGGAGAATTAGTCAAAATTTTTGACAAAAAAATTTCAGTTTTTCTCATAAATTAACACAAAACATAGCACCAAATTTTTTTATCTAACATGAAGTACAGTGGAGGGAATTCATGAAGCCACTTTGGTCAGGCTTCTGTTGTAATTTGCACCAAACACATTTATGAATTCTTTTAGACCATTTTTTCTCCCTTTTCCGACTTGTCTGACAAAGGGCACGTGACCTTAGAAAAGGGGTGTGGCATCCAGAAAGGAGCATGGCCAGGAGGTAAATAGTCCATACACCAAAAAAATGGCAGGTCAGAACTAGATAGTTTCAAACTGCAACTGATTCATCTTCACTTTGTCAAAGTAAAAGACCAGTGTTGTTGACCTCTACACTGTCGGACTGTTGACCTTTGCACTTTGTCGGAACCTGTGCCACATTAATGTGTCATGAGTAGTGATGAGCGCACCCTAATCACAATGTTCAAGTTCATTCCGTACATTGCAGATTCGGGGTCACAAAACACAAAACCGGACTTCAGTCAGAAATCCGGGTTTCCACTTCTGCCATGGGAGATAGGTGTTGTGGGTCAGCGTGATGTTATAAACCCTTCTCGACTAGGGCTGGCTCCCAGGGGAGGAGGAGGTGTATATAACTTGCCTTGTAGTAATGGCGGCGCTCAAAGGAACACGTGCACACTTCGACTTGAACTGTAGGGATGCCGGCCACCTTGGTGAGCTATCCTCCTCAATATGCTTCGCAATATGTTCCTCCATGTGCTCCTCAGCTGCATTGCTCTTTTCTCCTCACAAGCACAACCTCTGCTTGCTGTGCTGATTCACTGTGCTTCCTCTTTGCTCAGCTCCTCTGAGCCTCAGGCTCTCCTGTGAGCTCCAGGTCATCCTGCTTCAGGGACTGCTGACTCCTTCAGACTCCTTCTGAACACTGACTACCTCCTCTTAGACTACCTCTTAACTCCTCCCTTCTTCTTCCCCTAATCCTCTGCTGCTCTCTCACCTTGGTAGGCCGGCCCCTTCTTTATTAAACATATAACAATTAAATATATATACACAGTACGTTGCCATTGCTGTAGGACCCAACATTTTACACAAAGTGGAGGGTGCTACAGACACATCAGAGAAGTTACAAACTAGTCAAGGGAAACTTTCAATTGTTGTCTATTATAAATACATGTAAAAAACAAATCGCTAAAACAACCACAAGACATGACCAAGTTGATAACATTTAAAAAAGATAATCCGTTTTTTTTTCATGATTTTAGAATTTAATAAAAGTTGATGTCTAATAAGCGCCGTTCTAGTAAAATAACTGCGCAATTAGGACCCGTGTAGAATCATTGAAGCGTGAAGTGAAACCGCATCGTTCTCTTCATCATTTCACTAATCCATACAATTATCATTATAAGTAAGATTATAGAACATAATTGTTCAATTAATATTACAGAGATTGCCCGGAGCTCTTCTTTATAATTACATCTCAGGTCTCCAATCAAGTTTTCCATTGATTGTGGTTCGGTCATTACTCAAAGATCTTTGAAGGTGAAATAACACCACCCATTCTGTTATACACAATGAAATACGTGTTTGGTAATCTGTTCAAGCTGAAAAACAGAACGTTCCTTACAAAAGATGAGGTTTTTCTAAGTATAATGGATACATATTAATGCAATACGATGACATACATGCAGATTATAGTGATCGTGTGCCCATGTGACTGCAAGAGACATGATCGGAGAAACTGCTCAATCTGCTGTATAAGAACACTGATTGATATAGACTATAGATTAGTGATGGCAAACCTTTTAGCGACCGAATGCCCAAACTGCAAACCCAAATCCCCTTCATTTATCGCGAGGTGCCAACCAAAATTAGAGCAGTATCTTATTGCTCCCTGTTCTTCAACAACGTTCAATCTTACTGTTCATCATTGTTGCTTCTTTCCAGTGTCCCTCTGTACACAGAGAATTATGGGGCCAGCAAGAGGTCCTTCAGAGATAATTAGGCCCTGTCTACTCATTCTCCCTCTTCCTACAGTCCCAAGTAGCCAAGTAAGTATCACTTTAAAATATGACTTAAACCCGCATCTTTTAAGTTGCTTGGAACTACAGGAAAATTCTTTGAGTTCTGTCTGGTGTGCTGGGGCGATGGCCCAGGTGCCCACAGAAAGAGCTCGGAGTGTCGCATCGGGCACCCGTGCCATAGGTTTGCCACCACTTCCTTAGGGGAAGCAATGGGAGAGGTTTATCCAATGTATTGGAATCACAGTATGTGGGGCTGACGCTTAGTGCTGGAAAACCTGCCACAGGATTACTGTCTGTGAGGCCATTACTGGGAAATCATGGGAAGTCAATGCCGAATTTAAAAGAAACCTTGTGGCATGACATGGAATTCAGTTTAACCAGTCCCATCTGCAGACATCCAATGATACTCATTACTGCAAATCTAGAAACTGCTTTGGATAGATTAGAGGTCAGTGATGGTGTCTGATATATACTCCCTCCATTGCAATTAAACTGGAGAATTTAAAGACCTTCGTTAGGATTACCTGCCCTTTTTCGCATTTTGCATTTCCATTTTTCACTCCCCAACTTCACAATGATGTATAACTTTTAAAATTTTCCATGTAGAGAGCTGTATATGGTCTTGTTTCCTGTGTAACAAATTGCACTTCATAGTGACGGTATGTTATAGTCCATGCCGTGTACTGGGAAGTGGAAAAAAATTCCAAATGTAGTGAAATTGGTGAAAAATACATTTGTGCCATTTTCTTGTGGGCTTGGATTTTACGTCTTTCAATGTGCAACCCAAATGACATGTCTACTTTATTCTTTGGGTCGGTGCGATGAAGGGGATAACAAATTTATAAAGATTTTATAATGTTTTCATACATTTACAAAAATTAAAACCTCATTTACAAAAAAAAAAATTCTTCATTTTGCCATCTTCTGGCGCTAATAACAGTGTATGGAGCTGTGGGTGATGCCATTTTTTTGCACCTTTTGATGATACTTTCAATGCTACCATTTTAAGGACTGTATGACCCTTAGAAAACTTTTAATAGAATTTTTTATATTTTTTTAAAGGGACAAAAAAGTGGCATTTTCAGTTTTGGGCGCTATTTTCCGTTACGGGGTCAAACACCGGGAATAATCATTATTATATTTTGATAGATCGGACATTTTGGGATGCGTCTATACATAGCATGTTTATGATTTTCACTGTTTATTTATACTTATATCATTTTTAAGGAAAGGGGGGATTTTTTTTTATATTTATAATTTTTTTTAACTGTTTAACATTTTTTCTTAAATATGTTTCAGACCCCCTAGGGTACTTTAACCTCAGGTTGTCTGATTGATACAACCATATACATCCATGCTACAGTATGGCAGTACAGGCGGTCCCCTACTTAAGGACACCCGACTTACAGACGACCCATAGTTAAAGACGGACCCCTCTGCCCACTGTAACCTCTGATGAAGCTCTCTGGAAACTTTACTATGGTCCCAGACTGCAATGATCAGCTGTAAAGTGTCTGTAATGAAGCTTTGTCACTGGGTAAAAACATTTTTTTGTCTGGATCTACAATTATAAAATATACAGTTCCGACTTACATACAAATTCAACTTAAGAACTTGTATGTTCTTAATGTATGTTCTTGTATGTAACCTGGGGACTGCCTGTATATGAAGATTTTACACATCATCTATTACAATGTGCAAATCACACATTGTAATAAATTGGTTAAAACCAGACAGCCTTGGGTCTTTGTATGAACCGAGGCTGTCATAGTAACCAATCCCTGCCCACCTCCCCAATGATAGGGGTGCGGTGATCGAATCCAATATGGCGGTGCCCATGTGCCACCAGCATTTAAATGCCTCCGGCAAACATGGTTAACAACTGCAATAGGTGCCAGCATCGACTATGTTACCGGTGGGTGTTTGCTGCAATATGCTCAGCCCGTGATGCCTCTCCATACAACGGGAGCCAACGTTTGTTGTACTATTACGTCACAAGTTGGTAAGGGGTTAAGTGGACCTGCTTCATCCTCACACAATTAGAACTAATGCATGCCAATCAAGTTGGCCGAAACTGCTACTAGTGAACTGTCAATTGGGTGGTCTCTAATCATCTCATAGACACCACATCTTGGTGTCCACCCCACAGTGTGAATGGTTTCTTCAGCAATTGCTTCTTATCTCATCTATAGAGAAGTGTGGATTGACCACCAGGAAAGGTTATTTCCATAGATTATGGGTTATTGTAATACTTGGGTTTGTCATGTAATAAGAAGACTAGAGCTGTCCAAAGTCTGATAATTTCATTTGATGGCGAGCTTTGGTATCGTTACTTGACAGGTTGTATAGAAAATCGCAATCTGATAAAACACTCTTTTACATAAGTTGCTCATGTGCCTTTACTGCCTTGTAGATAACCCCCGAATGTTCATGAAGTGATTCAGCAGTCTTGCTACTTACTTTTGACCTGTGTGCAGACCCTCCATGTTTCTTTCTTTACATCTCTGAACTATGCTGAATAGGAGGAGCTGCAGCAGCAGAGTGTGTGTCATCCTCCTTCTCCCCACCCCTCTCCCTTCATCTGTCAGTGTGGATGGACTGTGAGAGGAGAGACAGTGACATCACATGGAAGACCTGGAGCAGTGAAAGAGAAGGCAGCTGTTTGTGTGTATGCAGAGGGCAGCCATCTGAACTCATGTGAACAAAAGAAGGGGTTCAAGTTGGCAAAACTTTTGGGGACTCAGGCTCCATTTATTTCAGTCTCTTTAATGATGAAGTATAAATTCACACCTATGTTCATCCAGTTCTCCGTTTTATTATGATATAGCATTTATATGAGTGCAGTAGCCTGTGTCTTTCCTGTTGCTAGAGTAAGGTTTCTGCATGTAACCTACAGTATATGGAAGTCAATGGGGAACAGAAGGTGGACGGAGACTTTCCTTTCACCTTCCGTCCTCAGCCTCCATTAAACCCTCCTTATTCCTCCCAGCGCAGACATGACCTGAGCCAAGTGTGAACTGTTACGTGATTACCTTGTTCAGCCATGCTTACTGCCTGGGGATAGAAGACAACATTTCCTGTGTAATACACTGCTGGTAGATGCTATTATACAGCCTGATACTATGCAGAATCAGAATCACCAGGTTATTCATTTTTCAAATTGCATGATTCATTTGTATAAAGTGTATAAAGTAACATTTTGTAAATCTTGAGGAAATCTTCAGGAGGAAACCATAGAGTAAGAGGAGGATACTCTATAATGAATAAGAGGAGGACACCCAGTATAGAGTGACAGGAGGACACCCAGTATAGAGTGACAGGAGGACACCCAGTATAGAGTGACAGGAGGACACCCAGTATAGAGTGACAGGAGGACACCCAGTATAGAGTGAGAGGATGACACCCAGTATAGAGTGACAGGAGGACACCCAGTAAAGAGTGACAGGAGGACACCCAGTACAGAGTGTCAGGAGGAAACCATAGAGTAAGAGGAGGATACTCAGTATAGAGTGACAGGAGGACACCCAGTACAGAGTGACAAGAGGACACCCAGTACAGAGTGACAGGAGGACACCCAGTACAGAGTGACAGGAGGACACCCAGTATAGAGTGACAGGAGGACACCCAGTATAGAGTGACAGGAGGACACCCAGTATAGAGTGACAGGAGGACACCCAGTATAGAGTGACAGGAGGACACCCAGTAAAGAGTGACAGGAGGACACCCAGTAAAGAGTGACAGGAGTACACCCAGTACAGAGTGTCAGGAGGAAACCATAGAGTAAGAGGAGGATACTCAGTATAGAGTGACAGGAGGACACCCAGTACAGAGTGACAAGAGGACACCCAGTACAGAGTGACAGGAGGACACCCAGTACAGAGTGACAGGAGGACACCCAGTATAGAGTGACAGGAGGACACCCAGTATAGAGTGACAGGAGGACACCCAGTATAGAGTGACAGGAGGACACCCAGTACAGAGTGACAGGAGGACACCCAGTATAAAGTGACAGGAGGACACCCAGTACAGAGTCACAGGAGGACACCCAGTATAGAGTGACAGGAGGACACCCAGTAAAGAGTGACAGGAGGACACCCAGTAAAGAGTGACAGGAGGACACCCAGTACAGAGTGTCAGGAGGAAACCATAGAGTAAGAGGAGGATACTCAGTATAGAGTGACAGGAGGACACCCAGTACAGAGTGACAAGAGGACACCCAGTACAGAGTGACAGGAGGACACCCAGTACAGAGTGACAGGAGGACACCCAGTATAGAGTGACAGGAGGACACCCAGTATAGAGTGACAGGAGGACACCCAGTATAGAGTGACAGGAGGACACCCAGTATAGAGTGACAGGAGGACACCCAGTATAGAGTGAGAGGATGACACCCAGTATAGAGTGACAGGAGGACACCCAGTAAAGAGTGACAGGAGGACACCCAGTAAAGAGTGACAGGAGGACACCCAGTACAGAGTGTCAGGAGGAAACCATAGAGTAAGAGGAGGATACTCAGTATAGAGTGACAGGAGGACACCCAGTACAGAGTGGCAAGAGGACACCCAGTACAGAGTGACAGGAGTACACCCAGTACAGAGTGACAGGAGGACACCCAGTATAGAGTGACAGGAGGACACCCAGTATAGAGTGACAGGAGGACACCCAGTATAGAGTGACAGGAGGACACCCAGTATAGAGTGACAGGAGGACACCCAGTATAGAGTGAGAGGATGACACCCAGTATAGAGTGACAGGAGGACACCCAGTAAAGAGTGACAGGAGGACACCCAGTACAGAGTGTCAGGAGGAAACCATAGAGTAAGAGGAGGATACTCAGTATAGAGTGACAGGAGGACACCCAGTACAGAGTGACAAGAGGACACCCAGTACAGAGTGACAGGAGGACACCCAGTACAGAGTGACAGGAGGACACCCAGTATAGAGTGACAGGAGGACACCCAGTATAGAGTGACAGGAGGACACCCAGTATAGAGTGACAGGAGGACACCCAGTATAGAGTGACAGGAGGACACCCAGTAAAGAGTGACAGGAGGACACCCAGTAAAGAGTGACAGGAGTACACCCAGTACAGAGTGTCAGGAGGAAACCATAGAGTAAGAGGAGGATACTCAGTATAGAGTGACAGGAGGACACCCAGTACAGAGTGACAAGAGGACACCCAGTACAGAGTGACAGGAGGACACCCAGTACAGAGTGACAGGAGGACACCCAGTATAGAGTGACAGGAGGACACCCAGTATAGAGTGACAGGAGGACACCCAGTATAGAGTGACAGGAGGACACCCAGTACAGAGTGACAGGAGGACACCCAGTATAAAGTGACAGGAGGACACCCAGTACAGAGTCACAGGAGGACACCCAGTATAGAGTGACAGGAGGACACCCAGTAAAGAGTGACAGGAGGACACCCAGTAAAGAGTGACAGGAGGACACCCAGTACAGAGTGTCAGGAGGAAACCATAGAGTAAGAGGAGGATACTAAGTATAGAGTGACAGGAGGACACCCAGTACAGAGTGACAAGAGGACACCCAGTACAGAGTGACAGGAGGACACCCAGTACAGAGTGACAGGAGGACACCCAGTATAGAGTGACAGGAGGACACCCAGTATAGAGTGACAGGAGGACACCCAGTATAGAGTGACAGGAGGACACCCAGTATAGAGTGACAGGAGGACACCCAGTATAGAGTGAGAGGATGACACCCAGTATAGAGTGACAGGAGGACACCCAGTAAAGAGTGACAGGAGGACACCCAGTAAAGAGTGACAGGAGGACACCCAGTACAGAGTGTCAGGAGGAAACCATAGAGTAAGAGGAGGATACTCAGTATAGAGTGACAGGAGGACACCCAGTACAGAGTGGCAAGAGGACACCCAGTACAGAGTGACAGGAGTACACCCAGTACAGAGTGACAGGAGGACACCCAGTATAGAGTGACAGGAGGACACCCAGTATAGAGTGACAGGAGGACACCCAGTATAGAGTGACAGGAGGACACCCAGTATAGAGTGACAGGAGGACACCCAGTACATAGTCACAGGAGGACACCCAGTATAGAGTGACAGGAGGACACCCAGTATAGAGTGACAGGAGGACACCCAGTATAGAGTGACAGGAGGACACCCAGTAAAGAGTGACAGGAGGACACCCCGTAAAGAGTGACAGGAGGACACCCTGTACAGAGTGTCAGGAGGAAACCATAGAGTAAGAGGAGGATACTCAGTATAGAGTGACAGGAGGACACCCAGTATAGAGTGACAAGAGGACACCCAGTACAGAGTGACAGGAGGACACCCAGTACAGAGTGACAGGAGGACACCCAGTATAGAGTGACAGGAGGACACCCAGTATAGAGTGACAGGAGGACACCCAGTATAGAGTGACAGGAGGACACCCAGTACAGAGTGACAGGAGGACACCCAGTATAGAGTGACAGGAGGACACCCAGTATAGAGTGAGAGGATGACACCCAGTATAGAGTGACAGGAGGACACCCAGTAAAGAGTGACAGGAGGACACCCAGTAAAGAGTGACAGGAGTACACCCAGTACAGAGTGTCAGGAGGAAACCATAGAGTAAGAGGAGGATACTCAGTATAGAGTGACAGGAGGACACCCAGTACAGAGTGACAAGAGGACACCCAGTACAGAGTGACAGGAGGACACCCAGTACAGAGTGACAGGAGGACACCCAGTATAGAGTGACAGGAGGACACCCAGTATAGAGTGACAGGAGGACACCCAGTATAGAGTGACAGGAGGACACCCAGTACAGAGTGACAGGAGGACACCCAGTATAGAGTGACAGGAGGACACCCAGTATAGAGTGAGAGGATGACACCCAGTATAGAGTGACAGGAGGACACCCAGTAAAGAGTGACAGGAGGACACCCAGTAAAGAGTGACAGGAGGACACCCAGTACAGAGTGTCAGGAGGAAACCATAGAGTAAGAGGAGGATACTCAGTATAGAGTGACAGGAGGACACCCAGTACAGAGTGACAAGAGGACACCCAGTACAGAGTGACAGGAGGACACCCAGTACAGAGTGACAGGAGGACACCCAGTATAGAGTGACAGGAGGACACCCAGTATAGAGTGACAGGAGGACACCCAGTATAGAGTGACAGGAGGACACCCAGTATAGAGTGACAGGAGGACACCCAGTATAGAGTGACAGGAGGACACCCAGTACAGAGTCACAGGAGGACACCCAGTATAGAGTGGAAAGATGACACCTAGTATAGAATGAGAGGAGGACACCCTGTATAGAGTGACAGGAGGACACCCAGTATAGAGTGAGAGGTGAACACCCAGTATAGAATGAGAGAAGGACACCCTGTATAGAGTGACAGGAGGACAAAGTATTGAATGAGAGGATAAAGTTGCTGGTGAAATTCTGGGCATCCCCTTCCACATGCTTCATTGTCTATGAATTATGCATTAGGTAACCGGCATTACAGCAGTGTATATATATAGAAAGTGCCGGCTTGGAAGTTTCTCCAAAGCTCCATTATTCCTGCCGTGTAGAAGTGCCTTTTCATGTTCCTCCTGAGCCCACTTCAGGCTGTCTTTAGCGCAGGACTTCCTCTTACGGTACGGCTTTATTTTAAACACGCTGCACTTATTCCTCTTGTAGACTCAATAGATGCACTGAAAGCATTAATCCAATATAGTGGTTTCCTGCGTTCTAACAAAAATCTAATGACAGACTGTACATGGTCTGATAATGATGTCATCTCTGTGTGTCCTGTAGCTTCCCTCAGCTCTATGGCCTCCGAATTAGGATTACTGGTCATCTTAATCATATTAATGGATCAAAGGTTGACAAAAGCAAGCACAAAACCAGAGGTGTAACAATGTAAGGAGGTTGTTGGAACTCTGAAGAATCTGTGTGACACTTACTTTCTGCATATCATTTCATATTAAGCTTCCCCCAGATTCTACAGGGGCTGTTCCTTTAACCCCTTAAGGACGGAGGGTTTTTCGGCTAATTTCTCGCTCTCCAACTTCAAAAATCCATAACTTTTTCATTTTTCCGTGTACAGACCTGTGTGAGGGCTTATTTTGTGCGTAACAAATTTTACTTTCCCGTAATGTTATTTATTTTAACATGCCATGTACTGCGAAGCTGAAAAAAAATTCCAAATGTGGAAAAATTGAAAAAAAACCGCACGTGCGTCACGTTCTTGTGGGCTCAGTTTTTACGACTTTCACTCTTCGCTCCAAATAACATGCCTACTTTATTCTTTGGTTCGGTGCGATCGCGGTGATACCAAATTTATATAGATTTTATTGTGTTTTAATACATTTTCAAAAATTAAACGAATGTGTACAAAAAACAAAAAAAATTTTTTGCCATTTTCTGACGCTAATAACTTTTTCATACTTTGGCGCACGGAGATGTGTGAGGGGTCATTTTTTGCGAAATGAGGCGACGTTTTCATTGATACCATTTTGAGGTCTGTGCGACATTTTGATAATTTTTTATTTCATTTTTTATGTTATGTAAAAAGGTGTAAAAGTCGCATTTCGGACATTTGGGCGCCATTTCCCGCCTCGGAGGTCACCGCCGGCCGTAACCGTGTTTATATTTTGATAGATCGGGCATTTTGGAACGCGGCGATACCTAATATGTCTGTGATTTTTACTGCTTGTTATGTTTTATATCCGTTCTAGGGAAAGGGGGGTGATTTGAACTTTTAATATTTTATTAATTTTTTTTATTTTTTAAACTTTTTTTTTTCTTTTTTTTTTCACTATCTTTTAGACCATCTAGGGTACATTAGCCCTAGATGGTCAGATCGCTCCTACCATATACTGCAATACTACAGTATTGCAATATATGGCATTTTTGCAGGTCATACATTACAATGAGCCACTGGCTCATTGTAACGAACCTGCATAAACCATGTAGCCTCGTGTCAAAAGAAGACCCGAGGCTACCATGGTAACCAATCGCCGCCCCCCGATGACGTTCGGGGGCGTGGCGATCGAAAAAAAGATGGCGGCGCCCGCACGCCGTCGTCTTTTAAACGCCGCCGGCGGCGTTTAGAGGGTTAATAGCCGGTTATTAGCGGTGGGGGTTTTGTGCAAAATGCAAAAACCCCCACCTCTGTATGAAGAGGACTCAGCCCGTGAGCCCTCTTCATACATCCCTTATACCTCTGCGCCGTAGAGCTACGGCGCAGAGCGTTAAGGGGTTAAAGGGAACCTGTCAGCACATTTTCACAAATAGAGCTAGTGACAGGTTCCCATAAAACCATAAGCTAAAAGTTGTTTCCCTTACATTCCCATAAATCAACTTTATAATAATAATCTTTATTTATATAGCACCATCAAATTCCGTAGCGCTTTACAGATCAAAACTTTATCTTATACTAGCTGTAGCCCCGACAATGGCAGGGATGGTTGATAACTGCTCTTAGCTATAACAAAATATAATGGGTTGATAAAAATATGTCTAATGTCAAAATTTGCTTAGATAGATAGATATATTTACGACTTTTTGTAAAAAAGTCTCAGTGAGAAAAAATTCAATAAATCAGCTTCAGCGGACGACATTCTGCTGGAAACCTACATCCAGTTACCATTTAGAAATATTCTTCAGTCTAAGTTCTTTTTTGGGAGGATTTTATATAAAAATCAAAAAATGGATATAATTTTATGTTTTATTGATAATATTACTGTTTCAGCTTTGTATATAGAGATGTCCTGTCCCTGTGTGTCCTGTACATGGTGCGGCCGCAGTCACCTCTCCTCTATCACATACATTATAAGGAGAACTTGTGGTCTTCAGCAACGTGTCCTTACACTGTATATCACTGACCCATTACTGTATGCGTATAGAGGGCAGCGGGAGGAGTCAACCTTGGCAAAAGATAGTGATTGGCTGTTGCCATTGTATTTGGCTGTTTCCCAATGAGGTCAGTGCCCCTTATATGGAGACTGAAATAACTGGGGACCTCCCTCCTGTGGGATGTGTTCAGGTGGTGAGGGGGGGAGGGGTTAATTTGACCAACCCCATATTATAATGGTTTATATTGTTAAGCTATCATCATTGTTTTCTGTTTAAAAGAATCAATTTAAAAAATATATATTAGAAAAACATCAAGAACAGCTGCATGACTGATTCTCCTGATGTTTACGAAAAAATGTTTATGTAAAAAATAAACATGAGGTTACAAAATAACAAAAAAACAAAAATCCCTATTAAAGCCTATGGGAGAGTGAAAATCTGCATCAATGTGCAGTTTCCATGCAGAATGCTCAGTCAAAACGGGTGGGAAAAAAAAGAGGAAAAAAATTGCATGCAGAAAATCTGCATTAAAATCGCATTTAAAAAATGCACATATCCACGCTCCAAAAATTAAAAAAAAAAGGTTAACTTTATTAAAGTTGTGGCCACCTTCACCTTTATTGATTTTCAGTGCTGACCATTTTTTACAAAAATTTTTTAAATCTATGTACAGTATATCCATCTATCATATTTCCTCACAAATTACTTCACATATTGGGGGTCATTTACTAAGGGCCCAATTCGCGTTTTCCCGACGTGTTACCCGAATATTTCCGATTTGCGGCGTTTTCCCCTGAATTGCCCCGGGATTTTGGCGCACGCGGTCGGATTATGGCGCATCGGCGCTGGCATGCACGCGATGGAAATCGGGGGCGTGGCCGAACGAAAAACCCAACGGATTCGGAAAAAACGCTGCATTTAAAAAACAAAAAGTGTCGCGGAGCTTGCACTTACCTTCACCAGGAATAGGCCGTGTACTTGAGCGCATTTCAGCGGACTTCAGCACAGCAGCGCCACCTGGTGGACGTCAGAGGAACTGCCTTAGTTAATCCCGGACGGACCCGAATCCACCGCAGAGAACGTGCCGCTGGTTCGCGAATGGACCGGGTAAGTAAATCTGCCCCATTACCTCACACATAAGCTGTATTATACTCTTTAACCCTTTCACGACCCGTGACGTAATAGCAAGTCACGCGCGGCTGCGGGTGCATGGAGAGGACTGACAAGTTGAGCCCTCTCCATAGCCAGGAAGTTTTTGCTGCATATTGCAGCAGAGACTTACTGGTAACACCCGTGATTGCTGCCAGCAAAGCTGCAGGCCGCCATCTTGTCGAGGATCGTCGCTCCCCGTGACAGCATCAGGGAGCGGCGATCCCTCGCCATGGCAGCCTCGGGTCTTCCGAATACCTGAGGTTGTCTCGTTTAAACTCTTTCATTACAATGTGCTATAAGCACATTGTAATTAATGAGGAGGAAAATCCCCATATAATGCCATACTGTAGTATGGCAGTATATGATAGGATCGATCAGACAACCTAGGGTTAAAGTACCCTAGGGAGTCTGAAAAATAGTAAAAGTAAAAATTTTAAAAAGTTAAAAAAATAAATTATAATTAAAAAAAAATTAAAAATTCAAATCACCCCCCTTTCCCTAGAACTGATATAAATAAACAGTAAACATCATAAACAGATTAGGTATCGCCGTATCTGAAAATCCCCGTTCTAAAAAATATAATAACCGTTTTTCACTGCATTTAACCCCGTAACGAAAAATAGCGCCGAAAGTCTAAATTGGCACTTTTTTGCCATTTTGAAAAATATTTTAAAAAAACAATAAAACGTGATTAAAAGGTCGTACAGTCCTAAAAATGATAGCATTGAAAACATCATCAGAAGTTGCAAAAAAAAGATACCACCCACAGCTCTGTACACAGAAGTATAAAAAAAAATTAAATATAAATTTCTACACAAGTTTTTAATTTTTGTAAATGTATGAAAACATTATAAAACCTATACAAATTTGGTATCCCCATGATTTCACTGACCCAAAGAATAAAGTAGACATGTCATTTTTGGCGCACAGTGAAAGCCGTAAATTCCAAGTTCTCAAGAAAATGCAGCAAATGCGTTTTTTCACCAATTTCACTGCAGTTCGAAATTTTTCCCGCTTCCCAGTACATGGCATGGAAGAATAAATACCATCACTATGAAGTGCAATGTGTTACACAGAAAACAAGCTGTCACAGAGCTCTTTATGTGTAAAAAAAAAAAAGTTATAGATTTTTGATTGTGGGGAGTGAAAAATAAAAATGAAAAAACAAAAAATATGCCAAGGTCCTTAAAGGGTTAAGAAAAATTTATCACAAGCGCTGGTGTATGTTAAAGCCACGACCCCCATGACCTGGCATAGTTTTCAGTAAAAAATTTCATTTAAAAATTGTGCAGGAATAGGGTAGTCACCGTAATATCAGCACTTCAATGCCAAAAAACTGGAGTAGAAGCATGAACAAATCTTCCCCAATGTCTATACTTACATACACTCAGCTTTAAATATTATATGACCTGGCATCAAAGGTGTCCCTCCCATTTACTCCTCCCTATGTTCCATGCCTCTTCTCAGCATGTCATTTGACCAGGGTGATGTCATCTAAGGTCCTTTAACCAGTTACATTTGAAACATCTACCCCATGTATGTATCTGATCACATGGCAATATCATGGCATTATCACAGCATGCCTCTATAGTCTTCTACTGTGCCCATCTTACATGGAGGCTGCTGTGATTTTATGTGATCAGATAAATACATGGGGTAGTAGTTGCAAATGTAAAAGGACCATTGATCTCTCAATGTTCCACAGCAGCATGTCCTAGCAGTGAGACCTATCAATCAGGAATAGAGATGAGCAAGCACTAAAATGCTCGAGTGCTCGTTATTCGAGACAAACTTTTGCAGATGCTCGAGTGCTCATCTCGAATAACGAGCCCCATTGAAGTCAATGGGAGACTCGAGCATTTTTCACTGAAAGAACACATTGAAAGAAGAACACTGAAGAACACATTGCAGATGTTTGCAGATGTTTTCACTGAAAGAACACATTGAAAGAACACTGAAGAACACATTGCAGTTGTTTCTGTACATCTGCTAACTTATCCGAAGACCCGAACGGTGTTCTTCACAATAGTATGTGAAGAACAATATGTGTGAAGAACACATTGCAGATGTTTCCATACTATTGTGAAGAACACCGTTCTGCACGCGTGTCTTCGGATAAGTTAGCAGATGTACAGAAACATCTGCAATGTGTTCTTCACTAAAATGATCCTGTGATCAATGTGTTCACTGTTTTCATTGTATTCTTCACTGTTCTTCATTGTGTTTTCTTAAGTAAATGCTCGATCTCGAGCAGGGGAAATACTCGTCCGAGCAACAAGCCGTTTCGAGTACTCTAATACTCAAACGAGCATCAAGCTCGGACGAGTATACTCGCTCATCTCTAATCAGGAACAAGAGGGGCAGGGCTGTAAAGTGAAGACCCCATTACTATCATTGGACTCATATCAGGTGAGTTGCATATAAGTTAACAAAATTATTTTTAGCCTTACTGCCATGGAAAGGAACAGGTTAGGGATAAGGGCAATGCTTTCTATACATAATTTTTTATTAAGTAACTATTTTGGGTGGGTTAATTTAAATGGCAGGTTCTCTGTACGTAGGTATCTGGGGGCTTTGTGGTCACAATGGGGCATCTTTATATTGTCACCTAATGCTATGGGGATCAGTAAAGAGAAAGTGTCCTATCTGGAGGGGTCCAATGAACTTCTCTACATTGTGACCTGAGCCTATGTGTGTTGTGGAAATTATTGTATTTAATTTCAGAGTTCAGGTACAACCTAACTAGTGATGCCTCAGCAGAAGATTTATCCAGGCAGTGATGTGATAGGACTTTATAATACACTCAGTGATGCCACAGTAAAGAGAGAATATACACAGGGATGTGACAGTACAGGGACAATACATACAGAGATGTGACAGTACAGGGATAATCCATACAGAGATGTAACAGTACACGGACAATACACACAGTGATGTCACAGTACAGAGATAATACACACAGTGATGTCACAGTACAGGGATAATACACACATAGCGATGTCACAGTACAGAGATAATACACACAGTGATGTCACAGTACAGGAATAATACACACAGTGATGTCACAGTACAGAGATAATACAAACAGTGATGTCACAGTACAGGAATAATACACACAGTGATGTCACAGTACAGGAATAATACACACAGTGATGTCACAGTTCAAGGATAATACACACAGTGATGTCACAGTACAGGAATAATACACACAGTGATGTCACAGTACAGGGATAATACACACAGAGATGTCACAGTACGGGGATAATACACACAGTGCTGGCACAGTACAGGAATAATACACACAGTCATGTCATAGTACAGGGATAATACACACAGTGATGTCACAGTACAGAGATAATACACACAGTGATGTCTCAGTACAGGGATAATACACACAGTGATGTCACAGTACAGGAATAATACACACAGTGATGTCACAGTACAGGGATAATACACACAGAGATGTCACAGTTCAAGGATAATACACACAGTGCTGGCACAGTACAGGAATAATACACACAGTGCTGGCACAGTACAGGAATAATACACACAGTGCTGGCACAGTACAGGAATAATACACACAGTGCTGGCACAGTACCTGGATAATACAGTGATGTCATAGTACAGGAATAATACACACAGTGATGTCACAGTACAGGAATAATACACACAGTGATGTCTCGGTACAGGGATAATACACACAGTGATGTCACAGTACAGGAATAATACACACAGTGATGTCACAGTACAGGGATAATACACACAGAGATGTCACAGTTCAAGGATAATACACACAGTGCTGGCACAGTACAGGAATAATACACACAGTGCTGGCACAGTACAGGAATAATACACACAGTGCTGGCACAGTACCTGGATAATACAGTGATGTCACAGTAAAGAGTTAATACACATAGGGATTTCACAGCTAAGGGCTGTGCGCCAGTTTTCTGTTGAACTTTGCGCATTTTTTTAGTGCAAATGGGTTGCACAAGTATTTAAGAAGTGTCCACGCCACAAATGTGTTGCAAATGGCCCTTCTGTATCGCAGCTGCACTATTCTTCATGCAACAAAATTTTTGTCATTGAAATGGGGCGTTCCGGTGCTCAGTCGGACCGTGCGCCAGATTTAACAAGCAAAGTCCAGCAGAAGTGTGTTGCACGCCCCATGATAAAGCTGCACCAAAAAAAAGTGGTGCACTCTGTCGTGGCAGTGCAGAGGGCGCCAGATTCATGAAGAACATATGGCAGAAATCCTGAAATCTGGCGCCCCCTGCACTATACACAGGCAAACTGCACATAGTACACACTGCACTGTTCTTAGTAAATGAGGGCCTATGTGTCAGTAGAACATTGTTAGTGCATTTATATTGTGTTTATTATTAATATTCATTATTGTAATTAATTATCTTCATAAATAAAATAATTTTTCCAAGCAAAAATATTTCATTATCATTTTTATTTGACCCCCAAAGCTTTTTTTTTTATTTTACATGGAGGGGCATGGAGGGGCATGAAGGGGGGAGGGGCGGACCGGTGGCAGTGTGGGTCTACATGGGGCGTTCCTGCCCTGCATCTGTAGCGGTAGCAAACTTTTAAAGGGGAAAGCTCGCATGCTGCAAAATATAAATGATAAAACCAGCACAGCTCATTCGGATACATAAAGAGCCCGGAGCCTCTTGATATTTCAGGCCGCGCCAAAGGGACCTCAACAATATCATACGAGCGCTGGCGTATGATAACCCTTATTTGTGTTTTTTGGCAAAGGTACCCTCTAAAATATAAAAAAAGTTATGAAACATTTATTTTACTTGTTCACTGAAAACAACTTACCTATCCCACCACGGAGACAAACATATGAAGCTACTTATGTTATATGTACCATATGTAGAATACTGTGGCACTAAAATAATTAAAAGAAAAAAAAATCTTTATTGAAAAAAAGGTGACAAATTTGGTATAATCATAATCAGACCTAACCACAAAAAAAAAACTACACCGAGCACAAAAATTGTGGAAAGCACGAACACAGAAGTAAGAAAAACGAATCAATTAATTTTATGTACAGATGGTGCAATTACTTTTCATGCATAAAAAACAGGCACAGGGATGAAAAAAAATGTAAAAAAAAAAATTGCCAAACATTCAGAAAGAAAAAGTCTATTCCCAGAAATCGACAGATCCTTAAGGGGTTAATGAGACATGGAGTCTAATTATAACCAATCTGTTTTTTCGATTGCACTTTTACCCCATTCGCAGTAATACGTAGTTTGCGGCCCCCGTCCTACAAGGCGTTGCCATCAAGCGAGACCATGTGAAGGAGCAGAAGGTAACACGATTTAAGGGCTTGTTAGCGCCGTACATTCCAGTTGTAAATTAGTCCCATTGTACCTGTATGGTAAGTGAAAGTGACTCGCATTTTCCACACTGGAGCTCACGAGATGAATTACTTGGAATCTGCCACTTTTTTTTTTCATCTCCAGAAGGTCAGCACCCCGACCAGAGTTTTATTTTACTACCGATCACTGTCAAAGTTGAAAAACAAGATTCTTTTAGCACGAGCAGACAGGAGCATAAAAGTCTGTTTTATTCTTTTTGTCTAGACGTACCTTTCAGATGGCGTATACCTCGCTCATAAGCTTTTCATATGGATCTATGGCACGCTACAGACCGAGAGGGAAACGGTTTTGTCATGTGAGAAAACCAAAAAAAAAGTTCTCAGGAGGGGGGTTGGGGGTGAAATCCGCTACTAGTAGAGTCCTTGAAATATGGAGGGCAGACCTGATGAGATATTGTTCTGCAGTGTATTGCCTCAAATTAGGTCGGTCAGGTGGGAACAAGATCTTCAAGTTTTGTGGCTCTGGGTCCTTTAATGTGTCTGATCTAGGTCAGCATTGACTTTGAGAGTCCCGGCCAATTACTACACTTAGTAATTGGACACCAGCGCACTACTATGTGTTTTGGCCTGGCCCAAAAAACCTGGAATATGGAAATGTTGCTCGTTGTACCGGGGGCTTCCATACCACAATGTCAACGGGTTGCAGTTTACACCTGCCATTTTCTGTTACTCATTACCAAAACCAGCCTTTAAACAAGGTTATAAGTAGCCTCCAGCTTTATGGAAAAACGACACATTGTAAGCATTAGCGAAGAAAGTTACTATATTTTTTTACTAATGTTTTAATGCTCTTAAGGATTTTCCCGACATCACTTGGATGTTATTTTATTTTCGTTTTTTCCTCCAGTAGTAGTACAGTAGGATTTTTCTTGAACCGTTGCCAAATTGAACATTAAAACCAGGTGCTTGCACTGGCACAATCGGCTATAACACCTGTGAATAGAGTTAAGATTACATCATGTGTTCTACCCAGATCCCACAAAAGGCTCTATACTTCATCTCAAGTAACATTATAATTTTCAGTTTGAGACTTCAGACAATGTAGCCCTGGCAAGTACAAAAGTCTATAAAGCCAAAGACATCAAGACTAATATACTTCACAAGGCCGATGAGACTGTTTGATTTGAGAAAACGGAGAGAATGAAACCGGTTTCATGAATTTATTACGGTAGGGCGAGAGGCTTGGTGGATACTGAAGGTCATATATTGTTGTTTGTGTATTTTTTTTTAAGATAGGGAGACAGGAAAACCGATCATGTCCAAAATAGTAAAATTAGCTTCCTATATGGCAGCCACAGTAGAGGCTTAAATGATGACTAGACTACTGCAAGTCTGAACTGGGACTTGGTAAGAGCTGTAGAGGCCTCTAGGCATACGCTGTGTAATATGGTTCATCTATCTGTAAGGTAAGGAATGGGCTAATATGTTTTCTATAGAAATCAAGTACAAAAGTATAAGTATGTCCCAAAGAACACCCTAAGGCTAGATTCACACTGACGTTGCCCGCCGAACCATAGCACGGCGGGCACACGGCAGCGCTGGGAGAGGAGGTGAGTGCTGCTCACCCCCGCCCCTCTCCATAGGGATGTATGGCGCACGGCGCCGTAATACTGGAATAGATGGGACATGTCTTATCTTTTCCCGGGCTACGGAGCCGTGGGCCCATTGCCATCTGTGGGGGACGTATATCGGCCGTATATACGCCGCCCATGCGGCAGTGTGAATGTAGCCTAAAACTGATAACATATGATCTGCTACTCCTGTAAACGATAACCTAACCCCCTTGTATCCCATTATAAAATACTATAACTCCTGTTCTCCCACTTTTGTAGAGTTACCAGTCTTGTACCCACTCGTCTATACTATAACCCCGCTATATCCCATATACATTACGTCACCCAACTCCTAAAAACTATTTAGATTTGTGTTCCCATCCCCTACTGGGCTACTTCTCCTGTGGTTTATGTCACACTGTTAGTCTGTGGCAGGAGAAGGCGCATTGCTAGGGTTATAAAAGATTCGGGACACGGGCACCAATGCATATGTACCAAATTTTCATTAGTGTCCACTCCTGTACATAACCCCCCTCACATGTGCTTGCACCATGTGCTTGTTCTTATTTTCAGCTACAGAAAACTCAGGCAAAATGTTCCACAATTGTAATAATGCAACCTACACCTTATACCTATGGCCTCTACTAATCCCCCCCCATGTGTCCTGCACTGAATCATGCCCCCTGATAGTGGTGCCTTTCTGATCATGCTCACTGAAAGGAGCCACCACTCAGCACTAAAAAATAACTCCATACTAAATAAGAAATGTCCTCACAGAGCCACTAAGTAATATCCCCACGGTCCTCAATAAGTAATGTCCCCCACAGCAAGTAATGTCTTTACACTAAATTATGTCCCCACAGTCCTCGGTAATGTCCTTGCAGCCCCAGAAAGTTATGTCCTCCCAATCCCCCCTAATAATGTGCCCCACAGCCCCTCCCCAGCATGGTGCCCCACAGCAATATTCTCTGCAGCGCCCCCAGTAATGTCTTCCACAGTGTCCCCCCAGTAATCTCCTTCACAGTGCCCCAGTAACATCCTTCACAGTGCCCCCCAGTAATGTCCTCCACAGCGGCCCTGTAAAGTCATCATAGCCTCCCACTTATGTCCTCCACAGCGCCCCCAGTAAGGTCTTACATGTGGCTACACTGAGCAAGCGGCAGGAGAAGGATGGGTTAGTAGGCGATGTGAAACTGGGGACATGTTATACACAAAGGACAAAGAGCTTATGGGGTATTATTTACATGGGGTTGACGGATGGTATGTTTGTGTGGGTGGGGGTAAACTGAAGGGGTGGGGAACTGATGGAATTTAGAAAATATGGTGGATAGGGAGTGAGGGTACAGAGAAGAGGGGGGGGGCGGTTATTCATTAAAAAAGGTCCGGAGCAGAGATGTGCGCATGTAATTGAACTGTCTGTGTGTGTGAACGTAGCAGAATTGTCTGTGTGCGTGAATGTAGTAGAACTGACTGAGTGCATGAATGTAGCCGGGCTGTATGTGTGGGTGAATATAGCAGAACTGTCTGTGTGGGTGAATGTAGAAGAACTGTCTGTGTGACCGAATTTAGTAGAACTGTCTGTGTGCATGAATGTAGTAGAACTGTCTGTGTGAGTGAATGAATGTAGTAGAACTGTCTGTGTGAATGAATGTAGTAGACCTGTCTGTGTGCATGATTGAAGTAGAACTGTCTGTGTGAGTGAATGTAGTAGAACTGTCTGTGTGGGTGAATGTAGCAGAACTGTCTGTGTCAGTCAATGTAGTAGAACTGTCTGTAAATGTGAATGTAGTAGAACTGTCTGTAGGAGTGAATGTAGTAGAACTGTCTGTGTCAGTGAATGTAGTAGAACTGTCTGTAAATGTGAATGTATAAGAGATCTGTGTGGGCATGTAGCACAGCCATTGCAGAGATCTAAGTGTAACCACCAGGGAATTTTTTTTTTTTTCAAATATATTTTTCCACTTTTTTTGGTGCTTCTATTGGAGGTGCATCTTATAATCCATAAAGTATGGTAAATATATCCAGTAGGTTTATTTGGTACACTGTCACCTGAGAATTTTTTGGATACTCCTTATATTCCTGAGCCGTCTTTGCAGAGCTCTTTCCTCCAGTTACATCAGTGGATGGACTTGTCTGTGTACGTTTTGCGTCCTGAAATGTTATGATTAATGGGTTTTTCAGCCCATAATGCCTTTTAAGAATTCTCTCTTTCTGCCAAGCGCCAGTGTTTCCAGTTTCTCAGGCTCTATTATCTACCTTCCCCCTGTTTTTATTTTGCATGCTGATGATTGCACACATACTTAAACAGTTCTGACAGATTTCAGCTGCTGTTGAATTCCAGAAAATCCAAAACATTAAAAAACGATAGGATGATCGAAAGTATCTGGACTCGGCGTCTTCATCTCTTCCCTGACATAAGCATGGCTTCTCCGGCCTATTCCCTGCACACATAGACGTCAGCCCTCCAACAATGCGCCTTTGTTCACAGTGTGCACAGTGTAACGTGAGCGCCTGGAAACCCATCACTCTGTTCACACTGCAAATTCCTATCAACAATTTAGGAGAATGTGTAACGTAAGTTTTTTGCCCTTCATGATTTATTATTGAGCATTAATAATTCTCATTTTGTCACATTTAAAAAATCTCTTTAATTTTAAATAGCGCACGACTTGCCAAGTTACCGTCTCTGTTACAACACAGACATAAGACTTTTGCCTTGTGTGACCTGCGCTGCATAACTTCAGTGTTACAGAACTCATCATTGTTTCAAAAGAAAATTTTATAGATTCTTTTTTAAGCTGTTTCCACTGAAAATAATAAAATGGAATATTGGAACAACATGGCAGACAATTTTTAAAGGGCTATTCCCACGAAGACAAGATTCTTGAATATACTCAGGATAAGAAAATAACACATTCTCTAATTCACTGTTACTAACAACAGCATTTCACAAATATAATTCCAACCTATTTCTATTAGTCCTGGTATTTACTATTTTGGTTGTCCCTGGATACGACCATAAACTCCTGACTATCGTCAGTAGATTCCTCTAGCTTCTCTTGTACTGCAGGAGCAGGGGGAGAGGAGGAGGCAGAGAGCACTAAAGGCACAGCCCCCTACCCCCTAGTATATAGCCAGTGCCTGCCCCATGTATATGGCCAGCAGCCCCCCAAAGCTCTGTGTACCCACACGCTGCCATCGCATACACAATGACATGAGCTGCTTGCTGACATCATTGAGTGTGCCGAAGGCGGCGCACACCCTATGGCGGCTGATGTCATGGTGTGTGGGACGCAGCAGGGACCCAAAGACGGAGCCAGAGCTTCAGACAGAAGACAGAAGAGGTCCTGCAGAGGGGCGTTGGAAAGTTGAGTACAGAGGTTTTTTTATTGACTCGAGTAATCAAATATATATACGGTATGTATCACTTTTTTGATATTTTTTTTGAGACTTTTTAGGCACAAATCTGCGCCTGGTCCAGGGTGGATGCAAAGGAAGGATTTTTTTTCATGGATGCTTTTTTAACATGTAAATTGGTATTCTTGAAATGTTTAGACTTTTTCACATAATCTGCATAAATCCAAGTTTTTTTTTAAATTCCTTAGTTACTTCTAAGGGTGAGGTCCCACAGAGCAGATTTACCTAATTACATTGCTGTCAACAAAACACATTAACACAGTGTTATGCATATATTAACACTGTTAACGTGAGTGTTAACATATTGTTAACATATGCATTTTGTAAATACTCTGTTGAAAGCAATGTAATTAGTCAAATCTACTCTTCTCAGCTGTTGTGATTTGTTTTAAAACTATGCCTTAACGCCATGTGTGACCGCAGTCTCAAATGTCATTATCTCACTGGGGTGTGGCTATCATGCTTAAAAATGCAGGCCCCGGCCTCAAATCCAAAATTTACAGTAGTGTCCAACCCTGGATACAACTCCCCCCCTCCAAAAAAAATTAAGATACATGATCCACATTGGGGGTCATTTACTAAGGGCCCGATTCGCGTTTTCCCGACGTGTTACCCGAATATTTCCGATTTGCGCCGATTGTACCTGAATTGCCCCGGGAATTTGGCGCACGCGATTGGATTGTGGCGCATCGGCGCTGGCATGTACGCGACGGAAATCGGGGGGTGTGGCCGAACGAAAACCCGACGGATTCGGAAAAACCGCCGCATTTAAGACAAAAAATGTGTCGCGAAAATTACACTTACCTTCACCAGGTATAGGCCGGTGAATTTCAGGGCATTCCAGCGCACCTCCGGGGAACTTCAGCGCAGCAGCGCCACCTGGTGGACGGCGGAGGAACTACCTTAGTGAATCCCGGCCGGACCCAAATCCAGCGCAGAGAACGCGCCGCTGGATCGTGAACGGACTGGGTAAGTAAATCTGCCCCATTGTGTCTAACGTCCATCTCATGACTTTGATCCGTCTCATCTCTCTTTTTCTATGTGTCAAATACTAGTTGAATGCTCAGAAGCTAAATGAAATTGTAGCTAACACTTATACCCTGATAATCTAAGCACATTGTCAGTACACATTATCTCATAGCACAGAAGAATCATGAAGTGTCTGCTTAGAGAGTCCTCACCCACACTCTGGAATATTACACTGACCATCACTGAGTGATAGGAGCTAAAACATCAGTAAAACTGAGTAAAATTGTAAAGTAAGGGGGTTAAAGATAATCTATATTGTGTAAACATCACTAGGGAATTTCAGGTTGAGAACTTTCTTTCATGGGCAAATCCCTTTAACTGACAATATATCTACTCTATGGCCCAGATTTTTTAAAGGCTTTGCGCTAGTTTTCTGTCTGACTTTGTGCATTATTTTTCTGCGCAAACTGCTTGCACAGGTATTTAAGACGTGTTTGTGACACATTTGCTCCTAGTTTGCCAGATTTGCCTACAGACAACTGTGATGCAGGGAGACCATGAAAATGTAGATCAAGACTGAAGAGGAGATGGTTTAGAAAAGGATCAGTGCAATTGCACTTTGTGAAGGCAAATGAAGCAAATCAGGCCCATCCCCATTGCACTTGATATTCTCCCTTAAAAGAAATAATTATTAAAAAAATTTAAAAATTAGAATTAAATAAAATGCTAAATAATATAAACTGTTTTTTAAAGTCTTCATTCAAAGATGGAACAACGTGATCAAAACTGCTGACACATCCCCTTTAATTAGGAGTCGGTGACATCTGCCTCTTACGTTTTCCGTAGTACTACAGAGACTGTCAAGTCTACAGAAAGTTATTTGTAATTTTCCAAAAAGCATCTGCCATTAATCCACAAGACAGGCCCTTATATGACCTTTACATGTGTTATGTTTCCATACATGTTTATACATATGTAAAATACCAAAACAGCAATGTATCAGGGAAAGAGAGAAAAATGTCAGGCATTAAATAACACTACAAGGGAATGTTTGGCATGTGACAGGGATGGACCATAAAAGCAGTAAATGGACTTCTACAAAATGTTGATTCTATAGAATATGTATTGTTTACTTAAAGGGGGATATACAGTGACTGGCAGTGTATTTAGAGAGCATCATTTCTGCTCGGAATCCTCCATGCTTGATGTATTGTCGTATTCTGTGTCTGGGTCAAGTAAACTGTTTAGACAAAGTCCAAGAATTGCATTTATTTCCAAATTCTGTAAACATTCGGAATGGAAGGGACTCCTCCTCCTCGTGTCATCCTTAGATCCCAATTGCTGAGAAATCGATAGAAAACATGAATCAGGGCCCCCCACGTGGAGGGGAGTCTGCCCTCTAAGAGATATGTGTGATGTAATTACTGTCAATCAATCCTTAGAAGCAGGCAGTGTCTTTGGAAGTTCATGTAAGTATCTCTCACAAGGAGGCAGCGTGCTTGCTGGTTATAATATTCTTGCATATGGTTACAGATTCTGCAGTCATATATTCTTTGTCGTTACATATTTACAAGGGGATATTTATCAGGGCTTGTATGGCAATTTTCTGTCATGGAAGTCTAGAAATAAATTATTATTTTCCCCATTCCGCCACCGACAAGCCAAGTGGGCGTGGAGGAGTGTGATGGAAGCATATCCAATAGTTGAGTAGGCCGGACTGGAACACCCCCACCTGTGCACCATCTATCGGCTGCGCCTGTTCAGGCCTGAATAGTAATGCAAAATACCATGTCAGGCAGGACTAATTGTACATCGGGAAGCCAGAGCTCCGGGTATATCCACTGAAGGGGTGAGGGGAACATCAATGTGCTGGTGCACAATGATAAATTACCCTTATAGTCAGTGTTGGCTCCAAAATTAAGTAGGCCACTGACAGTGGAGAGCCCTGATTACCTTGCCCTCATAAAGTGATCACAGTGAGACTCCTGAATACCCCACCTACACACAGTGATTGACCATGACAGACCTGATTATCCTGCCCACACGCAATAACTGACACTGAGATCCTTGATTACTCTGCCCACACACAGTCTATTACAGTGATTATCCCACTTACACACAGTCAATACAGTGAGAGTCCTGATTACCCTGCCCACACACAGTGATTGCCCGTGAGTCCTGACTACCCAGTCCACACACAGTGATTGCCCATGAGAGACCTAATTACCCTGCCTACAAACAATATGATTACTCCGCCCACACAGAGGTATTGACAGTGAGAGTCGTTATTATCCCACCCACACACAGTAACTGACACTGAGATCCTTGATTACTCCGCCCACACACAGTCAATTACAGTGAGAGTCCTGATTACCGCACCCACACACAGTGATTGCCCATGAGAGACCTGATTACTCCACCCACACACAGTGATTGCCCATGAGAGACCTGATTACCCCACCCACACACAGTGATTGCCCATGAGAGACCTGATTACCCCACCCACACACAGTGATTGTCCATGAGAGACCTGATTACCCCACCCACAAACAGTGATTGTCCATGAGAGACCTGATTACCCCTCCCACACACAGTGATTGCCCATGAGAGACCTGATTACCCTGCCCACACACAGTGATTGTCCATGAGAGACCTGATTACCCCACCCACACACAGTAATTGTCCATGAGAGACCTGATTACCCCACCCACAAACAGTGATTGTCCATGAGAGACCTGATTACCCCACCCACAAACAGTGATTGTCCATGAGAGACCTGATTACCCTGCCCACACACAGTAATTGTCCATGAGAGACCTGATTACTCAGCCCTCAACCAATAAATGACACTGAGATCCTTGATTACTCTGCCAACACACAGTGATTGACAATGAGAGTTGTGATAACCCTGCCCACACACCGTGATTTACGCTATTATCATTGCTTGAATGGCAGCTGCATCATATTACATATACAAGTCAGTAACATATGATGGGAACTATATCAGGACAACAGGTTTAAGAATAAAAGTTGATCCAAGTAGTTGTTTTGAATGTGGATATTAACCTTTACAAAGCTTGAATTCTGTGGGCTTTAGCTCCAAAATCCGTACCATTTTCTCAGTTTTTACAGTGGGCTATTCAGCTGCAAACTCACTCTTCTTTGATGCATCTAGAAAATTTGGATGACAATCCAACGTGGCCTCCAATAAATCCTCCATAGATTGTCACCTCGTATTTCCTGAATGGCACATCACTTGTATTGCTGGATAAACCAGTAATAATTCTGAATTATTACTTCATGAGAATACAAACCAATTTTTACACTCTATGCCCAACAACCACTGACCTAGGTGGGGACCATCCTAGGGGTCTACAAGACCAATGGTTGTACAAAAATATTGTTATCTAATGAGATGAGAACCTGTAGCAACAATATTCATAGATTTAACAGGTAATGAAGTCAGTGCAGACATACATCCCTATTACTGCAGGATAATTCACGTCTTTCCTCATTTCTTGAAGATGTATGGCAAACGTAAAAGGTCAAGGACAATGCAGAAAAAGTGCAGAAAGGGATGGAAACACAAGGACTACAGACAAGTGGGACTTTGGCCGCTGTCTCCACCTAATAAGTAACAGCTGCCGTGTTTCCCTTGACTAATAAAACCTCCAAAAATAAAAGCGCTGGAAGAATTGTGCCTGGAAGGTGATGTACCATGAAAAGTCATAAAATAACACAGAGATTGGAAACACCTCGACAGAATAAACTGGCAAAATCACCAAGAATATGAGATCAGATATAAACGTTACATTAATATAAATTGTCCCTTTTACTTATAATTATGTCATTAATGACGGATAAACTGTAGGATAGACTCATAACTTTACTTATATATTTCCAGTGCCATGTTTTGTCATCTAATACTAACCGCATACATCTCACTCATTTCCCTTTAAAAAGAAAATAAAAAAATGTTGTGATATTCAAATAAAACTGTAACTAAATATTTAAAGGAAACCTACCACTTGAAGCTGGTGCTCGGTATTTCCATCTGAAACCTGCCACTTCAAGTGGTAGGTTTCCTTTAAAGCATTTTTCTTTATTAGCTAAAATGAATAGAACAGGTGATAATAGTAAACGTTATAATATACTTCAGTAAACAGTATACTCCATTCATTGTGCCTTTTTCTGCTCCTTCTTTCTCCTGTAGTGAGCAGTGTATTTAAAGTCCTTCACATACCATAGAGGTAAGAAAAGGAGGTTAGATATGAACTTTTCCTTACCTATAGAATATTTCACGTTAAGGCTGTTTTTGTAATCTGACATTTGTTGCTTTATATAGTTATAACTTTTGAATACTTTAACTTACCAAAATGATTTTGTGATTGTTTTTTCATGACACATTGGGGCACATTTACTTACCTGTCCGAGGAGTTCATTGTTCCGATGATAATGCACTCTGCCGCGATTCACTAAGATTGTGCGCCCGATATCCTGCATGTGTCGCTTCCCCGCTCAGGTCCACCGGAGTTCACCTTCTTCTTCCCGGTGTATGTAAGTGCATTGTATTACGACACAATTTGAAAGCTAAATCCCGCGCTCAGTCCGAATCAGTCAGATTGTCCGGCGGCACGCCCCCCGATTTCTGTTGCATGAAAGCCAGCGCAGCCGCGCCACAATCCGATCGCATGCAACACAATCCCCAGTTAAATCCGTGTCCCAGCGGCGCAAATTACAAAAACGTCAGAAAACCCTTAGTAAATAAACCCCACTGTACTTCATGTAAGTGGTAAATTTTGTTTGCTATGTTTTCCATTTATTTATTAAGAAACCAAAAATTTGCCAATTTTATGGAGAAATTCATCATTTTTCAAAATTTGAAATTATCTGCTTTTGAGACTGATAGTTTTACCACCGAAATGAGCTACTTACAAACATTTCCAATATCTCAACTTACCATATCTATCTTTTTTGCATGTCCATCTTCCAAGTGGCAAAATATGTCTATTCTTTTGGCTGCAGAGCTGGTTTATGGCTTGTTTTTTGCGGTGAATGTTGTACTTTGTACCAGTATCATTCTAGATTAGATGTTTTTTTTTAATCACTTTTTAATTATTTTCTGTGAGATGAAATAGTTAAAAATACTACGTTTTGCTGGGTTTTTAACTCTGCCTGCGGGTGTTACATCAGGGTGTCAGCTGTTAGTTACAGCTGACACCCCGTGTATACCGATGCTCCGAGCTGAACCGTCATCAGCTCAGTGTTCTATATATCGGGCGCTGAGCGTTAAGGTGTTAATGATTAAGCTATCACAGGAGATTAGACCATCCAGGGATCATCTGTAAAGAGTTAAGTCATTGGATACCTTATTAGATTCCTTTATCTCTCAGCTGTCAGTGGTTACAGGACCAATGTAGCATTTCCCTCCACGGGGGGTCATTTCCATCCGTAACTGAGACACTTATAGATACCCCAGTTACAGGGGAAATCTAGAAAGTGAAAAATAAACCTGTGGATGTTCTCCAGTGCTCTTTAATAACCCCATGGGGGACATATACAATAAAAACATACACAATAGTAATAAATATTTAAAAATAAACATTAATATTTTCAAATAAAATTTTTTAAAAAATCCCCCACTACACTATAAAAAACATTGCCATAGCCGCCATACTGTACTGTAACATCACTGTGTGTGTCTAATCCCTGTACTGTGTGAGTACATCACTGTCTATTATATCTGTACTGGTACATCCCTGTGTGTGCTATCCCTGCACTGTGACATCACTGTGTGTATTATCACTGTACTGTGGCATTTATGTGTGTATTATTCCTGTACTGTGACATCACTGTGTGTATTATCTCTGTACTGTGACATCACTGTGTGTATTATTCCTGTACTGTGACATCACTGTGTGTATTATCCCTGTACTGTGACATCACTGTGTGTATTATCCTAGTATTGTGACATTACCCTGTGTATTATTCTACTATTGTATAATACACTATTTGTATAATCAACGTTTTGTGACATTACCCTCTGTATTATCTCTGTACTGAGACATCACTGCATGTATTTATCCTGAGTGGTGATATCACATTTTTCATATATACTTGCATCATGGGGGTGCGGTCCTATATCCATGACCCCTCATCTGCAGAACTTCAAGTCCACCTGAACAGGCTTTTAGGGGACTTATGCAAATAAAACCTGACAAATGCATTGGGTCTCAGAAGTCCACACAATGAGATAGAAGATGAATGAACATTAAGATGAAACCCTTCCAATTACCTAAGTATGTATCCTTGTCATTACATGTCTAATAAGGAGCATAAGAGGACTCTGCACCCCGCACTATGGATCGGTGTGAGCCCCTGCGGTGCACAGATGTGTAAAATAAGAACCTAATATATAAATGATACATTTTAAGTAGAATTTGTTATGGTTTCAGTGGATCAAATGTGTCAATGAAATGTTTCTGAAAGACTGAACAGACTCTAAACTGTAAAATATGGATCAGTGGATGAAGTTAGTTTTGGTTTGAGGAGAGAACGTAGAACTGAATATTTTCTTAAGTAATTTTCAATTACACAGCTGGCGCTGCACAGAGGTCTGGCTTAAAATAAACCCAACAAGATGAGCATTTACGGTAATTGAAAGTACAAATATCTATGTAAAATACCTGTAGGAATGTCACCTGGGGCTGTGCTGCGCTCTGGACGGGCGGCGGCTTTATCGTCTCATGTTCTGTTGCCCTTTTGGTAAATTCTCCGAGCAAAAGTTGGATCAAGTGATTTGTTCCACATGACTCCAACCACAAAAACACCACCAAAGGTGCTGGAAACAACAAGCCTTTCAAATCACCAGGAGGCGTGGATTTCAACAGTCCCATAGATTTAGCGCCTTCTTTAAAGAGGACCTGTCACCTATAAAAGCTGCACTAGAAGCTACTTACTAAAGTAGGGGCGGGGGGTTAGAAATTATCTTAAAACATCTCGTTCAGGCCCACTGGATGTAGACTGCACTTTTGTCGGGTTTCCTGAATTTTTAGGTTTTGCGCCAAATTTTGGTGCACGCAATCGGATTTTGGTGCAATCATGCCAGCTTTCACGCGACAGAAATTGGGGGCGTGGCCTTCGGTCAACCCGATGGATTCGGAAAAAACGCGGAATTTAAAAAATTAAATGTGTCGCAAGATCAAGCACTTACATGCACCGAGAAGAAGCAGGTGAACTCCGGCGGACCTCGGCGCAGCAGCGACACCTACTGGATATAGGGCGCACAACCTTAGTGAATCCCGGCAGAATCCGAAACCACGTCGGACAACGCGCCGCGGGATTGCGACAGGACCGGATAAGTTAATGAGCCCCGATATGTTTGATGTATCCATTGGTGACTTTACTTCTATGTCCGTTCATTCATGTACGCAGACTTAGACAGGTTCGGCCCGCATACTGCAGGCCACAGGTACACTCTACAAAAGTTGAAGATCAGTTGATGAATTGGTGAATCTTGAAATTCTCACCGGTTTGGTTGCTGGTGAAAAACTTCCATGTTGGAACAACATTTGCAATTAGCATGGCCTCTTCCTATAATCCCTGCCCGATCTAGGGCACGGGACACAAAGATCCGGCAGGGATCACAGGAAGAGGCCGTCTAGTTAATAGGTCAGTGGCTGTCCAGCACCAAATAACGCATGTGCAACCTAGGAGGTGGGGACATGCTTTCCGAGCTGCGGTAGAGGTTTTCGAAACGAGGAGAGGTAAGTAAGACTCTGGCTGGAACGGAGGGGCACAGAGAGGCACATGGGTCGCAGGGGCACCCGTGACAACTTTTCATAGCCCTGCTGCTACTTACCATATTTTTCGGACTATAAGGCGCAACGGATTATAAGGCGCACCATCAATAAATGCCTGCTAAAACGTCTAGGTTAATATATAAGGCGCATCGGATTATAAGGCGCCGCTGATTATAAGGATGAATGACCAGCAGGTGGCAGACCTGTGCACAGTTCAAGGCAGCTGTTGTCTGTAAGTACGGTTCATATAAGGCACACTGGACTGTAAGGCGCACCTAAGGCGCACCAGGATTTTATGTGCGCCTTATAGTTCAAAAAATACGGTACTACACAAGCAAAAGTATAGTTATATGTATCTCAAGCGGCTATGCCTAGCAGTACCCGGAGTTTATAATAGTAAAAAGTGATGACGGATTCCCGTTAAATATTTGTTTGTATTTTTACATTTTAGGACTTCTAGATATTTCATGATTATTTAGATCCATTTGTAAATTTTACCATCTTAGTAGGTCACAATTATGACCAATGTGCATTTCATTAAGAACCCTCTAGCATCACCGACAGGTTCATAAAAAAAATCCACAAACAAGCATGTGATATCCTGGATCCTAGAGAAATTTTCATCTCTTTGATTTCATATTCCTACTCCTGCACGCCTAAAAATATTCTTCCCATCTACAATTTTTGTTAGCGACATAGTTGTGGTCAGCCGGCGCTTGAGGGTACAAAAACAAATTCTTAATTATCTGTGTTTTTATTTCATTTAAATAAGTTGTGTCCATACCACACAGAACTGAGGGCCATTCACCGATAAAAGGGCGGAACGTTAACAGGCTCGATGTAGACTCATATTTGGGGTTGAATTGAAAAACAGAGATCAGAGTTATCACTTAAGCATAATAAAAAGCCAAACGAAGAAATTACCGTGCCTAACCCTTAGAATAGTAAACCTTCAACATCACAGCACGGCGTTCACATAACCAGTATAGAACATAAACAAGAATTCAACAGAAAACCATTTTTCTGTCTCAAATGATCAAATCACCATATTTGTAAAGGGGTCTGTTCTCTCAAAAGACACTTTAAAAAAAAATATGATAAAATTTTGTGCTGAGAAAAGCAAAAATCCTATTTCAGTTATGTAAGGTCAAGTCATAACATTTTCATATATAAGAAAAAGTGTTTATGATCACTAGTAACATGGATCTTAAAGGGTTTGTGCCAAGTTTTGAAGTTCTATCTCCTATAGAGGATAATAAGGTTCTTGGTGAGGATCAAACTTCTCCACCAATCAGAAGACCAGTACTTCTAGAAATCCCGAGAACAGAGGACCTGTTCTAGATGCATGTTATCCTCCCGCTCCATTTAATAGTATGGGAGTGTTTAAAAATGCTGTGATTACTATGGGACTAGGGTGGTACTGTCTGAAATAGCTTGGCTAACCTCAACACTCTCATTCACAATGTACGGGAGGGCCAGAGATATTGGCTATTTCCAACAATCCCATGCCATTGAATGGAGCAGCAACTACTGTAGCTGCTCCAATCATTCATGAGAACAGAACCCCCATTCTCTGAATTGCTTGGGATCCCGTTCTTGTGATCTGGGGGGGACACAGTGGTCGGATAATCACAGATCAGCTTGTAATAACCTATCCCGAAGATAGGGTATACCTTGAAAATATGGGACCCTTTAGAGAGAGCAAGAAACACATTTTCACCCCTAAATATTTTATACAACTAAATAGGTACGACAAGTGTATAAGTATAATAATACAATTATATAGTACATCCCACAAAACTAGGACATTCTTTTTTGACCACTTTCTCAATAAGATACCAAGTGGCTGGTGCCTTGATGTCTTGTCACCCATAGCAGTAGAGGATATCCTCTGGCACAATTAGGTTAGGGGTTATGTTGACTACTATTGGACTTTGCTACTTCTGTAGTAGTGTAAGGTTGGTTTATCAGCGCATAGGGCATGGTTTGGTATAGGTAAGTATCTGCAGAGCTAGGGGGGGACAAACCCTGTGGTCAACCTGTGGAAATGGAGGCCCAGTAGGCAAGGGGACTACTGGCACCTTAAAAACACTTACAGGCAGTCCCCTACATAAGAACACCCGACAGACGACCCCTAGTTACACACGACCCTCTGGATGTTGGTAATTTACTGTATTTTAGCCCCAGGCTACAATAAACAGATGCAATAGTTATCAAAGGTGTCTTCAGTGCAGCTTTATTATTAATACTGGTCCTTATGACAACTCAACATATTTAAAATCCAATTGTCACAGAGACCAAAAAAATTCTGGCTGGCGTTGCAATTATAAAATATACAGTTTCGACTTACATGCAAATTCTACTTAAGAACAAACCTACAGAACCTATCTTGTATGAAAGCCTGTATAATATATATATATATATATATATATATATATATATATATATATATAATATAAATTTGGCTAATTAATTTTTATCTATAATCTGCAAGGGGTCACCGTCAGTGGTCAACCCAAGCAAAGTAAAAAATGAACTACACGTTAACACAAACAGAAACATTGCATTAGGTTAAATTATTTTGTAGTGATAATGACTTTTTAACAAACATTGAATAAATCAGTAATCTATTGTGTGTATATACAGTGGACAGTATATACACTTTTATTCTTTATGTGCAGCACTTTTCCTTTTGTATGTAATTTAGAGAATGAAGACCTAGCTGCTGTAACTTTCTACCCCTCCCCTCTATGTAATCTGACAACTCAGCGAGTTTATGAGATGGAATTTTGTTTGCTAGCAAGATGGAATTCAGCAAAATGAAACTCGTGTTATCAGTAATGGATAGAGGAGCCAACTATATGGAGAAAGAAGCACTTTTCTCTGACACATTACAAAGTTTCTTGTCTTAAATTGTACTATTCATTTATTCATTAAGTTTGATGAAACTGAATTGATCCTTTAAAATTAAATGTCATTTATTTCCACTGTCTATTATAGTTTTGGAAGCAACGAGCTGGCACTCAGCCTCACTAAGCAGATACTTGACCATGTCTAACGCATCCAGAACAAACGATAATCTATAGAGAACGTGAGACATTCTACACCGCTGTGTTTACAAGGACCGGACACTATGTTTTGCCTTCGGTGAGCATTCCTGTTACATGACATAAATCACGTCGAAAATACACTGTAAACATAATATTGGCTCAACAATGATATCATTATTGAAAGATGTAGAACAAATGGTGACGATGTGCCTCCACGTCCGACTCGCCTCGTTCTACGTTCACATGCAACTTAAGAGCAGTGAAGCAGAGGAAGAATAGCGAAATAATTGCCTCTTTCTTCGGCTTTTTGGCCTCCAACGAAAATAGAAGAGAAGAATGTCTTTGCTCTTTACTATTCTGTTTAACAATCTAATTAAAAGTGTTGTGTAGCTATTTCCCATTATAAAAACAAAGACAGTGTAGACCAATTAGACAGCTGTAGTTTACATATCGAGATTACCCCGGGGCACGTCTCTAATGAGCGCCCCCAGAAGATAGGTCTTATCTATAAACAAGAACGAAAACGAGTCCGAGTCCTAGTAACAGGTGGCAATAAATCAGATTCTTCAGCTTTAACTTTTATGTTCGTCACTTTCAGCTCAGTAGGGATTTGCTTTAACATAAAACAGATAGAAGGCCGTACATTAGATTGGATGCTTTTGTTGTTTTTACTAAGTATGTCTTAAATTATCCAAGACAGCGAGGGCTCGGGGCTCTTCAAAGAGAAGGGCCTCTGTGCAGATTTTCTTTCCCACAAAACTCTTGTGGTTATTCACAAGTCTATTAATTAAAGTGTAAAACTAGTAAAGGAACTACTCAACTGACTAATCAGGCATGCAGCGACGGCGGGGGAAAGGAACCGGCACCGTGTCTTTAAATAAAGGAATTCAACTTTTGACATTCAATGTTTCTTGATTTTTTTTTTTCTCTCGCTTTATTTCCAGGATCTCGCTAATCCAGGTCAGATCACAGCTGTTCCTGGGTGGTGGTTTTCTTTAATAGGGGGATGGGGGGGGTACTGCTAATGATGGCTGCTTTTTTTTTGGTGCAGTGGAAAATAGTTACTTTTGTCAGTTGTGTTAAATGAGTTTTATGTATACAGTAACGCCATGGAACAGATGTGGATAGGGGAAGGGGTATTTTTTTTTTTTATTAAGGCAGTCATTTATTTTAATTATCAAAACTCAGACCTGCAAATGAAGAGCAAATGTATGGATTGGGGGGGGGGGGAGGGGGTGAATGAAGACCTGAAGCTAGATTTTTCACGTAGTAAAAAATAAATAGCCACAAAAGTACAGGTTCTTTAGTTGAAATGGGATAGGGGATTAGTGGGACCTCTAGAGAACAGGAGCGCTGTAAACCGAAAGTTTTTGATGCCCCATACCCATTGAAGCACAGGTAGACATGCTTCTTTAAAGGGGTATTCTGGGAATATGAACGTCTGCTACAAAAATCCATAATACTATAAATGAATGACTATAACAAAACTCAAAGTCATTAATCACAGAACAGAGCTTAAATAGTTCATTTTTATGATTCACAAAATTGTATGCGGTTTCTAAAGTAGGCAGAGTTATCTCTAAAATAGCCGCCACAGTATACTACAACTCCCTTGATCCCTTAGTTCTCAGTAACAACTCCATCCTCTTATGCTCTGCTCCTAGTGTCTTGCTCTGTTGCCAAAGTAATGATATGTAACTGCCATCACTGCACATTACCTCACTGAAGCAGATCTCACCGCAACACCGACCATACTGGATGCATTGCAAGAAACCAACTACAGCAAAGCAAGATGTTCATGTGACCAGCGCCCATCTTCTGTCCTGTATCTCCTCTACAGGAACAAAGTCACAGAACTGATTAAAGGGACTATAGCATTTTAATTGTTTTTAATTATAATGTATGATCACAACATTTTTCTGCTAAGGGGAGCAAAATTAAAATAACAACTAATTACATATTAGCTTATATTTGAATATTAATTATGCTTATTATATGCAGACCATGCATGCGTACCTGTACTCCATTTCGTATGGGAAAATTCAAGGGAATTTTTGTCCCCCATTGTCTTAGGTTGCTAAATAATTCCTAGAAATTTTTGAGACAATCAACCCCTATCTTGGGCTTGCACTTAACTTTCCCGTGACATGTCTTATTTTAATCCTTTTTATTAATGCAAAACATGTTGGAATTTATATTTATTCTCATTGCTGTATGTATACAGTGAATGGGGGTTTATATTTTTAGGTCAGGAATTAACTAAATTCCTTGAGATGTTCCTGAACCATTCTGAACCATTTCAGTAGTTTATAAAACTTTATTTAACATTACCTGGCTCCCTGCCAGCAGCGTGTTGTGAGTCCTGTGAGGAAGCCGCTGTAGCATCCTGTGTCTCAGTCTCCTCATACATTCTTCCACTCCCCCGCACTCATCAAGCTCCCTTTGCTCCTCCCCTCTTCCTGTAATGTGAATTGAGCAGGCACGGGAGGGAGGAGTATGGTGTGGGGTATGGAAGTATGCATGAGGACACTGAGATACAGGCACACAGGCTGTAGATTTCCACACCCCTACTAATCCCCCAGGACTCACCACACACTGCTGGCATGGAGCCAGGTAATGTCAAATATTGTTTTATAAAGTAGTGACAGTATTCAGAATGCTGACATTTTTCAAATGTATCATAATGGCCACTTCCCCTCTGTCCTGGGGGATACATCAAGGGGGTCTTATAAGTGTGCAACTGATACCATTTTTATACAAAATGTACAAAAAATATAAAAATAACTAAATTAATAATAATAATAATGATGTCATAAATCCAAGAGCTGCACTTTAATACTATTCCGGTCTGGAGGTCTGTGAAGTAGCAGAGTATTGTAAAGTCATTATACTCACACAGCAAAGGTCTTGGATTTCTTTTTTCTAAATAAGGGAGATATTAATAATTTTGACATTTTGCCACAATTTATTCTTCAATAAAGCACAACTGTAGAAAATACTAGCCGTCTGCTGTGAATGTAACGCTTGGGATGGCTGTGAGTTTCCTCTTAATAGTGATATAAGTGCGTTATGAGTTATACTGGTGATGCTGTAGATGTGCTGCAGATCTTTATACAAAATTAACCAGGGGGGCGGGTGATAATCAGTAAAATGCGTCATATCAATGGCAAAAAACTGTCTGACATGTTTTACATCAAACTTTCTAAGTGCTGTAGACACTTTTTAGACTCTATTACAACTTGTACATAAATGGGGCATGGCTTCACGGGAAATCGATGTGGCCCGACATGTGACATTGTCCCCAAAAATGTATTTTCTGTTAAAGGGATTGTCCAGGACTTGAAAGTTAAGGCTTTTTTGGTTCCAGAAACAGCACCAAACTGGTCTACAGGTTGATTGTGGCATTACAGCTCTGATCTTTTCACTTTGTGACCCAGGGAGTGTGATGTCACTGAATAGGCAGGACCTCCTGTTCACTATCCACTAATCATGTGACCCTGGGAGTGTGCCACCATGCATCGCTGCCATAGATAATCAGCTGTGAGCTAATTATCTCTTGAAGCGATGCGCAGCAGCGGTGCCACCGCACACTAAACTCAGACATCTCTGATGGCGGGGCCCCTTTTTGTAGTAAATTGGTAGGGGCCACAGGATATTCACCCCAGGATACCTCTGATAATCTGGCCCTGCTCCCACTGATCACTAGAATGGGTGTCTTAAATCTCTTCCTTCCCAGCTGCTACGTACATCTTATCTAAGTGTATTGATATATTCAGTGAAAATCTTGAAGCTATGAAACCCTAATAGTAAAGTTTGTTTAATGTGATATAATGTGGTGCCATCTGGTGGCACGCTGCCAGAATGTAACTGGCGCCTTCCATAGCTGTTAATGTAAAGGAGCGTCTAATAATGAATAGAGATGAGCGAACATGCTCGTCCGAGCTTGATGCTCGGTCGAGCATTAGCGTACTCGAAACTGCTCGTTGCTCGGACGAATACTTCGCCCGCTCGAGAAAATGGCATCTCCCGCCGTTTTGCTTTTTGGCGGCCAGAAACAGAGCCAATCACAAGCCAGGAGACTCTGCACTCCACCCAGCATGATGTGGTACCCTTACACGTCGATAGCAGTGGTTGGCTGGCCACATCAGGTGACCCTGGGATAGACTAGCCGCTGCCCGCGCTGCTCGGATCATTCTGTGTCTGGATGCCGCTAGGGAGAGAGCTGCTGCTGGTCAGGGAAAGCGTTAGGGTGTTCTATTAGCTTACTGTTAGGCAGGAGTGATTCTCCAAGAACCCAACAGCCCTTCTTAGGGCTACAATAACGTTATACTTTTTTTTTTTTATTTGCAGCTAGTACCATATTGTGAGGAATTTGCAGGGGGACTTGCTACCGTTGTGTTTAGCTCTTAGTGACACACATATCCACCTCAAACACCAAAGTGGGAAAATTTATTAGGGGTTTGATTTCAATTAGGCACAGTCTGCCATTTACTTTTTATTTTACGTTTATTTTTTTAATAACTCAGTTTCATCTCATCTTGCATAGTAGTGTGCTTTCATACTTGGCTAGAAAATAGCCATAGGAGAATCCAAACGGCTTACTTACGCCTACAGTAGCGTTATATATATTTGATTTCTGGTTGATCTGCTGGTGGCTGTACTTGCTGCAGTGCATCTACTAGCAAATTGTGAGCAATTTGTAGTGAGACTTGCGACCGCTGTGTTTTGCGCTTAGTGACGCACATATCCATTGCAAAGACCGAAGTGGGAAAATTTATTAGGGGTTGGATTTCAATTAGGCACAGTCTGCCATTTCCTTTTTTATTTTACGTTTATTTTGTTTAATAACTCAGCGTCATCTCATCTGGCATAGTAGTGTGCTTTCATACTTGGCTAGAAAATAGCCATAGGAGAATCCAAACGGCTTACTTACGCCTACAGTAGCGTTATATATATTTGATTTCTGGTTGATCTGCTGGTGGCTGTACTTGCTGCAGTGCATCTACTAGCAAATTGTGAGCAATTTGTAGTGAGACTTGCGACCGCTGTGTTTTGCGCATAGTGACGCACATATCCATTGCAAAGACCGAAGTGGGAAAATTTATTAGGGGTTGGATTTCAATTAGGCACAGTCTGCCATTTCCTTTTTTATTTTACGTTTATTTTGTTTAATAACTCAGCGTCATCTCATCTGGCATAGTAGTGTGCTTTCATACTTGGCTAGAAAATAGCCATAGGAGAATCCAAACGGCTTACTTGCGCCTACAGTAGCGTTATATATATTTGATTTCTGGTTGATCTGCTGGTGGCTGTACTTGCTGCAGTGCATCTACTAGCAAATTGTGAGCAATTTGTAGTGAGACTTGCGACCGCTGTGTTTTGCGCTTAGTGACGCACATATCCATTGCAAAGACCGAAGTGGGAAAATTTAGTAGGGGTTGGATTTCAATTAGGCACAGTCTGCCATTTCCTTTTTTATTTTACGTTTATTTTGTTTAATAACTCAGTGTCATCTCATCTGGCATAGTAGTGTGCTTTCATACTTGGCTAGAAAATAGCCATAGGAGAATCCAAACGGCTTACTTGCGCCTACAGTAGCGTTATATATATTTGATTTCTGGTTGATCTGCTGGTGGCTGTACTTGCTGCAGTGCATCTACTAGCAAATTGTGAGCAATTTGTAGTGAGACTTGCGACCGCTGTGTTTTGCGCTTAGTGACGCACATATCCATTGCAAAGACCGAAGTGGGAAAATTTATTAGGGGTTGGATTTCAATTAGGCACAGTCTGCCATTTCCTTTTTTATTTTACGTTTATTTTGTTTAATAACTCAGCGTCATCTCATCTGGCATAGTAGTGTGCTTTCATACTTGGCTAGAAAATAGCCATAGCAATAGGATAGCATCGTTTGGTTTTAAAAACTAAAAAACACAAAAAAAACCAAAAAAACACAAAAAAAAGTTAAAAAAAAAATTAAAGTTATAACTCTCATTTTAAAAATGTTTAACCTGAGGGCTAGGGGTAGTGGACGAGGGCGGGGACGTGGGCGTCCAACTACTGCAGGGGTCAGAGGCCGTGGTCCTGGCCGGGGTGAAACACCACCTGCTTATGAGGGAGCAGGGGAACGCCGCAGAGCTACACTCCCTAGGTTCATGTCTGAAGTTATTGGGACTCGTGGTAGAGCACTGTTGGGGCCAGAACAGTGCGAACAGGTGATGTCGTGGATTGCCGACAATGCTTCGAGCAATTTGTCCACCAGTCAGTCTTCCACGCAGTCCACCCATGTCACCGAAATCGGCACTCCTCCAGCTCCTGCACCTCAGCCTCCTCCCCCCCAGTCTGCCCCCTCCCAGGAAAATTTGGCATTTGAACCGGCATACTCTGAGGAACTGTTTTCTGGACCCTTCCCACACTCACAAACCACTTGTCCGGTTGCTGCTGAGCAATTTTCCGATGCCCAGGTTTTCCACCAGTCGCAGTCTGTGGGTGATGATGACCTTCTTGACGTAGTGGAAGAAGTGTCTAAAGAGGTGTCCGACGATGAGGAGACACGATTGTCAGACAGTGGGGAAGTTGTTGTCAGGGCAGGAAGTCCGAGGGGGGAGCAGACTGAGGGATCGGAGGATGATGAGGTGACAGACCCAAGCTGGGTTGAGAGGCCGGGTGAACACAGTGCTTCTGAGACAGAGGAGAGTCCTCGACCAGAACAGGTTGGAAGAGGCAGTGGTGGGGCCAGACGGAGAGGCAGGGCCAGAGCTGGTGCATCAGCGCCAAATGTGTCAACTAGTGAAGCTCCCGTGGCGAGGGCTCCTGCGGCGAGGGCTAGATTTTCCGAAGTCTGGAGGTTCTTTAAGGAAACACCGGATGACCGACGGACTGTGGTGTGCAACATTTGCCAAACCAGGATCAGCAGGGGTTCCACCACTACTAGCTTAACTACCACCAGTATGCACAGGCATATGAATGCTAAACACCCCACTCAGTGGAAACAAGCCCGTTCACCTCCGGCCGTGCACACCACTGCTCCTTCCCCTGTGTCAGCTGATAGTCAGCCCCCTGCCCAGGACCCTGCCACAAAAACCCCATCGTCGCCTCCACGATCCTCCACAGCATCCACCAGCGTTCAGCTCTCCATACCCCAGACGCTGGAGCGGAAACGCAAATATAGTGCAACCCACCCGCACGCCCAAGCCCTTAATGTCCACATCTCCAGATTGCTTAGCCTGGAGATGCTGCCCTATAGGCTAGTAGAGACCGAGGCCTTTTGCAACCTCATGGCGGCGGCCGCCCCTCGGTATTCGGTCCCCAGCCGCCACTACTTTTCCCGATGTGCCGTCCCAGCCCTGCACCAGCACGTGTCAGACAACATCATCCGTGCCCTGAGCAACGCCGTTTCTGACAAGGTCCACCTGACCACGGACACGTGGATGAGTGCTGCCGGGCAGGGCCACTATATATCGCTGACGGCACATTGGGTTAACTTGGTGGAGGCTGGGACCGAGTCTGACCCTGCGGCTGGTTATATACTGCCGACGCCGAGGATTGCGGGGCCTACCTCGGTCCAGGTGTTTCAGGCCTACTATGCCTCCTCCCACCCCTCCTCCACCTCCTCCTCCTCCGAATTAACATCCGTGGGCATGGCGCCATCAGTCGGTAGCTCTAGGCACAGCAGCAGTGCCGTCGCTAAGCGACAGCAGGCGGTGCTCAAACTGCTGAGCCTAGGCGATAAAAGGCACACCGCCCAAGAGCTATTACAGGGCATCACGGCGCAGACTGATCTGTGGCTGGCACCGCTGAACCTGAAGCCAGGCATGTTTGTGTGTGACAACGGCCGTAACCTGGTGGCGGCTCTGCAACTCGGCAGACTGACACATGTGCCATGCCTGGCCCATGTGTTAAATCTGATAGTTCAGCGTTTCCTCAAGACATACCCCAATCTGTCTGATTTGCTCACGAAGGTGCGCCGCATCTGTGCGCATTTCAGGAAGTCCAGCACAGATGCTGCCACTCTCAGGGCAGCGCAGCGCCGCCTCCAACTGCCCGCTCACCGACTGTTGTGCGACGTGCCCACGAGGTGGAATTCAACACTGACCATGTTATCCAGAGTTTACCAGCAGCGCCGAGCGATTGTAGACTGCCAGATGTCAACTTCCACCAGAACTGGTAGTCAGGTCAGTCAGCTTCCTCAAGTCTACAATGAGGAGTGGACGTGGATGTCTGATATCTGTCAGGTGCTGAGTAACTTTGAGGAGTCAACACAGATGGTCAGTGGCGATGCCGCCATCATCAGCCTCACCATCCCGCTGCTTGGCCTGTTGAAAAACTCTCTGATCAGCATGAAGTCGGAAGCTTTGTGCTCGTCACAAGAGACGGGGGAAGAAGATTCCCTTGTTGATAGCCAAAGCACCCTTAGGTCTGTTTCTCAGCGCATATCGGAGGAGGTGGAGGTGGAGGAGGATGAGGAGGAAGAGGAGGAGAATGTTGGCGAGACACAAGAGGGGACCATTGTTGAGTCCTTCACTGTTCAGCGTGTATGGGCAGAAGAAGAGGAGTTGGAGGAGTTGGAGGAGCAGGAAATGGACAGTCAGGCCAGTGAGGGGAGTGAATTCTTACGCGTTGGTACTCTGGCGCATATGGCATATTTCATGCTAGGCTGCCTATCCCGTGACCCTCGCGTTCAAAGAATTTATTCCAGCACCGATTACTGGGTGTTCACTCTCCTGGACCCACGGTACAAGCAAAATCTTTCCACTCTCATCCCTGGAGAGGAAAGGAGTGTGAGAATGCATGAATACCAGCAGGCCCTGGTTCACAAGCTGAAACAGTATTTCCCTTCTGACAGCGCTAGCGGCAGAGTGCGTAGTTCTGCGGGACAAGTAGCGAGGGAGAGTAGGCGAGCAGGCAGCTTGTCCAGCACTGGCAAGGGTACGCTTTACAAGGCTTTTGCCAGCTTTATGTCACCCCAGCAAGACACTGTCACCTGTCCCCAGTCTCGGCAGAGTAGGGCTGATCTTTACAGAAAGATGGTGAGGGAGTACGTAGCTGACCATACCATCGTCCTAAATGATCACACAGCTCCCTACAACTACTGGGTTTCAAAGCTGGACATGTGGCACGAACTGGCGCTGTACGCCTTGGAGGTTCTTGCCTGCCCTGCCGCTAGCGTCTTGTCCGAGCGGGTTTTCAGTGCAGCTGGTGGCATCATCACCGATAAGCGTACACGCCTGTCGACTGACAGCGCTGACAGGCTGACGCTTATTAAGATGAATAAAGCCTGGATTTCTCATAATTTCCAATCTCCACCAGGTGAAGGAAGCTCAACCTGAATAATTTATCCACTCCTCCTCCTCCTCATTTTCCTCCTTCTCCTCCTCTTTGTACAGTAAAGCAGAGGAAACTGGCTATTTTTTGACAGGGCCCACTGGCTCTAGCTATAGTACTTTATGCATTTAATTTTTCTGGAGGGCCACCTACCCGGTCCTCTGTTTTAAACAATTTTTGGGAGTGCCACATACAGGCACTCAATCTATTCAATTTTTCTGGAGGGCCACCTACCCGGTCCTCTGTTTTAAACAATTTTTGGGAGTGCCACATACAGGCACTCAATCTATTCAATTTTTCTGGAGGGCCACCTACCTGCTCCTCTGGTTTGAAAACTTTTTTGGACTGCCACATACAGGCACTCAATCTATTCCATTTTACTGGAGGGCCACCTACCTGCTCCTCTGGTTTGAAAAGTTTTTTGGACTGCCACATACAGGCACTCAATCTATTCAATTTTTCTGGAGGGCCACCTACCCGCTCCTCTGGTTTGAAAACTTTTTTGGACTGCCACATACAGGCACTCAATCTATTCCATTTTACTGGAGGGCCACCTACCTGCTCCTCTGGTTTGAAAAGTTTTTTGGACTGCCACATACAGGCACTCAATCTATTTCATTTTTCTGGAGGGCCACCTACCCGCTCCTCTGGTTTGAAAACTTTTTTGGACTGCCACATACAGGCACTCAATCTATTTCATTTTTCTGGAGGGCCACCTACCTGCTCCTCTGGTTTGAAAACTTTTTTGGACTGCCACATACAGGCACTATCCAAATTAAATTGTCTCCATAGCAGCCTCCACACGTTGTCTCCATTGCTACCTCCAAACGAGGTGTGTCAGGCAGAAATTTGGGTTGTTTTCATGGATTCCACATCAAAGTTGTTAACTTTGTCGCCACCCTGCTGTGTTATCCACAAAATATACTGGCAAACTTTTATCATTTACCAATATTATTTCAGCGCTTCTTGCGCATCTGTTTACATTCCCCTCACCCGCCATATCCTAAACTTATAAGAACGCTACTACACTTGATCTTATACAAAAGGTTCTTAGAAGTGCTGTTTGGGGAGTAGCCTAGAGACAGGGGCTTGGATTGGCGAAAGCTCACCTGGCAGCGGAGCGCCAGCTCCATGCGCATCATGCGCTTCTTGCGCATCTGTTTACATTCCCCTCACCCGCCATATCCCAAACTTATAAGAACGCTACTACACTTAACTTGGTGCAGGCTGGGACCGAGTCTGACCCTGGGGCTGGTCATATACTGCCGACGCAGAGAATTGCGGGGCCTACCTCGGTCCAGGTCTCAAAGGTCTAGTATACCTCCTTCTCCTCCCACCTCTCCTCCACCTCCTCCTCCTCCGAATTACCATCCGTGGCCATGGCGCCATCAGTCGGTAGCTCTAGGCACAGCAGCAGTGCCGTCGCTAAGCGACAGCAGGCGGTGCTCAAACTGCTGAGCCTAGGCGATAAAAGGCACACCGCCCAAGAGCTATTACAGGGCATTCCACATCAAACTTGTTAACTTTGTCGCCACCCTGCTGTGTAATCCACAAAATATACTTGCAAACTTTTATCATTTACCGATATTATTTCAGCGCTTCTTGCGCATCTGTTTACATTCCCCTCACCCGCCATATCCTAAACTTATAAGAACGCTACTACACTTGATCTTATACAAAAGGTTCTTAGAAGTGCTGTTTGGGGAGTAGCCTAGAGACAGGGGCTTGGATTGGCGAAAGCTCGTCTGGCAGCGGAGCGCCAGCTCCATGCCAAGATTAAACTAACATAGTTTTAACTGCAGCACTAGAGATGAGCGAACACTAAAATGCTCGGGTACTCGTTATTCGAGACGAACTTTTCCCGATGCTCGAGTGCTCGTCTCGAATAACGAACCCCATTGAAGTCAATGGGAGACTCGAGCATTTTTCAAGGGGACCAAGGCTCTGCACAGGGAAGCTTGGCCAAACACCTGGGAACCTCAGAAAAGGATGGAAACACCACGGAAATGGACAGGAAACAGCAGGGGCAGCATGCATGGATGCCTCTGAGGCTGCTTAAACGCACCATTATGCCAAAATTATGGGCAACAGCATGGCCATGACAGAGTGACAGAATGAAGCTAGATAGTATCTAAAACATGCAATAATTGACCCTGACACTATAGGGGACGGCATGCAGAGGCAGCGGCAGCAGGCTAGAGAGTGTCATGGCGACATACCCTAAATGGACTCAGGCTTCAAACCAATGGGTGGCAGAGAGGAACCAAAGGAGGTGAGCAAGAAGTGCTCAAATAATATCGGTACATGATAAAAGTTTGCCAGTATATTTTGTGGATTACACAGCAGGGTGGCGACAAAGTTAACATGGAAGCCATGAAAACAACCCAAAATTCTGCCTGACACAGCTCGTTTGATAAGGGGACCATGTATGGAGGCAGTGAACTAGTAGTAGATTAAAGGTGCTGCAGTTAAAACTATGTTAGTTGGATCTTGGCATGGAGCTGGCGCTCCGCTGCCAGACGAGCTTTCGCCAATCCAAGCCCCTGTCTCTAGGCTACTCCCCAAACAGCACTTTTGTATAAGATCAAGTGTAGTAGCGTTCTTATAAGTTTAGGATATGCCGGGTGAGGGGAATGTAAACAGATGCGCAAGAAGCGCATGATGCGCATGGAGCTGGCGCTCCGCTGCCAGGCGAGCTTTCGCAAATCCAAGCCCCTGTCTCTAGGCTACTCCCCAAACAGCACTTTTGTATAAGATCAAGTGTAGTAGCGTTCTTATAAGTTTAGGATATGGCGGGTGAGGGGAATGTAAACAGATGCGCAAGAAGCGCTGAAATAATATCCCTAAATGGTAAAAGTTTGCAAGTATATTTTGTGGATTACACAGCAGGGTGGCGACAAAGTTAACAACTTTGATGTGGAATGCCCTGTAATAGCTCTTGGGCGGTGTGCCTTTTATCGCCTAGGCTCAGCAGTTTCAGCACCGCCTGCTGTCGCTTAGCGACGGCACTGCTGCTGTGCCTAGAGCTACCGACTGATGGCGCCATGCCCACGGATGGTAATTCGGAGGAGGAGGAGGTGGAGGAGGGGTGGGAGGAGGTATAGTAGGCCTTTGAGACCTGGACCGAGGTAGGCCCCGCAATTCTCTGCGTCGGCAGTATATGACCAGCCCCAGGGTCAGACTCGGTCCCAGCCTGCACCAAGTTAAGTGTAGTAGCGTTCTTATAAGTTTGGGATATGGCGGGTTAGGGGAATGTAAACAGATGCGCAAGAAGCGCATGATGCGCATGGAGCTGGCGTTCCGCTGCCAGGCGAGCTTTCGCCAATCCAAGCCCCTGTCTCTAGGCTACTCCCCAAACAGCACTTCTAAGAACCTTTTGTATAAGATCAAGTGTAGTAGCGTTCTTATAAGTTTAGGATATGCCGGGTGAGGGGAATGTAAACAGATGCGCAAGAAGCGCTGAAATAATATCCCTAAATGGTAAAAGTTTGCCAGTATATTTTGTGGATAACACAGCAGGGTGGCGACAAAGTTAACAACTTTGATGTGGAATCCATGAAAACAACCCAAATTTCTGCCTGACACACCTCGTTTGATAAAGGGACGATGTATGGAGGCAGCTATATGGACGACTTTTGGAGGTAGCAATGGAGACAACGTGTGGAGGCTGCTATGGAGACAATTTAATTTGGATAGTGCCTGTATGTGGCAGTCCCAAACATTTTTCAAACCAGAGGAGCAGGTAGGTGGCCCTCCAGTAAAATGGAATAGATTGAGTGCCTGTATGTGGCAGTCCCAAAAATTCTTCAAACCAGAGGAGCAGGTAGGTGGCCCTCCAGTAAAATGGAATAGATTGAGTGCCTGTATGTGGCAGTCCCAAAAATTGTTCAAACCAGAGGAGCAGGTAGGTGGCCCTCCAGTAAAATGGAATAGATTGAGTGCCTGTATGTGGCAGTCCCAAAAATTCTTCAAACCAGAGGAGCAGGTAGGTGGCCCTCCAGTAAAATGGAATAGATTGAGTGCCTGTATGTGGCAGTCCCAAAAATTCTTCAAACCAGAGGAGCAGGTAGGTGGCCCTCCAGTAAAATGGAATAGATTGAGTGCCTGTATGTGGCAGTCCCAAAAATTGTTCAAACCAGAGGACCGGGTAGGTGGCCCTCCAGAAAAATGGAATAGATTGAGTGCCTGTATGTGGCACTCACAAAAATTGTTTCAAACAGAGGACCGGGTAGGTGGCCCTCCAGAAAAATTAAATGCATGAAGTATAGCAAGAGCCAGTGGGCCCTGTCAAAAAATAGCCATTTTCCTCTGCTTTACTGTACAAAGAGGAGGAGAAGGAGGAAAATGAGGAGGAGGAGGAGGAGTGGATCAATTATTCAGGTTGAGCTTCCTTCACCTGGTGGAGATTGGAAATTCTGAGAAATCCAGCCTTTATTCATTTTAATAAGCGTCAGGCTGTCAGCGCTGTCAGTCGACAGGCGTGTACGCTTATCGGTGATGATGCCACCAGCTGCACTGAAAACCCGCTCGGACAAGACGCTAGCGGCAGGGCAGGCAAGAACCTCCAAGGCGTACAGCGCCAGTTCGTGCCACATGTCCAGCTTTGAAACCCAGTAGTTGTAGGGAGCTGTGTGATCATTTAGGACGATGGTATGGTCAGCTACGTACTCCCTCACCATCTTTCTGTAAAGATCAGCCCTACTCTGCCGAGACTGGGGACAGGTGACAGTGTCTTGCTGGGGTGACATAAAGCTGGCAAAAGCCTTGTAAAGCGTACCCTTGCCAGTGCTGGACAAGCTGCCTGCTCGCCTACTCTCCCTCGCTACTTGTCCCGCAGAACTACGCACTCTGCCGCTAGCGCTGTCAGAAGGGAAATACTGTTTCAGCTTGTGCACCAGGGCCTGCTGGTATTCATGCATTCTCACACTCCTTTCCTCTGCAGGGATGAGAGTGGCAAGATTTTGCTTGTACCGTGGGTCCAGGAGAGTGAACACCCAGTAATCGGTGCTGGAATAAATTCTTTGAACGCGAGGGTCACGGGATAGGCAGCCTAGCATGAAATCTGCCATATGCGCCAGAGTACCAACGCGTAAGAATTCACTCCCCTCACTGGCCTGACTGTCCATTTCCTCCTCCTCCAACTCCTCCAACTCCTCTTCTTCTGCCCATACACGCTGAACAGTGAAGGACTCAACAATGGTCCCCTCTTGTGTCTCGCCAACATTCTCCTCCTCTTCCTCCTCATCCTCCTCCACCTCCACCTCCTCCGATATGCGCTGAGAAACAGACCTCAGGGTGCTTTGGCTATCAACAAGGGAATATTCTTCCCCCGTCTCTTGTGACGAGCGCAAAGCTTCCGACTTCATGCTGACCAGAGAGTTTTTCAACAGGCCAAGCAGCGGGATGGTGAGGCTGATGATGGCGGCATCGCCACTGACCATCTGTGTTGACTCCTCAAAGTTACTCAGCACCTGACAGATATCAGACATCCACGTCCACTCCTCATTGTAGACTTGAGGAAGCTGACTGACCTGACTACCAGTTCTGGTGGAAGTTGACATCTGGCAGTCTACAATCGCTCTGCGCTGCTGGTAAACTCTGGATAACATGGTCAGTGTTGAATTCCACCTCGTGGGCACGTCGCACAACAGTCGGTGAGCGGGCAGTTGGAGGCGGCGCTGCGCTGCCCTGAGAGTGGCAGCATCTGGGCTGGACTTCCTGAAATGCGCACAGATGCGGCGCACCTTCGTGAGCAAATCAGACAGATTGGGGTATGTCTTGAGGAAACGCTGCACTATCAGATTTAACACATGGGCCAGGCATGGCACATGTGTCAGTCTGCCGAGTTGCAGAGCCGCCACCAGGTTACGGCCGTTGTCACACACAACCATTCCCGGCTTGAGGTTCAGCGGTGCCAGCCACAGATCAGTCTGCGCCGTGATGCCCTGTAATAGCTCTTGGGCGGTGTGCCTTTTGTCGCCTAGGCTCAGCAGTTTGAGCACCGCCTGCTGTCGCTTAGCGACGGCACTGCTGCTGTGCCTAGAGCTACCGACTGATGGCGCCGTGCCCACGGATGGTAGTTCGGAGGAGGAGGTGGAGGAGGGGTGGGAGGAGGAGGAGGCATAGTAGGCCTGAAACACCTGGACCGAGGTAGGCCCCGCAATCCTCGGCGTCGGCAGTATATGAGCAGCCCCAGGGTCAGTCTCGGTCCCAGCCTCCACCAAGTTAACCCAATGTGCCGTCAGCGATATATAGTGGCCCTGCCCGGCAGCACTCGTCCACGTGTCCGTGGTCAGGTGGACCTTGTCAGAAACGGCGTTGGTCAGGGCACGGATGATGTTGTCTGACACGTGCTGGTGCAGGGCTGGGACGGCACATCGGGAAAAGTAGTGGCGGCTGGGGACCGAATACCGAGGGGCGGCCGCCGCCATGAGGTTGCGAAAGGCCTCGGTCTCTACTAGCCTATAGGGCAGCATCTCCAGGCTAAGCAATCTGGAGATGTGCACATTAAGGGCTTGGGCGTGCGGGTGGGTTGCACTATATTTGCGTTTCCGCTCCAGCGTCTGGGGTATGGAGAGCTGAACGCTGGTGGATGCTGTGGAGGATCGTGGAGGCGACGATGGGGTTTTTGGGCCAGGGTCCTGGGCAGGGGGCTGACTAGCAGCTGACACAGGGGAAGGAGCAGTGGTGTGCACGGCCGGAGGTGAACGGGCTTGTTGCCACTGAGTGGGGTGCTTAGCATTCATATGCCTGCGCATACTGGTGGTAGTTAAGCTAGTAGTGGTGGAACCCCTGCTGAGCCTGGTTTGGCAAATGTTGCACACCACAGTCCGTCGGTCATCCGGTGTTTCCTTAAAGAACCTCCACACTTCTGAAGATCTAGCCCTCGCCGCAAGAGCCCTCACCACGGGAGCTTCACTAGTTGACAGTGGCGCTGATGCACCAGCTCTGGCCCTGCCTCTCCGTCTGGCCCCACCACTGCCTCTTCCAACCTGTTCAGGTCGAGGACTCTCCTCCGTCTCAGAAGCACTGTGTTCACCCGGCCTCTCAACCCAGCTTGGGTCTGTCACCTCATCATCCTCCGATCCCTCAGTCTGCTCCCCCCTCGGACTTCCTGCCCTGACAACAACTTCCCCACTGTCTGACAACCGTGTCTCCTCATCGTCGGACACCTCTTTACACACTTCCACTACGTCAAGAAGGTCATCATCACCCACAGACTGTGACTGGTGGAAAACCTGGGCATCGGAAAATTGCTCAGCAGCAACCGGACAAGTGGTTTGTGACTGTGGGAAGGGTCCAGAAAACAGTTCCTCAGAGTATGCCGGTTCAAATGGCAAATTTTCCTGGGAGGGGGCAGACTGGGGGGGAGGAGGCTGAGGTGCAGGAGCTGGAGGAGTGGGGATTTCGGTGACATGGGTGGACTGCGTGGAAGACTGACTGGTGGTGGACAAATTGCTCGAAGCATTGTCAGCAATCCACGACATCACCTGTTCGCACTGTTCTGGCCTCAACAGTGCTCTACCACGAGTCCCAGTAACTTCAGACATGAACCTAGGGAGTGTAGCTCTGCGGCGTTCCCCTGCTCCCTCATCAGCAGGTGGTGTCTCACCCCGCCCAGGACCACGGCCTCTGACCCCTGCAGTAGTTGGACGCCCACGTCCCCGCCCTCGTCCTCTACCCCTAGCCCTGGGGTTAAACATTTTTAAAATGAGAGTTATAACTTTTTTTTTTTTTTTACTTTTTTTTGTTTTTTTTTGTGTTTTTTTGTGTTTTTTGTTTTTTTTTGTGTTTTTTGTTTTTTTTTGAGTTTTTAGAACCAAACAATCCTATCCTATTGCTATGGCTATTTTCTAGCCAAGTATCAAAGGAAGCACACTACTATGCCAGATGAGATGACACTGAGTTAGTGCCTAATAGAAATCCAACCCCTACTGAATTTTCCCACTTCAGCCTTTGCTATGGATATGTGCGCCACTAAGCGCAGAACACAGCGGTCGCAAGTCTCACTACAAATTGCTCAGAATTGGCAAGTACATGCACTGCAGAAACTAAAGCCACCAGCAGATCAACCAGAAATCAAATATATAGAACGCTACTGTAGGCTTCAAGAAGCTGTTTGTATTCTCCTATGGCTATTTTCTAGCCAAGTATCAAAGGAAGCACACTACTATGCCAGATGAGATGACACTGAGTTAGTGCCTAATAGAAATCCAACCCCTACTGAATTTTCCCACTTCAGCCTTTGCTATGGATATGTGCGCCACTAAGCGCAGAACACAGCGGTCGCAAGTCTCACTACAAATTGCTCAGAATTGGCAAGTACATGCACTGCAGAAACTAAAGCCACCAGCAGATCAACCAGAAATCAAATATATAGAACGCTACTGTAGGCTTCAAGAAGCTGTTTGTATTCTCCTATGGCTATTTTCTAGCCAAGTATCAAAGGAAGCACACTACTATGCCAGATGAGATGACACTGAGTTAGTGCCTAATAGAAATCCAACCCCTACTGAATTTTCCCACTTCAGCCTTTGCTATGGATATGTGCGCCACTAAGCGCAGAACACAGCGGTCGCAAGTCTCACTACAAATTGCTCAGAATTGGCAAGTACATGCACTGCAGAAACTAAAGCCACCAGCAGATCAACCAGAAATCAAATATATAGAATGCTACTGTAGGCTTCAAGAAGCTGTTTGTATTCTCCTATGGCTATTTTCTAGCCAAGTATCAAAGGAAGCACACTACTATGCCAGATGAGATGACACTGAGTTATTGCCTAATAGAAATCCAACCCCTACTGAATTTTCCCACTTCGGTCTTTGCTATGGATATGTGTGCCACTAAGAGCTAAACACAACGGTAGCAAGTCCCCCTGCTAATTCCTCACAAAATGGTAAAAGATGCAAATTAAAATAAAAAAAGTAGAACGTTATTGTAGCCCTAAGAAGGGCTGTTGGGTTCTTTGAGAATCACTCCTGCCTAACAGTAAGCTAATAGAACACCCTAACGCTTTCCCTGACCAGCAGCAGCTCTCTCCCTAGCGGCATCCAGAGACAGAATGATCCGAGCAGCGCGGCCAGCGGCTAGTCTATCCCAGGGTCACCTGATCTGGCCAGCCAACCACTGCTATCGACGTGTAAGGGTACCACGTCATGCTGGGTGGAGTGCAGAGTCTCCTGGCTTGTGATTGGCTCTGTTTCTGGCCGCCAAAAAGCAAAACGGCGGGAGCTGCCATTTTCTCGAGCGGGCGAAGTATTCGTCCGAGTAACGAGCAGTTTCGAGTACCCTAATGCTCGACCGAGCATCAAGCTCGGACGAGCATGTTCGCTCATCTCTATGCAGCACCTTTAATCTACTACTAGTTCACTGCCTCCATACATGGTCCCCTTATCAAACGAGCTGTGTCAGGCAGAATTTTGGGTTGTTTTCATGGCTTCCATGTTAACTTTGTCGCCACCCTGCTGTGTAATCCACAAAATATACTGGCAAACTTTTATCATGTACCGATATTATTTGAGCGCTTCTTGCTCACCTCCTTTGGTTCCTCTCTGCCACCCATTGGTTTGAAGCCTGAGTCCATTTAGGGTATGTCGCCATGCCACTCTCTAGCCTGCCGCTGCTGCCGCTGCCTCTGCATGCCGTCCCCTATAGTGTCAGGGTCAATTATTGGATGTTTTACATGCTATCTAGCTTCATTCTGTCACTCTGTCATGGCCATGCTGTTGCCCATAATTTTGGCATAATGGTGCGATTAAGCAGCCTCAGAGGCATCCATGCATGCTGCCCCTGCTGTTTCCTGTCCATTTCCGTGGTGTTTCCATCCTTTTCTGAGGTTCCCAGGTGTTTGGCCAAGCTTCCCTGTGCAGAGCCTTGGTCCCCTTGAAAAATGCTCGAGTCTCCCATTGACTTCAATGGGGCTCGTTATTCGAGACGAGCACTCGAGCATCGGGAAAAGTTCGTCTCGAATAACGAGTACCCGAGCATTTTAGTGCTGGCTCATCTCTAATAATGAATAAAAATAAACCATATTAATAATGCAAAGTAATAATGAGATAGAAGGAAATATTTCATTACCTAGCAATTAAAGGTTAAAGCCATATAAAACTAGTAATAACTCCGCACAGAGCACAGGTATTCCAAGTTGCTTACTCATAAAAACTGAAAAAAAACTGGAAGTCAGAAATGATGTAAATCATAGACCGAACATGCAGCTGTATGGCACTTAGAAAACCTTGCCAAAAAAACTCAGACAACTAGACCCGACTTGTACAATGATGCATTCACATATATCCTACAATTGCAATTATGGTGAATACTTCATTTTGGATGTATTGTCTGTGTGTAGACGTTACTGACGCTCATGAATAGTGTCACATTAAAAAGAAAATTAGCCGCTGTTCAGCAGAGATGGCAGCAGAGGCGTGCGAATGACTAAGACAACGCGCAACAGGAATATCCGAACTTCAGACGCCGCTGGTGTATGTAAACACTGCAGAACAAGCGTGTGATTAGCGCGCCATTTCAAAGGCTGGGGCTATGGTATGGATGTACTGTACAGAAACCAACAGATGTTTAGGGCTGATTCACATAGATTATTTAGGAGGGGACACTACACTCACAGCTGGCGAGTCAAGGGAGAAGAAACGGGAAATTCTTTACTGTTATTTCATTGTGTTCTTGCTCGAATTTGCATTTTACTCTTTATGTTTCCATGACTTCATCGGTGTCATGTTTTATTAATATTGGGGCTGTCCACTTTACAGATGACCAGCAAATTCCAGGATTATGCTACAAGTAAGAAAAAAAATCCAAGTAGGAATTTTTGAGGAGTAACTGTAAAGGTTTTTTGTTTTCCACAAATCAGTAGCTCTTGGGATGTAAAACAACTTTGCCTATTATTTTTTATTACCTATGTGTAGTAGTTTCCTTGCTATGCCCCTCAGATTACCTTAGTGCTGCAATGGCTGCCTCCTCTCCATGTGCTGATTAGTCCTGCAATCTGCAGAGAAACAAAGTCTAAACAAACTATGGTTTCATGGGTGGGGAGGAGCTTTTGCAGGAGCCCTGCTCACAAGGGAGGAGGATATGTAACAGTGAACGTAGCAGAGCTGGAAGTGTGCTGAACAGTCACTGCAGCAGAGCTAGATGTGTATGCAGATGTCTCCTGCAAAGAATAGTGAGGTACAAGATCTCTCTGTCCCTCCATCAAAATGTCTGCACTATATAACAATATAATGTCCACCAAGCTAACCCACCAAGGTCCAATTGAACCAATCCTTTTGTTCCCAGGGTTGATGAACCCCCATTATAAGTGGCTGCTATATAGTCCCCTCTATCCTATCTGTAGACCGATTGTGCATTCACGTAACAACTAGTAAAGAAGTTCGGCCACTATGAGAGCAAAAACTCTACAGCAACCTCGACAAACTCCGACACATCAAGCTGACAGTTTGTTCTACTTGTGTAATCTATAAGTGACCCTTCAAGTGTCTGGCCGACCAGTCTCACACTCCTGCTCCGTGCGGATACTTCATGGATTTATATGATTAAACATTGACCCGGCTATCATTATCTAACATTTGGCATTGTGTGACCTCATCTCTGTTGAAACCAATGACTTATCCTTCCTTAATCTGCTTTATGTAAGAAAACACTTCATAATGTCAGTTTTCTTCAGGGCTTAATATGATATAAATTAAGACATGGATAAAAGCGCAGTTTCATTTGCTCCTGTTTATTGGCTTAATGGAGATGTGTGATAGAGCCGCACATTCCTAGCGTCCATCAAAGCTTTAAAGCGATGAGAAGAAAGGACTTGTGTTATTTACAACACTGGTAAAAATCCACTGAAACTAGAGAAAGGTTAACGTTAAAAGGGTATCCCACAGATGAAGCTTATCCCCCTATCCACAGTACAGCAGATAAGAGTGTGATTTCTGACTGCGGGGACCCCCACATATCACAAGAATGGGGGCCACATGTTCTCATAAATGCTTTATGTGAATAGCATGCTGCGGCCTTGCCTGACCTACACTCCACTATAGGCCTGTAGGATATAGGCATCCCAGGGGTCCCATAGGAGTGACTGGAGAGCAGGTAAGTGCACCTGTACATATTCATATGGAGCTTTACAGGGAACTTGCAGCTCCTCAATTGTAGTGACTGCTCTTATTGGTATTAAAGGAAATCTATCACTAGGATGAAGGATTGTAGATAGTTTCCTATCTGCAGGCAGCATGTTATAGAGCAGGAGGAGCTGAGCAGTTTGTACATAGTGTACTATCGGCAGGCAGTGCAGCCATCGGGGGGGGGGGGGGGGGTTATTGTGATTATGTTCTGTGGCCCCGTGGATGAGAAAGGGCCCCAAGTCACAGAAAACCCTCCTCTCTTCCCAGGTGCATGGAACTTTCTGTGCACACAAACTGTGGCGGTCCTGTCTGTCATGTTAGAGCAGGTGAAACTGAGCAGATTGTACATAGTGTCCTATCTGCAGGCAGCATGTTATAGAGAAGGAGGAGCTGTGCAGATTGTACATAATGTCCTATCTGCAGACAGAGCAGCCATCAGATAGGGTTTAGTGTGACTGTGTTCAGGTGACCCCGTGGAGGAGAAAGGGCCCCAAGTCACAAAAAACCCTCCTCTCTTCCCAGGTGCAGGGAACTTACTGTTCACACAGGGCTAGATGATCATTCTGTGGGGGGTGGGTGGAACACAAAATTTGCCAGTCAGGGGCTCCAAACTTCCTAGTAGCGAACCTGACTGCAGGCAGCATGTTATAGAGCAGGAGAAACTCAGCAGATTGTAGATAGTGTTCTATCTGCTGGCAGGGCAGCCATCGGGGGGGGGGGGGGGGGGATGTGTGACGGTGTTAAGGGGGCCCCGTGGAGGAGAAAGGGCCCCAAATCACAGAAAACCCTCCTCTCTTCCCAGGTGCAGGGAACTCGCTGTGCGCCCAGGGCCGGATTATCATTCTGTGGGGGGTGGGCGACCCACAAAATTTGACAGTCAGGGGCCCCAAACTTCTTAGTGGCGGCCCTGTCTACAGGCAGGATGTTATAGAACAGGAGAAACTGAGCAGATTGCACATAGTCTCCTATCTGCAGGCAGCATGTTATACAGCAGTAGGAGCTGTGTACTGTTGTATCTACAGGGAGCATGTTATAGAGCAGGCGGAGGTGAGTAGATTTTCTATAGTTTACGCAGCAGTTTAAAGTTCTGAACAAATTCAATGTCACTTAATTTTATTTATAACTTTGTAACTCAAGTCAGTGCACTGAACTCTTAGGCCTGAAATTTGCTGGGATTTTAAAGAATAAATGACAAGTTATACTTGCTGTAAAACAGTAGATCACTCTCCATCACTCCTGCTCTATAACATGCTATCTGCAGACGGCATTGAATCCTCAGTGTGACATATTGGGGCTCATTTACTAAGGGCCCCGTTTTGCACGGCTGGGACAGGGATTTAAAAGGGGTTTTTGGCACGCGCGATCGGATTTTGCACCGGCTTTCATGCGACACAAAACGGGGGGTTGGACAAACCGTGGGATTTAACTTAAAAATTGTGTTGCAAGCCATGCACTTACATGCACCAGGAACTAGAAGGTGAACTCCGGTGGACCTGAGCGGGGAAGCGACACATGCAGGAAATCGGGCGCATTTTTTAGTCACTGTAGTTGTATGAGGTTGTGTTTTTTTTTTTGACAAAAAGTAGTTTTTAGTAGGACAATTTAAAGTTTCATATATTCGACTGCTGGACTTTTATTAACCATTTCTGTGCAGCACATATTTAAACAAAGAACACAGCCGCTGTTATTTCTAACAAAATTTTTCTGCCTTTATCAAGGAATAACAAAAATACATTTTTCTCTGCAAACATCAATCCCACATTCATAGGGTTTTTAAAATGACCTTCCTTTGCATGGTAAAATACTTTTTGAAGAAAAAAATATGTTTTGCATTAAAACTTTCCATACGCCATAACTTTGTAAATTTTTATTGTCAATGTGGCAGTGTGAGGGCTTACTTTTTCTGCAAAGGACTGTAGATTCTATTTGTATATATTTGGGGTTTGTTACATTTTTTGATAACAATTAATATCATTTTTTGGGTAACGGATGACAAAATAATGTCAATTTGACCATAGTTTCTCATTTATTCTCATTTTTCTTTTAAGTATACTTTATACTTTTAGAGTTATGTAGCCTGGGTGTGTGGGGAAGAAAATGTGTTTTTTTTTTCTACAGGGTGGGAAATTTTTGTGTTTTTTGAAAACATTTTTTTAGACTTTTTTTAAACTTTCGGTCTAATAGATAGTTAATAGAGATGAGCGAACACACTCGTCCGAGCTTGATGCTCGTTCGAGCATTAGCGTACTCGAAACTGCTCGTTGCTCGGACGAGTATTTCGCCAGCTCGAGAAAATTGCATCTCCCGCCGTTGTGATTTTTGGCGGCAAGAAACAGAGCCAATCACAAGCCAGGAGACTCTGCACTCCACCCAGCATGACGTGGTACCCTTACACGTCGATAGCAGTGGTTGGCTGGCCAGATCAGGTGACCCTGGGATAGACTAGCCGCTGCCCGCGCTGCTCGGATCATTCTGTGTCTGGATGCCGCTAGGGAGAGAGCTGCTGCTGGTCAGGGAAAGCGTTAGGGTGTTCTATTAGAATAGTGTTAGGCAGGAGTGATTCTACAAGAACCCAACAGCCCTTCTTAGGGCTACAATAACGTTTTATTTTACTTTTTTTTGGTTTGCTTGTGGCTGGGCTTGCTGGCATTAGTAGTGCAGCTAGTACCATATTGTGAGGAATTTGCAGGGAGACTTGCGACCGTTGTGTTTAGCTCTTAGTGACACACATATCCACCTCAAACACCTAAGTGGGACAATTTATTAGGGGTTTGATTTGAATTAGGCAGAGTCTGCTGATTTATTTTTTTTTACGTTTATTTCTTTTTATAACTCAAAGTAATCTGGCAAAGCAGTGTGCTTTCAGTGTAGGCTAGAAAATAGCCATAGGAGAACCCCAACGGCTTACTTAGGCCTTTAATAGCGTTATATTTTCCTTTTTTTTGGTTTGCTTGTGGCTGGGCTTGCTGCCACTAGTAGTGCAGCTAGTACCATATTGTGAGGAATTTGCTGGGAGACCTGCGACCGTTGTGTTTAGCTCTTAGTGACACGCATATCCACCTCAAACACCGAAGTGGGACAATTTATTAGGGGTTTGATTTGAATTAGGCACAGTCTTCTGATTTATTTTTTTTTACGATTATTTACATTTATAACTCAAAGTCATCAGGCACAGCACAAAATCCAGTTGTGTGCTGTCAGTGTAGGTTAGAAACTAGCCATAGCAATAGGATATAGCATCGTTTTGTTTTAAAAAAAAACACACAAAAAAAACGCAAAAAAAACAAAACAAAAAAAAATTTACAGTTTACACTTTAATTTTGAAAATGTTGAACCCGAGGCCTAGGGGTAGAGGACGAGGGCGTGGACGTGGGCGTCCAACTACTGCAGGGGTCAGAGGCCGTGGTCCTGGGCGGGGTGAGACACCACCTGCTGATGAGGGAGCAGGGGAACGCCGCAGAGCTACACTCCCTAGGTTCATGTCTCAAGTTACTGGGACTCGTGGTAGAGCACTGTTGAGGCCAGAACAGTGCGAACAGGTGATGTCGTGGATTGCGGACAATGCTTCTAGCCATTTGTCCACCAGTCAGTCTTCCACGCAGTCCACCCATGTCCCCGAAATCAGCACTCCTCCACCTCAGCCTCCTTCCCCCCAGTCTGCCCCCTCCCAGGAAAATTTGGCATTTGAACCGGCATACTCTGAGGAACTGTTTTCTGGACCCTTCCCAGAGACACAGACCACTTGTCCGGTTGCTGCTCAGCTATTTTCCGATGCCCAGGTTTTCCACCGGTCGCAGTTTGTGGGTGATGATGACATTATTGACGTAGTGGAAGAAGTGTGTAAAGAGGTGTCGGACGATGAGGAGACACGATTGTCAGACAGTGGTGAAGTTGTTGTCAGGGCAGGAAGTCCAAGGGGGGAGCAGACTGAGGGATCGGAGGATGATGAGGTGACAGACCCAAGCTGGGTTGATAGGCCGGGTGAACACAGTGCTTCTGAGACGGAGGCGAGTCCTATACCAGAACAGGTTGGAAGAGGCAGAGGCAGGGCCAGAGCTGGTGCATCAGCGCCAAATGTTTCACGTAGTCAAGCTCCCGTGGCGAGGGCTAGATTTTCAGAAGTCTGGAGGTTCTTTAAAGAAACACCGGATGACCGACGGACTGTGGTGTGCAACCCGTGCCAAACCAGGATCAGCAGGGGTTCCACTACTACTAGCTTAACTACCACCAGTATGCACAGGTATATGAATGCTAAACACCCCACTCAATGGCACCAAGCCCGTTCACCTCCAGCAGGGCACACCACTGCTCCTTCCCCTGTGTCATCTGCTAGTCAGCCCCCTGCCCAGGACCCCGGCCCAAACACCTCCCGTGCGAAAACCCCATCTTCGCCTCCACGATCCTCCACAGCATCCACCAACGTTCAGCACTGCATACCCCAGACGCTGGAGCGCAAAAGGAAGTATAGTGCAACCCACCCACACGCCCAAGCCCTCAACGTCCACATCTCCAAACTGCTTAGCCTGGAGATGCTGCCCTATAGGCAGCGGCCGCCCCTCGGTATTCGGTCCCCAGCCGCCACTACTTTTCCCGATGTGCCGTCCCAGCCCTGCACAAGCACGTGTCAGACAACATCATCCGTGCCCTGACCAACGCCGTTTCTGACAAGGTCCACCTGACCACGGACACATGGACGAGTGCTGCCGGGCAGGGCCACTATGTATCGCTGACAGCACATTGGGTTAACTTGGTGGAGGCTGAGACCGAGTCTGACCCTGGGGCTGGTCATATACTGCCGATGCCGAGGATTGCGGGGCCTACCTCGGTCCAGGTCTCTCAGGCCTACTATGCCTCCTCCCACCCCTCCTCCGAATTACCATCCGTGGGCATGGCGCCATCAGTCGGTAGCTCTAGGCACAGCAGCAGTGCCATCGCTAGGCGACAGCAGGCGGTGCTCAAACTGCTGAGCCTAGGCGATAAAAGGCACACCGCCCAAGAGATATTACAGGGCATCACGGTGCAAACTGATCTGTGGCTTGCACCGCTGAACCTGAAACCAGGCATGGTTGTGTGTGACAACGACCGTAACCTGCTGGCGGCTCTGCGACTCGGCAGACTGACACATGTGCCATGCCTGGCCCATGTGTTAAATCTCATAGTTCAGCGGTTCCTCAAGACATACCCCAATCTGTCTGATTTGCTCACTAAGGTGCGCCGCATCTGTGCGCATTTCAGGAAGTCCAGCACAGATGCTGCCACTCTCAGGGCAGCGCAGCGCTGCCTCCAACTGCCCGCTCACCGACTGTTGTGCGAAGTGCCCACAAGGTGGAATTCAACATTAACCATGTTATCCAGAGTTTACCAGCAGCGCAGAGCGATTGTAGACTGCCAGATGTCAACTTCCACCAGAACTGGTAGTCAGGTCAGTCAGCTTCCTCAAGTCTACAATGAGGAGTGGACGTGGATGTCTGATATCTGTCAGGTGCTGAGTAACTTTGAGGAGTCAACACAGATGGTCAGTGGCGATGCCACCATCATCAGCCTCACCATCCTGCTGCTTGGCCTGTTGAAAAACTCTCTGGTCAGCATGAAGTCGGAAGCTTTGCGCTCGTCACAAGAGACGGGGGAAGAAGATTCCCTTGTTGATAGCCAAAGCACCCTTAGGTCTGTTTCTCAGCGCATATCGGAGGAGGATGAGGAAGAAGAGGAGGAGAATGTTGGCGAGACAGAAGAGGGGACCATTGTTCAGTCCTTCACTGTTCAGCGTGTATGGGCAGAAGAAGAGGAATTGGAGGAGTTGGAGGAGGAGGAAATGGACAGTCAGGCCAGTGAGGGGAGTGAATTCTTGCGCGTTGGGACTCTGGCGCATATGGCAGATTTCATGATAGGCTGCCTATCCCGTGACCCTCGCGTTCAAAGAATTTATTCCAGCACCGATTACTGGGTATTCACTCTCTTGGACCCACGGTACAAGCAAAATCTTTCCACTCTCATCCCCGGAGAGGAAAGGAGTGTGAGAATGCATGAATACCAGCAGGCCCTGGTGCACAAGCTGAAACAGTATTTCCCTTCTGACAGGGGTAGCGGCAGAGGGCGTACTTCTGCAGGACAAGTAGCGAGGGAGAGTAGGCGAGCAGACAGCTTGTCCAGCACTGGCAGGGGTACGCTTTACAAGGCCTTTGTCAATTTTATGTCACCCCAGCAAGACACTGTCACCTGTCCCCAGTCTCGGCAGAGTAGGACTGATCTTTACAGAAAGATGGTGAGGGAGTACGTAGCTGACCATACCATCGTCCTAAATGATCACACAGCTCCCTACAACTACTGGGTTTCAAAGCTGGAAATGTGGCATGAACTGACGCTGTACGCCTTGGAGGTCCTTGCCTGCCCTGCCGCTAGCGTGTTGTCCGAGCGGGTTTTCAGTGAAGCTGGTGGCATCATCACCGATAAGTGTACACGCCTGTCGACTGACAGTGCTGACAGGCTGACGCTTATCAAGATGAATAAAGCCTGGATTTCTCAGGATTTCCATTCTCCACCAGGTGAAAGAAGCTCAACCTGAATAATGTATGCACTCCTCCTCCTCATTGTCCTCCTTCTCCTCCTCTTTGTACACTAAAGCAGAGGAAACTGGCTATTTTTTGCCAGGGCCAACTGGCTCTAGCTATAGTACTCTATGTAATTAATTTTTCTGGAGGGCCACCTACCCGGTTCTCTGTTTTAAACAATTTTTGGGAGTGCCACATACAGGTACTCAATTTATTTAATTTTTCTGGAGGACCACCTACCTGCTCCTCTGTTTTGAAAACTTTTTTGGACTGCCACATACAGGGACTCAATTTATTTAATTTTTCTGGAGGACCACCTACCTGCTCCTCTGGTTTGAAAACTTTTTTGGACTGCCACATACAGGCACTCAATCTATTTAATTTTTCTGGAGGACCACCTACCTGCTCCTCTGGTTTGAAAACTTTTTTGGACTGCCACATACAGGCACTATCCAAATTAAATTGTCTCCATAGCAGCCTCCACACATCGCCTTTTTAGCTGCCTCCATACGTTGTCTCCATTGCTACCTCCGCACGTCATCACCATAGCTGCCTCCAAAAGTCGTCCATATAGCTGCCTCCATACATCGTCCCCTTATCAAACGAGATGTGTCAGGCAGAATTTGGGGTTGTTTTCATGGCTTCCACATCAAACTTGTTAACTTTGTCCCCACCCTGCTGTGTAATCCACAAAATATACTGGCAAACTTTTATCATTTACCGATATTATTTCAGCGTTTCTTGCACATCTGTTTACATTCCCCTCACCCGCCATAACCCAAACTTAAAAGAACAATACTACACTTGATCTTATACAAAAGGTTCTTAGAAGTGCTGTTTGGGGAGTAGCCGAGAGACAGGGGCTTGGATTGGTGAAAGCTCGCCTGGCAGCGGAGCGCCAGCTCCATCCCAAGATCCAACTAACATAGTTTTAACCTTTAATCTACTACTACTTCACTGCCTTCATACATCGTCCCCTTATCAAACGAGCTGTGTCAGGCAGAATTTTCAGGTGTTTCACCAGATACATAGTGGAACTCGGCCCATCTGTCGCCACCATGCTGGAGACCTGAAGTTGCAATCATAGCAGCGCAATATGGATGCCCCATACTGTCGCTCTTAATCATGGAACCATTTCCGAAAAAATAATTAAAAATAGAACCACTATGCTATTCCATTATTCCTAGGTGAAATATTCAAACGACCCGGCCTGCTTTAAAAATTATAATTTTTTCAAAGTAAACGCTTCTGGCCCCCAGGCCCATTTTGGGTGGGGAGGAGCCGAGAGACAGGGGCTTGGACAGGCGAAAGCTCACCTGGCAGCGGACCGCCAGCTCCATCCCAAGATTAGGCAGCCTCAGAGGCATCCATGCATGCTGCCCCTGCTGTTTCCTGTCCATTTTGCCTCCACGATCTTCCACAGCGTCCACCAATGTCTCCATGCGCAACTTTCAACTCTCTATACCCCAGACGCTGGAGCACGAAAGGATATGCAGCAAATCATCCCCTTATCAAACGAGCTGTGTCAGGCAGAATTTTCAGGTGTTTCACCAGATACATAGTGGAACTCGGCCCATCTGTCGCCGCCATGCTGGAGACTTGAAGTTGCAATCATAGCAGCGCAATATGAATGCCCCATACTGTCGCTCTTAATCATGGAAGACGTCTCCATGGCTGCCTCCACATGTCGTCCCCTTATCAAAAGAGCTGTGTCAGGCTCATTTTTCGGGTGTTTCACCAGATACGTTATGGAACTTGGTCACTATGTCGCCACCATGCTGTGTTATCGACTAAATATACCGTCAACCTTTTGTTCACAGAGGAAATAATTTCAGCGCTTCTTGCTCACCTCCTTTGGTTCCTCTCTGCCACCCATTGGTTTGAAGCCTGAGTCCATTTAGGGTATGTCGCCATGCCACTCTCTAGCCTGCCGCTGCTGCCGCTGCCTCTGCATGCCGTCCCCTATAGTGTCAGGGTCAATTATTGCATGTTTTAGATGCTATCTAGCCTCATTCGGTCACTCTGTCATGGCCATGCTGTTGCCCATAATTTTGGCATAATGGTGCGATTAAGCAGCCTCAGAGGCATCCATGCATGCTGCCCCTGCTGTTTCCTGTCCATTTCCGTGGTGTTTCCATCCTTTTCTGAGGTTCCCAGGTGTTTGGCCAAGCTTCCCTGTGCAGAGCCTTGGTCCCCTTGAAAAATGCTCGAGTCTCCCATTGACTTCAATGGGGTTCGTTATTCGAGACGAGCACTCGAGCATCGGGAAAAGTTCGTCTCGAATAACGAGCACACGAGCATTTTAGTGCTCACTCATCTCTAATAGTTAACTCACGGTCCTTCAGTAGATCCTGGGCTGCCTCGCGATTGTTGCTGCGGGGCGCTGATAGGTGACACAGGGCAAGATGGCAAGCATATTAAATCTTGTTTCCTTTCATACATGTAAGATATTTTATTAAACTCTTAAGGACGCAGGGTTTTTTCGCTCATTTCTCGCTCTCCACCTGCAAAAATCCATAACTTTTTCATTTTTACTTGTACAGAGCTGTGGGGGCTTATTTTGTGTGTAACAAATTTTACTTTCCCGTACTGTTATTTATTATTCCATGTCATGTACTGGGAAGCTGGAAAAAATTGGAAAAATTGAAGAAAAAACACATGTGCGGCACTTTCTTGTGGGCTCAGTTTTTACGACTTTCACTCTGCGCCCCAAATAACACCTCTACTTTATTCTTTGGTTCGGTACAATCGCGTTGATACCAAATTTATACAGGTTTTATTGTGTTTTAATACATTTTCAAAAATTAAACAAATGTGTACAAAAAATAAATTTTTTTTGCCATCTTCTGACGCTAATAACTTTTACATACTTTGGGGTACAGAGATGTGTGTTATGTCATTTTTTGCGAAATCAGCCCAAGTTTTCATTGCTTTCATTTTTAGGTCTGTGGGACATTTTGATCACTTTTTATTCCATTTTTTATGTGATGTAAAATGGTGTAAAAGTCGCATTTCGTTCATTTGGACGCCATTTCCCGTTATGGAGGTCACCACTCTTTTTATATTTTGATAGATCGGACCTTTTGGGATGCGGCAATACCTAATGTGTTTCTGATTTTTACTGTTTATTATGTTTTATATCAGTTCTAGGGAATGGGGGTGATTTGAGATTTTAATATTTTATTCATTTTTTAAAATTTTTAAACTTTTTTTTTCTTTTTTTTCCCACTATTTCTTAGACCCTCGAGGGTACATTACCCCTAGATAGTCAGATCGTTCCTACCATATACTGCAATACTTCTATATTGCAGTATATGGCATTTTTGCATGTGATTTGTTACAATGAGCCACTGGCTCATTGTAACGAATCTGCAGAAACCATTCAAGCACGCAACCATGCAAGCACCGACCGTGGTTATTAGCGGTAGGGCTTTTCTCAATATGCAGTAAACCCCAACCCTTGTATGAAGAGGACTCAGCCCGTGAGCGTTAAGGGATTAAAGAAAAATACTTTCTTTCTTACTCGCTTTATTCCTGTTTCTAATTCAGTGTTCCTTCCTGTACTCAGACAGTTGATGGATAAGTAGAAGTGGATAAAGTTCTAGTAACTTAACTCAATATAGACAGTCACATGATCTCTGCACAGAGCTGAATTATCACATGAAATATTATATTGGTATGTAAGGAGATAAGCTTAAGCCTCATCTCCTTATCCTTCTGTACAAATCAAATACTCTACAAGACTGCAGAGAATGACAAAATAGGACATTGAATATGTTTTTTACTAGCAAACAGAATTGCAAAACTGAATTTTTCTTCAAATAAGTCAGCGCCTGCCCCTGTACTAGTACTAAAAAAGTGAGGTACAACAATAAAACTACAAAATTTTTTATTGAAATGCACCAAGTATAGTTGACTTGAATTACGACTTTCCACAGCTGAGATCTAAAGGTTAAAAAAATCAGGAAGCGAAGGCTGTGAAATAAGGGTTTCAAAAGAAACATTTAGCTTCCCTAATGCTAGCATCAAGGGCTCAGCGCTGGGAACGCCTTTGAAGTATGATGTTGTTGAAACTAAATTACTGTTAAAGGAAAAACGCTATAAATCAAGCTGTCCACTTAGGAAGCGATCATCTGGTATAGCCCCGCTTCCCGCTACTGCGACCTGACTGATTGGATGATGTCAACACCATATAATGAACTCTAATTTTCATGGTCTATCATTCTCGGTTGACAACTGCTGCACATAAAAGTTCTGAAAACACATTTTTAAGGTATTTGATGTTAAAAACTTATAGCTACTGGACCTTTGATTGAAAAATTACATGTTTTCTGTTATGCAGCAGTTGTGGGCCAACTGTGTCACTGCCATTCACTTACAGGCAGAGGCAGGGTCACTGGACAGGTCAAGGTCACAACTTCAGGGCAAGTAACACAGAGTCAATATAGGACTCAGATCAGGACAAGTGGAACACATTTGGAGAGGGAAACAGGTAGTTTGAACAAACCCTTTTGCAAGACAATAGGAACTAGGTACTTTATTACTGAATATTACCTTAAAGGGATCCTATCACCACATTTACACAAATACAGCTAATGACAGGTCCCCAAAGAGCCCTATTCACTAACTGACACCTTTCTTTTAGCTAAACATGGTTTCCCCTTACATCAACTTTATCTGATATTACCTGGCATTAGAGGGGGTGTGTCCTGATCAACCAGTCCCTCCCATCTACACCTCTCCATGCTTCTTCTATGCATGTCAATTGACCAGGGTGACATCATCACAGGTCCTTTTAGCCACCTAACATTAGCAAACTGTGCACCATGCATATATCTGATCACAGGACATTATTATGACTTTTACTCCTCCCTATCCTTCATGAAGAAATGCTATGATTTCATGTGATCAGATACATACATGGTGTAGAGTGTGCAAATGTAACAGGACCTTAGATAATGTCATCCTGGTCACATAACATGAAGTGGCCAAAGATGTAACAGCTCTAATTCAATGTTCCACATAGGAGCAGTTCTGTAACACTGAGATTTGTCAGGACCGAGGAGGCAGAGAAGTGCAAGTAACTCATGATTATGGAGGACTTCATTGGACTCAAGTAGTGACATTGGACTCACATCAGGTGAGATGCATATAAGTTTACAAACTGAATTTTTAACATTGCAGCCATGGAAGGGAACCACTTAGGGATAAGAGAATTGCTTTTTAACCCCTTCACGCTCACTGACGGATATAATCATCAGTGAGCTATGAAGGGAGTTTGAAAAGGGCTCACAGGCATATTGCAGCAAACACCCATCGCTATCAGCCGTGATCGGTACAAGCACCAATTGCGGGTGTTAACCCCTTTTCTGTGCCGGTGCCACTTAAAAGATGGGGGCGCATGGGCGCCACCATCATTGTTGAAATCGCCACTCCCCTTGATGTCATAGTTTTTAATTAAGCATTTATTTTCGATGGGTTCATTTGGATGACAGGTTTTCTTTAAAGAGGTTGTACAGAGGATGAAAACATGATTTTCCAGTTCAGTTGTATAGAAGTGAATGGAGTTTAGTTGTAATACCACGCTCTATTCATGGTCAAGTGCTCAGCTGTTTTTCGAAGTAACCATGTTTTTAAAGGAAACTACAAACAAAATCCATCATGATAAACCAGGGACACTTACTCATGGTAATCTTCTTATATTTGTTATTCATGGCCTCATTCCTTCTAAAATCAACATTTAAAATTATTCTAATGAGCCTGAAGTGCTGTGGTGGGTGTTTCCAGAGCACCCCATTGCTGTAGCTTAACAGGCTGATACAATTAGCAGAAGAGGCCATGGATAGTAAATATAAGAAGATTACCACAGTCCTGGTGCCTGGATCTATGAGTAAGTGTCCCTGGTTTATCATGATGGATTTTGATGGTAGATTTCCTTTAAATAAGTGGTTTGTGTATATAGAGCCAGGGCTCACAAGCTGGTATTGGGAGAGAAAAAGCACTATGTCCTACATAGTTATTTTTGGAGGGATTTAACCCCTTATTGATGTTTGGACCCCCATTCACATCTCCATTGTTGTATTAAAGCATTAGCCTTTTATTCATATATGCTAAAAATAGAAGTGTAAGTGTATTTTTACTATATAAATGTATAGTTTTAGAACAGATAACCCCTTTAAGAGTTTCTTATCCTGTGCAGCTTGTGTAGTCTGTGCTTGTCAGCTCCCCTGTCGTGGATGCATCATTCAAGCATGCAATTAAGTGCAGTAAGCTCGCTATTAACTACCTGACCGCGCACATCTAAGGGAAACATCTGCCTAATTTATGTGTATTTTCCACTGTGCTGATAGAAATAGACTGTCACATTCCAACAGTCAGCCCCTGAGCTTCCTACAATTGGGGGTTACCAGTATCAAAGCTCATCAGAGGAAAGGGGGGGTCTTTGATTAATCTAGTCAAGCCATTAAAATTGCAGGAAATTGCGCACAGGTTTGCTGAGCTTCTAACTTAAAGAAGGTGCAGGGGATGCAAGGGGAGCTGAAAAAAAGATCATTAGAATCTTAAAGTTCAAAAAGTTTTTTGTGAGGTTTTAAGATTTTCTGCAAAGACATTAAGATGTAAGTCTTGCAGTCTAAATAATGACCACTAAGTCTTAAATAAGCACTTCCTGTTCTGTAGAGATCACTTCCCAGCAGACAGACAGGGCTGCAATGTAGGATAACCATAAGCACCTTGAGAACTATGTTTGACAGTTTTTGAAAATCTTCTGAAATAAGTTTCAACTTTTTTCACTTTGTTCTGATAAATTGTCAGCTCAATATATTTTAACTACAGCGAACTTCAATACTGAAGTAGAGGACGGATATTGCGTGGGCCAATAATAATAAGAACCTAGGATAACTTCAAACCTGTGTTCAGCTGGTTCCATTAAAATTGGTTGAGATGGTCTCAACTCAGATTGTCCCAAAAAAGGAACTTATCTCGTAGCCACATGAAAAGGGGAAAAAATAAACAACCATTGGGACTCCTGGTGATTGGTAAAATGGGGAACTAAAATGTGAATGGAGCACTAATGCACATGTTTGACTGTTGCCCTATCCACTTATATAAGGTACACAGCTATTGGTTTACAATTCACACACCTACAACCATTCACTATTGTGACAATCGCTGTCTGTGGTGATGGTAGAACTACCTATCAGCTAAGTGTAGAGGATGCCCTCTGTCTATGGTGATGGTTGTACTGCCTCTCCTCTAGGTGTAGAGGATGTCCCCTGTCTATGGTGATGGTAGAACCGCCTCTCCTCTAGGTGTATAGGATGTCCCCTGTCTATGGTGACGGTAGAACCACCTCTCCTCTAGGTGTAGAGGATGCCCCTGTCTATGGTGATGGTAGAACCTCCTCTCCTCTAGGTGTAGAGGATGCCCCCTGTCTATTGTGACGGTATAACTGCCTTTCTTCTAGGTGTAGAGGATGCCCCCTGTCTATGGTGATGGTAGAACCGCCTCTCTTTTAGGTGTATAGGATGCCCCCTGTCTATGCCCACATAGACATTGGGCATCCTCTACACCTAGAAGAGAGGCGGTTCTACCATCACCATAGACAGGGGGCATCCTCTACACCTAGAGGTGAGGAGGTTCTATCATCACCATAGACAGGGGGCATCCTCTACACCTAGAGGAGAGGAGGTTCTACCATCACCATAGACAGGGGACATCCTCTACACCTAGAGGAGAGGTGGTTCTACCATCACCATAGACAGGGGACATCCTCTACACCTAGAGGTGAGGAGGTTCTATCATCACCATAGACAGGGGGCATCCTCTACACCTAGAGGAGAGGAGGTTCTACCATCACCATAGACAGGGGCGTCCTCTACACCTAGGTAGAACCTCCTCTCCTCTAGGTGTAGAGGAAGCCCCTTTCTATGGTGATAATATAACCACCTCTCCACTAGAGGATGCCCTTTGTCTTCTTTTAGCTTCTTATGCTTTTGTTCTTGTGAAAAAAAGGAGTGAGAAATTATGCAAATGAGCCCGAGGAGCTCCGAGCTCCATAACTGTTAATTCTGCTTAGAGCTCCTTAGGCTCATTTACATAATTTTATTTTGCCGTTTTTAATAAATAAAACAAGGGCATACGAAGCTAAAAGAGTGGCTTGTTTTCCACTCCTTGATCTTGGTAGTCCTTTAGGCACAGTCTTGTCCTTTTTTTCAGATTTCAGGCCTTTACATATAATAAATAACATAATAAATCTATGTGACTTAAGATTTAATGATTACTGGCGTAATAAAATACCGCAGGCTTCTGAACACCTTCAGAGAACTTGTAGCCATTTGGAACAACTTTTGATAGGATTCAATAACAGCTCTGCCGTCAGACTTCTGAAAAAAAAAAAAAAAAAGCTGTTAAATGTCAAAATCACCTTTTCTGTCTTTTGATCCCTTTGGCTGATGTTGATGTACATACAGTACTTCTTATCATAATCCGACCCGAGTGATAACAGAGTTCAAACAACTTAGATATTTTGTTAAAAAGCTAAAAAAAATTAGTAAAAACCATTACAAGCAATTGAGCAAAAAATAAAAAAAAAATACAGAATTATATTCATTATTATTGTTTTATTTATGTTTTTTATGTTGAGATAATACAATATATCAGAGAAGTGTGCGCCATTCCTATGACACCTCTTCCCTTTGTCACCAGTATTTTATCTCAGATCCGGAACAGAGTTGGATCCTAACAGCTTGTTGCTTAGATTGTTGTTGAAGTGTTATTAGGATATTAAATTTACATAAAGTTTCCATCTCTATGGTGTTAATATTTTTATGACGGAGCTATTGTTAATAAAGAAACTAATATATAAATGAAATTAAATAATAAAACTACCGGTACAAGGTTTTGTAAAAAAACTTATACAAATATACTGTGGATACTAATAAAGGAAATAAATCTAATAAAAATGAATAAGTTCAGCTGTCTTGGGGTCAGGTCTTTGGTGTAGGAATCCCCCTGACCAATTATAGCCATTGCAAGTTGCTATAGCCGTCAATTTGCTGGATTGGCAGTTCGGTTGCCAATCCGGCAATATGTCCGAGTCCTGAGGCTGAAACCCAATGCCGAACCCAAGCGGGAAATACTTATAACTGATAGTACTATAGATTTTTTATTGCATGCAGTATACTGTATTTTTAAAAACCTTTTATACATTTTAAGTAAATCAGCGTTGTTCGCCTTCTGGCAAATTATTGGTCAAGACAGCTGATCCCCTCTTATGGTTCAATAGAAGGTTTATTGAAAAACTGAGTGACAAGTAAAGGTAACAGTAATAATTAACAGTAGAAACAGAAGTGCAAGTACCGAATGACCTACATGGCGGTCAAGATGTTCGGGACGCAACCCCATAATGCGATAATGAGAGAAGACATATAAGCGTTCAAGGTACCTTTTACAATATTTAGTGGAAACCGAAACAAAGGGGTAGTGGGGTAAGGAGGGAGGGGTGGGGGGAGGATGGGAGAAGGGAAGGGTGGCTCTGCGGAGTCGTTATGAAAAAAATTCTAGTTCAATGGAGAAATAGAAATAGAAAGTGACGTGGGTATCTGGGGTCACCAGAGAGCCAGTTATTGAGCGAGTCTGAGTTTCTCCACTGGGTCCATTAAGACCAGGTGGAGAAATAAGCCGCCGTCCAATGCTAAGACTGATCACCTCTTATTGGGTGCTGTGCATAAACACACTCACCTATCACAGGAACATCACACACATTGAGTAATGATTTCCAATATGGAAAGAGCTGGATGACTGTAAAGAGTACTGTAGAGTAACTAATTACCGTATTTATTTGAGTATAAGTGGACTGAGTATAAGCCGGGGTACCTTATTTAACACATAAAACTGGGAAAACCTATTGACTTGAGTATGAGCCAAGGGTGAAAAATGCATTGGTCACAGCCTCCCAGTATATAATCAGCAAGCTTCCTGTAGTATAAAGCCTGCCAGCCCTTTGTATATAGCCTGCAAGCCTCCTGTAGTATAAAGCCTGCCAGCCCTTTGTATATAGCCAGCCAGCCCCTAGTATATAGCCAGCCAGTACCTGTAGTATATAGCCTGCCAGCCCCTGTAGTATATAGCCTGCCAGCCTAGACTACTGCCTGCCAGCCCCTGTAGTAAAAAAAATAAATTAACACTGTACTTACCTTTCGTACATCCCCCGTAGGTCCTCTTCTGCTTCCGATGCTCTGGTGCTGCCACAGGTGCTTTGGTCCTCTTCAGGTTCTTCTGCACCTCTTTGGCTCCTCTTTGGGATGTTCCGCTCCTCTTCTGGTCTTCGTGCTCGGCCGGCACACAGAATGAGGTCAGCCGCTTGCCGACGTCATTGTTTGTAATCACGAGGGTACCCGAAGAGGATTCAAGGAACCCAAGGCGGCACCGGAGCATCGGAAGCAGAAGAGGACCTACGGGGGACGTCAGAAAGGTAAGTACAGTGTAATGAAATTGCCTGCTAGTGATGTAGCAATGGGTCATATTTGCTTCTGATGGGTACTGATGAGGATGAGAAAAAGTTGTATGGGACCAGGGAGAGAAAGATTAGGAACCTGCCCCGCATATTACTAAAGGGAGTGGGTCCTATCCTGGAGTGGTGATCCAGGAGAGTTTCTCTAAGGAATTGGAGAGATTACCTCTCCCAATATAACTCCTTAGAATTGAGTTCCCTTCTGCTTCACTCATTGTGGTCTTCTTGAATTCTCACAATTTAGGAGTACTTATGTAAGCCAATCATGTACCATCTGAGAACTATCTCAAATAGAACCAGATCTCTCCAGTCATAACATAGACAACTGGTTATTGAGAGCTCTAATGATGAACATACTGTTCACGGCTGCTGCCCAACCCTGCAGAGAGATACAGAAGGGCCTTGGAGAAAGTCCAGGCTATGAGGGAAAACAAATTCTGTGGTCAAAATGAATGTGCAAAATGAAAGGAAATTCAAGACTTCATTTCGCCACAGCTGTTGATGGATTCCACCAATTGCACATTTGATTCCCAAAATAAATGTTATTGTTTTAATTAGAATATACAAATTCGGAGAATCCACTTTGCCCCTTACTAAATGTAGTAACAATCCCGAATCAGAAGTGTCCATGTGTGTTTCACATAACACTTTGCTATTTTTACATTGATGCCTGCTTCATGTACGGAATATATGTTGCAACAATGTAACAGATGTTGAATGTTAAAGGGTTTGTCTCCAGAATACAAGTTTATATTTAATAAAACCTCTAATGAAATTTGTAATTTTACTCGCTCCCTTTAAAAAAATGTTCAAGTGACAAAATAGAGTTCACTGGGCCCTCTGCCTGTCTGTACAAACAGGTTGTACAGGTTTGTATGTATCCAATGTTGTAATACACAGTGCTGTTATACAGTCGTCTCCTCTACTAGGCTTTCCCATTATCCATGTTATTGGATCTGAAGGCCACTACCACTGAAGGGTTGTGCTGATGCATACAGCAGCCCACGCAGTGGAAGAAGAAGGGTCAATAACCAGCTGAGGTCAGTGTGAGATGTGTAAGACAGGTAGATGGTCAAGGCCGGCAGAAGGTTCCTAGGTCAGTAATAAGTAGTAGTGGATCATAAGATAGACAGTTTGGGCGGTAGCCCAGGGCCCAAGACTTATAGGGGGCCCTGTCCACCTAAACCACCCACCAAATTTTTTTACTCCAAAGGAACTTAACCCATGAAATCCTTGTACATCTGTTCCTGCTAACAAGAGCCATTGCAGGAGCTATGAAGGTCCTCCAAAGGTTCTGAAACCACAGATTGAAAGCAGGCAGGAGGGACTCATCCTCTATTCTACAAGGAGCTGATTCTAGTACCAGATGTAGGTGAGTAAGTGATTCCCGACTTGTAGGGGGTATAACATTGATATTGTCTAGGACCCATGGCAGGTTTAATATGCCCCTGGTAATAAGCCATACTTGTTCAAAGGGAGTGGCAGGTCAGAAGGGTAGAAAGCATGCTGATTAATATATAGCTGTTGGTCGGACTGGATAGGTTGGGGACACTTTAAAGCGGGAACTTACTGACCCTTTAATTTTTAAAATTTGGTCATGGCTTAGGAGCAAGATGCCACCAGCCAGTTGAAGTGCAAGAAGAGAAGCCAGGACGTCTTTAAGGTAAGTGGCTGCCTGTCCAGTTCTGATTTACTTCACATTGTCGAATATGTATGAAAATGCTCTGTCTGCCAAATAGAATTTATTGTTAACCTTTTCTATCAACCTGTTTAGAATTTTGTGAGAATTTAAAAGTAGATTCATTAAATCTCATTGGTCAAATATAAGCCCTATTTTTAAAACTCTGGTAGTGCATAGCATCATATCCTCCTGATGAGCTTGTACAGCCAAAATGGAAAAGAAGAGCTGCCATTATATTTATAATGGTAACAAATAACTAACAGTTATGATGTAGATAAAGTAGAGTAGGAGAAGGTGCAGGGAGAGAGATATCTCTAGGACACAGACAGCATGATCTATTACTCCCATATCACAACCTTGAATACAGGGACGACGCCGGCTCTGGGTATACCTGGGCAAGTTCTGGGGCCCAGAGCAGCTGGGGGGCCTACATAAGGCTGTCCACAAGGAATCCATGGGGGAGAGGGGGCTGTATCTGATGTATCCATAGGGTGTGAGTGGGGCTTATATGAAATAACCCATAGGGAGCTGTTTGGTGTATTTTAGGACAGGAGACTCTTTTAGTTTCTGAATTTTGAATGCTGCCACGTGAGTTCACTGCAAAGGGGCCCATTGAGGCTCTGTCATCCAGGTTGAAAGTCGAAATTGTATATTATATAATTATAGATCCAGACAATTTTTTTTTGCCCATGTGACAATTGGGACCAAGGATTTATTACAGACACCTTACAGCTAATCATTGCAGTCTGGGACTAAAGTAATCGCATCCAGAAAGCTTCACCAGAGGTCACAGTGGTAAGAGAGGTCCATCTGAGGGTCGTCTGTAACTCAGGTGTCCTTACGTAGGGGACGGCCTTTATAGCTTCCTCCGTATGGGATGATTTTTTTTTTATTATTTGGCCAGGATACTTTATAATTTTATTTGTTTGTTAATATATAAAATCTAGAGAGGCATGTGATTGGATTTTTTTACCTTTTTGATTTTATTTATTTCTACAATTATTTCAGGCCCTCTAGGGTCTTTAATCCTAATACAACTGCATTGTAGTATATTGTGGATATAATTTTTCTGTAACTGTTTGTGTGATAAAGTCTTAAGGATTGAGAGGATTGACAACCATTGGAGGCTATTACAGGCTCCCAGCTGTCATGGAAATTGATTGGTGTCCTCCAATGACTTCATGGTTTGATCTTGGCAACTGACAGGTTAACAGCCACTATCAGTGCCAGCACCTATCACATTGGTGAAATAGAGCCCTGTTTGGAGAAAGCCCCTTCACAACTGGTTGATGTAATTTTACAATGGTCAGACAGGAAGATATTAAACCGTATAGAGATCTTGTAGAGCACCCAACTCACACCACTGTGTGAGGTCTGTGGCACCAAGCAATTACTTGGTGTGCTTTATGGAAAAATCCACCCCTGGGACAAGGAGGATACACACAGTGATGTCACAGTACAGAGATAATACACACAGTGATGTCAAAGCACAGGGATAATACACACAGTGATGTCACAGTACAGAGATAATACACACAGTGATGTCACAGTACAGAGATAATACACACAGTGATGTCACAGTACAGGGACACTACACACAGCGATGTCACAGTACAGAGATAATACACACAGTGATGTCACAGTACAGGGATAATACACACAGCGATGTCACAGTACAGGGATAATACACACTGTGATGTCACAGTACAGGGATAATACACACAGTGATGTCACAGTACAGAGGTAATACACACAGTGAGGTCACAGTACAGGGACACTACACACAGCGATGTCACAGTACTGGGATAATGCACACAGTGATGTCACAGTACAGAGATAATACACACAGTGATGTCACAGTACAGGGACACTACACACAGCGATGTCACAGTACAGAGATAATACACAGAGTGATGTCACAGTACAGGGATAATACACACAGCGATGTCACAGTACAGGGATAATACACACTGTGATGTCACAGTACAGGGATAATACACACAGTGATGTCACAGTACAGGGACACTACACACAGCGATGTCACAGTACTGGGATAATGCACACAGTGATGTCACAGTACAGAGATAATACACACAGTGATGTCACAGTACAGAGATAATACACACAGTGATGTCACAGTACAGGGACACTACACACAGCGATGTCACAGTACAGAGATAATACACACAGTGATGTCACAGTACAGGGATAATACACACAGCGATGTCACAGTACAGGGATAATACACACTGTGATGTCACAGTACAGGGATAATACACACAGTGATGTCACAGTACAGGTATAATGCACACAGTGAGGTCACAGTACAGGGACACTACACACAGCGATGTCACAGTACTGGGATAATACACACAGTGATGTCACAGTACAGAGATAATACACACAGTGATGTCACAGTACAGGGACACTACACACAGCGATGTCACAGTACAGGGATAATACACACAGCGATGTCACAGTACAGGGATAATACACACAGCGATGTCACAGTACAGGGATAATACACACAGTGATGTCACAGTACAGGTATAATGCACACAGTGAGGTCACAGTACAGGGACACTACACACAGCGATGTCAAAGTACAGAGATAATACACACTGATGTCACAGTACAGAGATAATACACACAGTGATGTCACAGTACAGGGATAATACACACTGTGATGTCACAGTACAGGGATAATACACACAGTGATGTCACAGTACAGAGATAATACACACTGTGATGTCACAGTACAGGGATAATACACACTGTGATGTCACAGTACTGGGATAATACACACAGCGATGTCACAGTACAGGGACACTACACACAGCGATGTCACAGTACTGGGATAATACACACAGTGATGTCACAGTACAGAGATAATACACACAGTGATGTCACAGTACAGGGACACTACACACAGCGATGTCAAAGTACAGAGATAATACACACTGATGTCACAGTACAGAGATAATACACACAGTGATGTCACAGTACAGGGATAATACACACTGTGATGTCACAGTACAGGGATAATACACACAGTGATGTCACAGTACAGAGATAATACACACTGTGATGTCACAGTACAGGGATAATACACACTGTGATGTCACAGTACTGGGATAATACACACAGTGATGTCACAGTACGGGGATAATACACACAGTGATGTCACAGTACAGGGATAATACACACAGTGATGTCACAGTACAGAGATAATACACACAGTGATGTGACAGTGCAGGGATAATACACAGTGATGTCACAGTACAGAGATAATACACACAGTGATGTCACAGTACAGGGATAATACACAGTGATGTCACAGTACAGAGATAATACACACAGTGATGTAACAGTTCAGGGATAATGCACACAGTGATGTCACAGTAGAGGGATAATACACACAGTGATGTTACAGGACAGGGATAATACACACAGTGATATCACAGTACAGGGATAAAACACACAGTGATGTCACAGTAGAGGGATAATACACACAGTGATGTAGCAGTACACAGATAATACTCACAGGGATGTTACACTACAGGGATCATGCACACAGTGATGTCACAGTACACCTACACCTTATGAGTGCAGATGGGACCCCATAGTAGCCGGTATATCAAGAACATTATTATTAAATAATTTTAGGTAAGGATTTTTTTTATATCAGGATTTCAAACTCTTGGCCCTGAAATACAAGAAAGGGGCAGAAGGAGTTAAATTCCACATAAACCCTTGAATAACTTTATTAGGTCATCCTTATTATATTTACAAAACATTTCGAGCCTTCCTTATTTTTTCTGCGAGGGATTTATTTTGTAGAATGAGAAGTATTTGAAGCATTAGAAAACTACGTCTGAGGCGCCCGGGTGCACAGATGTTCTGAGGAAGATTCACATGTTAATCTAGTCCTGGCGCTGCACCCGGTGACACCGTCTGATGGGACTCACTCTGGAGAACTATTTAGATTACGGCCGACGAGTGCGATCCAAGAGATGCTTTGTAAGGAATTTCAAGCGCACATTTATTGAGACAAATGTGAAGCATTTTTGGGATAAATAATGCATTTTTGGAACTGATTTCACTGGGTGACAGATCTAATGTGGTTTAAAGGGTTCTCACATGTCAATGCACAGAGAATGGGAGAGGAAGAAGAGAGCTCAATTCTCTATGAAGTGGCCAGACCTAGTTCCTGCACATCAGGTTGGAAGCTGAGCTGCAATGACTTGGCTCAGCCACTATACAGAGAGCGGAGCTGTCTGCTTTCTTTTATCATTTTTTGTGCAGTGACTGCTGAGAACAGCTGGGGGGTGCTGGGTGCAAGGCCCCCAACTATCTGATACTGGAAACATCAGTCATTAATATTTACAGCCCTGGCCTGGCCCAGCCGCCTACAAAAATGGAGGAGAAATCCTACAAACAACATTCAAATATATATAATATAAAAGGTACTGACCATGAGGAAAACCAGAAGAAAACAACGCAATGCAACAAAATAAAATGACTTAGTGGGAAAAAATAAGATTATGGGGGAGATTTATTATCTGCTGGCTCCCTGTGCGCTGGCGTATGATAAAGCCCCATCCCCACGACAGATACATAATGGGGCTTAGACCTTATGATGTATCTGCCGGCTGCGCTGGGCTGGCGGACAAAACAACAGCCGGTCTGATCTGACGTAGTTTTGCGTAAAAACCTTCAAACATTCAGCAGTGGATGTTCACAGGTTGTTAGAAAGTACGAAGGCGTGGGCCGGAAGCCATGCCCCTTCACGCATGGAGCAATTATGGTGCGCAAGCAATTGCAATTATTTCAGTGCTTCTAAGAAACTGATAAATCTCCACCTATGCCTCAGTGCTGCCTTAAAGGGCACCTACCACCACGAATCTACCTATAAAGGTAGATCGGGTGGTAGGTGGATGTATGGGACGTGAGGATAGCCCTTTTTAGAGCTAATCCTCACGTCCCCGCTAGCGTACCATAAACTTTATTGCCCTAATATGTTAATTTAATTAAGCGGCTACCGGGGCGTGGAGTAGCCGGACACGAGGCTACACGGCGCGGCTACTCCACGCCCCAGTAGCTGCTTTCCCCCGCCTACCCTGTGATCTTCGGCGCGCAGCTCCTGGCAGCTGCGCGCCCTCGTCCGAGAAGCCGGAGTTCTGCGCATGCGCAGTAACTCCGGCCAAGATGCGCGATCTCGGGAACGAGGCCGGAGTTACTGCGCATGCGCAGAACTCCGGCTTCTCGGACGAGGGCGCGCAGCTGCCAGGAGCTGCGCGCCGAAGATCACAGGGTAGGCGGGCAGGTACAATCGGTGCAAATCGGAAATATTTGGGTAACACGCCGGGAAAACGTGAATCGGGCCCTTAGTAAATGACCCCCACTGTATAATCAAAAAGATGGCCTGCAAAGGCCTATTTCCATAAGTAGAACTAACTTCTTCCTGAACTTCGTCCATGGCCATTCTTTTTACTGATGAGATGTAATAGCATAGAAACAGCACTATCCACAAGTCATATCGGGGCACTTTACTTACCCAGTCCAGTCGTGATCCAGCGTCGGGTTCTCCGATGCTGAATCGGGTCCGGCCGGGATTACTAAGGTAGTGCGCCCGATGTCCACCAGGTGTCGCTGCTGCGCTGCAGTCCGCTGGAGTTCACCGGAGTTCATTATCCTATTCCTGGTGCAGGTAAGTGCGTGTCAAGCGACACATTTTTCGTTTTTTCCGAAACGGCTCCCGATTTCCGTTGCATGCATGCCGGCGCCGATGCGCCACAATCCGATCGCGTGCGCCAAAAACCTGGGGCAATTCAGGGAAAAACGCCGCAAAACAGAAATATTCGGAAAACCCGGCAAAAAATAGTGGTTCGGGCCTTTAGTAAATGACCCCCATCATGTCAATAGGCTCCTTGAAAATTGGACTTCGATGTAGAAGGAGCTGCCTTCTAAGGCAGCACAGAAGTAAAGTTTTCCTTTTCATAACCTGGAATTGCCCACATTATATGCAGTAGGGATAGAACAAGACAGGCCAAAAAGTGGGGAATAGAATGTGATTGATGCAGTATATACTGACACATAGGTCTGAAAAAGATAAATACTATATAGCCAAGTCTAGGCTGTTACTCATTGCCGGATGAAAATGTTGCAGCAGGGGCTGACATCCCATCATTACTTCCCACAAATAAATATTTTGGTTTATAAGAACAGTGACAATACACAGAAATTCCCCCAATATTCCAAGAAATATGTGAAGAAAAGTATACTGAGGCAAATTTGGAGGTGGAGGAAATTAGTTTTGCCAAGTAATGCATTAACAAGATATTTTGTTCAAGATTTTCAGTTTTAATAAGACGCTTATGTTTTACGCTCTTTTCCAAATTCATGTTTTGATTGTATTTGTTGAGGTGATTTCATGGTATTCCTTACTCTTTCTCAATTCTGTACACAATATTGGTAGATACACACATGTGTGGCACCGTACCGTTAAAGTAAATGCAGCCTAAGTGTTTGTGATATATCCCCACAATATAACAAAAATGACTAATATTTGTGGGTCCCACCGCTGGAACCAGCAGCTCAAAAATGGGGCATCCTCTGACACCCACTCATGACCACTTTCCTTCATGGGAGCCTGTAGACTAGACCAGCAGCATGAGTGTATACCACTCATTTCAACGTAAGGATGCCAACATGACAAATATGATTTGTAATTCATAGGTGGCTTATCGAACTCTTGTGGGGCATTCCCATGCAGCCGTGTGTTGCCCGCATAGGATGGCGGGCAAGCACAGGGCCACGAAAAGGAGGGGGAGGGGGTGAGTGCTTGTTACCCCCCCTCCCTCCATAGGCAGAGGTGTCGCCGCCCCAACGCAGTCACGGTGTGCGGTGATGCACGGTGCGACCTAGGGCCATAGAGATATATGGGAGCCATGATGTGGTCACATGATCAAGTCTCCCCTAGCGGTCATGTATCTTAGTATCATAGTATATAAGGCTGGAATAAGGCACAAGTCCATCAAGTCCTACCTTTAAGTCCAACCAAATGTTTTTCCACATAACCAGAGATATTTTTGCTATCCAGGAAGTCATCCAGGCCTCTCTTGAACATGTACATAGAGTGAAACATAACAACCTCCACAGTCTCAGTGCTCTTACAGTAAAGAACCTTTGTCAACGGCGTTGATAGAACCTCCTCTCCTCTAGGTGTAGAGGATGCACCCTGTCTATGGAGATGGTAGAACCTCCTCTCCTCTAGGTGTAGAGGATGCCCCCTGTCTATGGTGATGGTACAACCACCTCTCCTCTGGGTGTAGAGGATGCCCCCTGTCTATGGTGATGGTAGAACCTCCTCTCCTCTAGGTGTAGAGGATGCCCCCTGTCTATGGTGATGGTACAACCACCTCTCCTCTAGGTGTAGAGGATTCCCCCTGTCTATGGTGATGGTAGAACCACCTCTCCTCTAGGTGTAGAGGATGCCCCCTGTCTATGGTGATGGTAGAACCTCCTCTCCTCTAGGTGTGGAGAATGCCTCTGTCTATGGTGATGGTAGAACCTCCTCTCCTCTAGGTGTAGAGGATGTCCCCTGTCTATGGTGATGGTAGAAGCGCCTCTCCTGTAGGTGTAGAGGATGCCTCCTGTCTATGGTGATGGTAGAAGCTCCTCTAGGTGTAGAGGATGTCCCCTGTCTATTGTGCTGGTAGAACCGCCTCTCCTCTAGGTGTAGAGGATGCACCCTGTCTATGGCGATGGTAGAACCTCCTCTCCTCTAGGTGTAGAGGATGTCCCCTGTCTATGGTGATGGTAGAACCATCTCTCCTCTAGGTGTAGAGGATGCCCCTGTCTATGGTGATGGTAGAACCATCTCTCCTCTAGGTGTAGAGGATGCCCCCTGTCTATGGTGATGGTAGAACCATCTCTCCTCTAGGTGTAGAGGATCCCCCTGTCTATGGTGATGGTAGAAGCGCCTCTCCTCTAGGTGTAGAGGATGTCCCCTGTCTATGGTGATGGTAAAAGCGCCTCTCCTCTAGGTGTAGAGGATGCCTCCTGTCTATGGTGATGGTAGAAGCTCCTCTCCTCTAGGTGTAGAGGATGTCCCCTGTCTATGGTGATGGTAGAACCATCTCTCCTCTAGGTGTAGAGGATGCCCCTGTCTATGGTGATGGTAGAACCATCTCTCCTCTAGGTGTAGAGGATGCCCCCTGTCTATGGTGATGGTAGAACCATCTATCCTCTAGGTGTAGAGGATGCCCCTGTCTATGGTGATGGTAGAAGCGCCTCTCCTCTAGGTGTAGAGAATGTCTCCTGTCTATGGTGATGGTAGAAGCGCCTCTCCTCTAGGTGCAGAGGATGCCTCCTGTCTATGGTGATGGCAGTAGCCCCTCTCCTCTAGGTGAAGAGGATGTCCCCTGTCTATGGTGATGGTAGGACCACCTCTCCTCTAGGTGTAGAGGATGCCCCCTGTCTATGGTGATGGTAGAACCGCCTCTCCTCTAGGTGTAGAGGATGCCCCCTTTCTATGCTGATGGCAGTAGCCCCTCTCCTCTAGGTGTAGAGAATGCCCCCTGTCTATGGTGATGGTAGAACCGCCTCTCCTCTAGGTGTAGAGGATGCCCCTGTCTATGGTGATGGTAGAACCGCCTCTCCTCTAGGTGTAGAGGATGCCCCCTGTCTATGGTGATGGCAGTAGCCCCTCTCCTCTAGGTGTAGAGAATGCCCCCTGTCTATGGTGATGGTAGAATACCATGAAAAAGTCCAGATATACAACATCCACAGCCTCGACCAGGTCCGGTCAAAAACTTTCCAGAATAAGCCCTTAAAGTAAATCTATCATCAAAATCCAGCATGGATAAATCAGGGACACTTACCCATAGATCCAGGCACTGTGACTGTTATAATCTTCTTATAGTTCTCATTCAGGGCCTCCTTCTTTCTAATATCCACTTTTACAATTATGCTAATGAAGTCCTCTGTGAGGCATTACCCCTCCATGCTCAGGATTCAAAGGATGTTACACTGTCTCACTCTCCCCTTGCTCCCGCAGTGCTACCCCCATCCTACTACCTACTGTAATCTGACAGCAGCAGGGAGCACACAGTGGGAGGGCAGGAAATAGCTCCTGCACAGTGTAACAGCCTGTGATGCTACAGAAGCAAGCACCCAGGGCCCTTCTGACTCATTAGTATAAGTTGAATAATTGACTCTAGAAGGAAGGAGGCCATGGATAACAAATATACAAAGATTACCCCCAGATTGTCATGCTTGGTTTTGATAATAGATTTCCTTTAACTCTTTAAGTGTGAGACAGAGAACATCCAAGAAAAGAGACAATCGTTTTCAGTAGAAGTAGAACCTGAAGGTTCCAGATCCCAAACAATAATGTTTAATTAATAGCGCAAGTCTCCTGATCTGGTGAGGAGTCACATCATAAGTGCATCTGGGTTACACAAGAAGAGCATACGCCCTGCGACAGGGCACAGAATGAGTCTTGAGAGAAATCTGGGACATGGATAAGTTTCAAAATTCAAGGTAACAAGCCCTGGGTCACAGCCTGAAGGTCTAGGCTAAAGTGAGCAAACAAAATCAATGTCAAGAAGAGTCTCACAAGTCAGAAATCGGAAAACAACAGGGAACCAGGAATTTCAGCTTCAGAATTTAGGAGCAATTACAAGAACCAGGCAGGTTGGGAAGGAAGATCCATGAGAGCATCATATGTGATCTTGGATTACGAGCATGTTCTGGGAGCGTGCTTGTAATCCAAATTGCTTGTATCTTAAATGAAATTTTCCCATTAGAAATTGCTCAGAATTATATATCAAAGCTGATATTTCCCATAAGAAATCATTAAATCTCAGACGATTCGTTCCACACCCCAAAAGTATTTAATCATCTGTAGTACATCATCTCACTCGTTTATTGCTTTTACTTCTTCAATATTGTGTCACAATTTTTGTTAGAGGGAGGCGCAGTACAGTATAAGGGTGGGAAGGGCTCCCGCAGTGCTTGTATTAGGAAATCTTGCTTGAAAACTAAAAAAATTTTTTGTAAAATTGCAAGCTTGTCTTTCAAAACGCTTACAGACCATTACTCGTAATCCAATGTTCCATCATTGTACAGGTGGTCCCCTACTTAAGGACACCCGACTTACAGACGACTCATAGTTACAGACGAACCCCTCTGCCCACTGTGACCTCTGGTGAAGCTCTCTGGATGCTTTACTATAGTCCCAGACTGCAATGATCAGCTGTAAGATGTCTGTAATGAAGATTTATTGATAATCCTTGGTCCAATTACAGCTAAAATTTTGAAACTCCAATTGTCACTGGGACAAAAGGAAAAAAATTTGTCTAGAACTTCAATGATAAAATATACAGTTTCAACTTAAAAACAAACCTCCGGACCCTATCTTGTACGTAACCCGGGGACTGCCTGTACTTGGATACCTGGATTGGTTTTAGGAAAGTGAAGAGTTTGCTTGGATCCCCAGAGGGATATTTATCATATACAGGCAGTCCCCGCTTTACATACAAGATCGGTTCTGCTGGTTTGTTCTTTGGTTTGTTTGTTTGAATTTATATGTAAGCCGGAACTGTATAATTTATAATCGTAACCCCAGTCACAAAGTTTTTGATCTCTATAACTATTGGATTTTAAAAATGTTGGGTTGTCATAAGACCCAGGATTAACAATAAATCTTAATTACAGACACCTTTAATAACTGTAATAGCTGTTTATTGTAAAGTACTAAAAATTACCAAATGTATGTAACTAGTGGTCGTCTGTAAGTCAGGTGTTCTTAAGTAGGGGACCGCCTGTATATCATGTTATATTATATGAAATATATTATATGATACATCAAGAGGCAGCCCCCTTCACCTTCCTACACGTTCCCCTAGTGTGGAAGTGGCGGAAAGAGGAAAATAATCGCAAGTGCTATCAAAAAAACTAGCATTTGTGATTATTTCACGGCTTCTACGGCACTGGCTTGGCACAGAACTCCTGATAAATACCCCCCTCGGTCCTCTAAGTTTTACAACTGTGTGAAAGGTGTTGGAAGGGTTCTAGAGAAGCTTTTTTAGACATCTGTATCTGTAATAATGGATGAAGTATAGCTGCAAGTCTTGAGCCTGGTACCCCACCGGTATTTTCTTCCAGGTGCAAAAATTTGGGGCATAAAGCAGCAGGTGCCAACCATAGACAGCAATGGTGACTTTTCTATAGCCAGTGTTTGGCTTGAGCAGTTCTCCGCTGACCGCATGGGAATGGACCATGTTGGATCCGCAGCAGCGGGGATGGATAAGAATGAGTAAAGTTTTTCTGTTTTACTTTTAGAACTACAAGATATGAAACTTTTTTTTTTATTTAACCACTACCAGGTGTTTCTTTATGACTAATTTTAAGATGCTATTTGCAAATGATTAAATGTGATGACAAAGTAATGAAATTTCCCATTTGATTCCATTATGGTTTGGATTATATTTTATTAACTTGTGTTGACGTTGGCATTGACGTCAGCCACGCATAATCATGACGCATATCTCTTTAATTGGAGATTAGTGCTCCATCCATGTGTTGATATTGATGGAAGTTATGAAACTTAATATTCTGTTACAAAATTATTCTCAAAACCCTCGTAAGACTCTAAAAAGTGTGTTCGTTCTACTTCCATATCAAATTCAATAAATGAGTGATACAATATGATAAAGATCTACAATAACTACCACTCCCAATCACCACATGTATCTAATTATTTATTCCTCCAGAACTGGCACGCCAGAGATTATTTCCTGAGTAACCAGAGCCCTGGAAACAAGAGAAGACCCATATATTGTGGCCACCGGTTTTTCAAGCCAGGACAGAAGGGCCTATGTCGTTTACCTATCCACACTCTTTCCATGTCTCTTAGGCAAGAGGGAATGGAACAAACAAAGACCAAGCCATCTCCATCTAAGTAGATAGTAGATTCATGGTTTGCTTTTATAGCATTGGTACCTTTGGCTACTTTATTATACTATGCTAATGTCTACATTACATATATTGCACTCTGGTACAGTATTGTGCAAAAGTTTTAGGCAGGTGTGGTAAAAATGCTGCAAAGTAAAGGTGCTTCAAAAATAGAAGTGTTAATAGAAGTTTTTTTTTAAATGGATTCTGTAGCAGGACAAGGACATCAAAATTACGGTCAATTTAATGAAGAACTATCTTCAGAGCCCTAGATGTGATTATACGGCACAACTAAGCAGTGATCCCAACATTATCCAGTCAATCTAGGATTATATAAAGAGAAAGAAGGATTGAAGGAAACTTACTGTCTAGTCAGGGAAGTGTGAGTCATGTGCTGCCTACAATCTTTGCCCCTGCCTACTTGCTGACCCTGCTCTAAACCGCAGTTGACAACTGGGTGGCAATCCCTAAGCAGAAAATATGCACATTTGACAATTAAGAGGGACAAGACAGACAAGCAAGCAAAGTCTGGAAAACCAAGTCACGGCCAAAATTACGACAGGGTACAAAATTATGAGGAAAAACACTGGTCAAGGTACAGACAAAAGTTAAACTTGTATGCAACTCACCTGATGTGAGTCCAATCATAGTAAGTGAGTACTGCATATTTATTGTTCCCTGAACTGCCCTGTCTCCCTGTTCCCGATTGACAGGTTTCACTGCTAGCACCATGCTGCTGGTATGGAACTAGTATTTAGGGAATGTCTGCCAATATTCTACTTCAGACATATACAGCTCCATTTACTTAATATCAGGGTTAGAAAATGCTACACAATGCCTTGCTGGAACATTGACAGAGAGAGAGAGAGACAGTGGTTGTGTGTAACATGGCTCTGCTACATCATTGACCACTCCATCAGGAAGGAGGGGGTGTGAAAAGGAACCTTTATTCCTCCCTTAGGAGTAATGTCAGTGTCAGTGAGGGTGAAGTAGCTTGACCGAATACTACCTGTAACTCCCTGCCTCCTTGATTGAAACAGAGGTTATCAATAAAAGGCCTTTTTTTTAGAAGAATGATGGCTCAAATCCCATGGAAAGAGGCATCAGTGGAACCATCAGTATATCCTATACTATGTAACATATGAATGATTGTGACATACCTATATGTGACCAACTAATAACACCATATAGCGAGTAAATAAAGTAGTAGCACCATATTATAAAGTATGTAAATATTATACTATGCTATAATGCTACAATACAATATAAGAACAAATCCTCTAGACTCTGACCAGATATCATGTCATAAACTGAATAAAGTTAAACCATATGTAACCTGCAGTTATTATAAATTGCCCCTATATCATCAGTTTCAATGCACTTGCCTATCCCAATGCTGTCATTTCTGAGACATGAGACACGCTAAGATAGTGGATTAAATTACACTTGTCAGGTCCAGCACTTGTATTTTTGTACCATTGATCTCTAGAAGTCAGTAAATACCATGAAGGGACAATTGCCAATGCCTTACTAGAGCAAGAAAAATCTTTCCTGGCTAAAATATTGGATATTACATTTCTGCTGGATCAATGCTCATCCTGTGCTCAATGTTTTGTTTCTGGAATGAGTGTGTATTATTTTTTTGTCTGTACTAGATGTCCAACTATTTTTAATCACAATCTCCATGGGTAGCAAATTCCAAATTTATACTGTCCCAGCCACAAAGAACCCATTCTCCTGGTAATAGGCTTGTTATACTAAGTGTCGCTCATGTCATAGGAGCAAATTGTCCACAAGCAGCGGTAGCAGTTTTGGTAATCAAAAATCTGCACCTCCAACATACATAGTAACATGTTGGAGTACAAAGGTTGGGACCAGTAGAAGGCAAAGTAGGCAGATGTTTAGGGATTAACATTTAGACTAAGTTGGCTTTGAATTTCTTTTCCATCATGACTCTCTGTTCAAGCAGCTGCTTCTGTAATAGATCCCTGATGACTGTTTTCCTTTGGTGCATATGAGCCATAAAGGAAAAAAAATAATTACAATTGACTCTTCAGGGGAGGACCGGATGATGAATTACTAAGCTCCGCCCAGGTCCTGCCTCTGAAGAACTGCTCTATTGAAAAGGGTTCTACTGCTTTGTCTGCTTTGTCTTTTTAGGAGTTTCACTACCATGACCTTGACTATCACTTACCCTTTGGGAGTTCATATGCTTTTTACAATTATACACACCAATCTTTGTTTAGGGAAAAATTAAATAACTATAGAAGTTCAAGAATCATGTAAGAGAGAGCAGGTCGTGGGCCCCTATGCCCCCTAACTAGGTTCGCGTTGGGCTATTCCCAATGGCGTTCCTTAAGTGTCCTTGTTGGTTTTTAACTTTTGACTCCTAAAAAAGGCATCTGAAATTTCCTCCAAGAAGGAAACAAGTCTGCTATCTCTCACAAGAGTTTAAATGTAGGGCAAAATGTAAGGCAAAATTCAGAATAAAACCAGAAGTCAGGGCAGGAAGCAGGCGGAAGTAATTCCAGATACAGACCAGAGGCAAGGGGCAGGTCTGTCAGCTAAGACCAAGGTCCTCAACAGAACAGAGTCCAGGATTAGAAACATAGAGGGTTATTTATCATTAAACATCTCCTTGGGACAGTTCTTTGTCTATTTTTGGAGCTGTGTTGCCCATCAGATTCATTAAAGTGACTTTGGCCCTTTAATAAATGTTCTTATGGTCTACTTTACGTCTGCAATTTTTTTTATTTAAAAAGTCCCAAAAAGGTCTCAAAATGCATAAAATGCCCCAGTATGTACACCAGACGGGGACTGGAGTAATTATGAGGCTTTGTATGGGACTTTTTGCAAAAGTCTCAAGTCATGAATGTGGCTTTGCACAGCGTTGCACTAGCAGTACTTCTATGTTTACGCCACATTAATGAAGATGTGGAAATAGTCCTGTGATACTTTTTAGCAGTCCCAGAAAACCTCAATGACACTTTTTTGTAACTTTTTTAATGCCAAAAAATCTCTGGAAAACCAATGATTAATAATAACCCCCATATTCTTGGAACAGAGCTGGGGTCACATATCCAGAAATTGCAGGGAAAGTACACAAAAAGCAACATTGCTCAGGCACCTGCCATAGGGGGAAGGTGCATGAGATATAGCAGGAAACAGATTAGAAACATGTGGCCAGAACTCTTAGAACTACAGGTCCAGCATCAGCAGAGACAGCAGAACCACGGCAGCAGTGGATCATCATCATTACAAAATAATTTGCTATGTTCAGCAGAAATCTAGTGTTTGCAAAGGAGCCCAGATCTGAGCTCAGATGAACGCTATGACCTCTCCGTGGTGGTATAATATCACCTCCTTCAGAACTGAGGTCACTCTGAATTTTTTGCTGAATGGCCAATAATTGCACTTGAGTTGATCTTATAGGATTTGGCTTCTGGAGACCCGGCATACAAGGAGTGAACTTATTAATGTCATCTTCAACTACAGCAAATGTGACATGAAGTCTTTAAGACAGCGCAACTGAGGTATGACATCAATGATTATAGACTGCAGCCCGAGTAAATGTCCTTCATCATTGTTCACCATACAATAAAATGGGTAGAATTATTTTCTCATATTTATTTATATAGAATTATCTACATACAGTATAAGGTAGTGGGAGGAAAGAATGAATCTTATATAAATAAAGATTTATTATTATTATTATTAATCTTCAGTCAAACTCTTCAAATGGCGATGTCTACTTTTTTACACAAGTTGTCCATGTGCCTTTCCTGCCTTGTGGAGATTCCCTGAATGTCCATCAAGTGATTCTGCACTCCTGCTACTTACTTTTGTGTTGTGTTCACACTCCATGCTTCTTTGTTTATATATGTGAGCTCTGCTGAATAGGAGGAGCTGTAGTAGGAGAGTTATGACTCACCATGCTCCCCCAAGTCCCCTCTTTCTTTCTTTCTCTGTCAGTGAGGACAGACTGTGAGAAGACAGATACAGTGGAAAACACCATATGGACTGCTTACTGCGAGAGGCTGGACTTCATAGCAGACTTCTGAAATATACTTATTAGTACACTCACACACATTTATAATCTTATATAAACACACACACATTTATACACTCAAATATACATTTATAGACTTATATATACACCTCATACACAGAAGTGTTTGCTCCAATTTTTTGTCCGCCTTTGCACTGAAAAGAATGTGCAAACTGCACATGTATTAATACAGTGGGGCACATTTACTTACCCGGTCCGTTCGCGATCCAGCGGCGCGTTCTCTGCGGTGGATTCGGGTCCGGCCGGGATTCATCAATGCAGTTCCTCCGACGTCCACCAGGTGGCGCTGCTGCGCTGAAGTCCGCTGGATTGCCTCGAAATACACCGGCCTATCCAGGATGAAGGTGAGTGAAATTTTCGCGACACAATTTTTTTTTTAAATGCGGCGGTTTTTCCGAATACGTCGGGTTTTCGTTCGGCCACGCCCCCCGATTTCCGTCGCGCGCATGCCGGCGCCGATGCGCCAAATTCCGATCGCGTGCGCCAAAAACCCGGGGCAATTCAGGTACAATCGGCGCAAATCGGAAATATTCGGGTAACACGTCGGGAAAACGCGAATCGGGCCCTTAGTAAATGACCCCCAGTGTCTGCGCCAGTTTTGTGTCACAGCTGCTCTGTATCCGTTGCGTTCTTATGCAGAGTCGGACTGTGCGCCACATTTATTACGAGGACTAAACAGAATTGTGTAGACAGTATTCAATAATCTGCACAGCTTGATAAATCTCCCCCAATATATACACACATACATACACTATCCTATACACACTGGGGCACATTTACTTCCCCTTCCCCTGGAGTTCACCGAAAGTGCATTGTCCGATGATAATGCACTGTGCCGCGATTCACTAAGATCGTGCGCCCGATATCCTGCATGTGTCGCTTCCCCACTCAGGTTGGACAGAGTTCACCATCTTTTTAGTGGTGCATGGAAGTGCTTGGGCTTGTGACATAATTTGAATGTTTAATCGCGCGCCCAGTCCGAAACAGCCGCATCGTGCGCCCCCCAACTTGTGTCGCATGGAAGACAGCACAGCTGCGCCAAAAAAGGGTCACGTGCGACACGATCCCATCGCAGACACTAGTACAAGTCATCCCCGAAAAAAAATGCACAGTCTGATGAAAATGAGCAGTGCGACCCTGAGTAAATGAGCCCCACTATATACACACATAAATCAGAGTCAAAAGAAAATATTTTCCCTTCCAGAGAATATAAGTATTTACGTAAAGTGACATTTTAAGTTTACAGAATTATTTTGAGGGGAATAAAAATATAAGGGAAAACTTCAATACCAAACACAGCCCCTAAGATGAAGTGGCGCATGTCCCATGTAAAAAGACCTGTCTATCTCTTTTACAAAACATTCAAATTAAAACAAGCAAACAATTAAAATTGCAACACAAAACACTTAGAGCACTTGCATTCAGGGAAACCTCTCTAAAAGGGGTTTCTAAGCAAAAAATTCTGATAACATATCTATAGCATAGGTCCTCAGATTTGTGGGTGTAATAGCCAGTACCCCTACAGAACAGCTTTCCTCCATAACTCATAAACACAAAATAAAACAGGAAGCAGACAGCTCCGTTTTCTGTGTAGTGGTCAGAACAGGATACTGCACTTTAGCGGAATCAGAGTTGATCTGCAGTTACTCTGTTCAACCACGACACGGCGCTGTCTTCTTCCAGTTCCAGTCTCTGTTTAATATCTACTAAAATCCGCAGTACGGTCGGTGTGCTAGTTCTTGGATGATGTTGGAAACCTTCCTATGAATATGGTGTCTGTATTTTCAGCCTTGAAAACAGCTAAAAAATCCCAAAAATTTGCTCAATTCATCATTTGAATTTTGGATAGCATTAATTGATATTTTATTTCTATATTCTATGTTTTATATATGTATCTTATACACTCCGCTTGTATGATCATCTCATATTGTACAATCATTACATTCAAACAGAATCCCCCCCCCAAATCTGGTGCAAAATTCCGCTCTGTAATTCTAATCAAGTATTTTACCGAGCACCGAGTGACTATAACTATTTACTAGAAGAGCGTTGGGCTGCCAAACCCTCCTGATGTCTAGAAAGGTTTAATAATCATTCCCATATAATATTTTATACCCCCCCCCCCTTTGGCGCATGCAGTAAATGGATGCCATAACGGACGGATTTTAATGGGCATCTGTCCTGGGGATCCACTGATGGAAAGATCTGGCGGAGAATATGTCAAGGGCGAATAAAGATCTCCCATTGATGGAGATGAGTGATGTTTGTACGTGTAATTGATTCGCATGGCCTGCTCCCCTAGGCTCAGCTGCCGACTGTCTACGTGGTTGGTCTCCTCTTTAAAGGGACGTGTAATTGGAGGTATTGTAAAACAAACAGCTGGACTCTGTTGACATAAAGTGAACGGTACAAAGTTAATAATGAATTCTCGAAGGTTAAATGCTTTAGCTGACCAAAATATGTGAAGCAGAGCCCTTTTTCCATGATGTATGACTAAGTAAGCTTTCCCAAATGCAGTTTACATACCACACATTGTCATGTAGGTATTGTCTGTTTAGAAAACATGAATTATTCTCATATTTCCTTCTTTTTATGCAATTTAGCATCTTTAACTTCTCCGGGACCCCACCGTTTTTGACCTTCTTGCTGACACAAAAATTTTGGGCCAATTTTTTTAATTTAGTTTTTTTTAATCTTCCCATTTAGGACAAATAGCATTTAATTCTTTTTTTTTTTTTTTTGTATAAATGCAGCAGAATATGTTGTAACTTGTATTTGTTTAAATTTTGGGGGTAAGCAAAAGTATATAAATAAATCAAGCATTCCAAAACAAAGGGACACTTACTCATAGATTCAGGCACTGCAACTGTAGTAATTTTCTCCTTCCTTCTAAAATCAGTGTTAACAATTATGTCTTCACAGGCTGTTACACTGCAAGAGCACTTCCCGCTCCCACTGTGTAACATTATATCAGAGGCGGAGTGATGTGGAAGTGCTGAGGGAGCAGAGGTGAAGAGGAGACAGTGGGGCACATTAACTAAGGGTCCGCACAGCGCATTTTCGTTGGGTTTCCTGACTATTTCCGATTTGCGCCGCATTTAAGTGGGGGTTTTGCCGCACGCGATTGGATTTTGGTTCAATCGTGCCGACTTGCATGCGAAACAAATCAGGGGGTGTGGCCGACGGACGACCCGACTGATTCTGACTAAGCGCGGGATTTACAATTCAAATTGTGTCGCAAGACATTCACTCACATGCATCGGGAAGAAGAAGGTGAACTCCGGCGGACCTCAGTGGGGAAGCGACACATGCAGGAAAATGGACGCACGATCTTGAACAATCGCGCCGGACTTCATCCTCGTCGGAGAATGCACCTCCGGGATCGTGACAGGACCGGGTAAGTAAATCTGCCCCAGCGTAGCAGCCTGTTAAACTGCTGCACAGAGGGGCTCTGGTAACACATTCAGACCTCTTCTGGCTCATTAGCATAATTTTTAGAAGGAAGGAGGACATGGAAAACAAATATAAATGACCACAGTCACTGTACCTGGATCTTACAGTAAGTGTCCCTGGTTTGATTTTGATGGTACTGTCAATTTCCTATAATTATATATTAACATATATATATATATATATATATATATATATATATATATATATATATATATATGTGTGTGTGTGTTTTTCCTTAAAAATAAAACTTTTTATTTTAAATAAATAGAGTTTGTGTAATTTTTTTCTAAATGTAATATTCCAGTCCAGGATGATTTCTTCTTTTTGGGGGAGCCTTCTGTATGTTCTGAGAAGGTGGTGAAGTATACAATATACTGACAGTTTTATGTATACAAGTATATATTGCTTGTTTATAGAAATATGCTCAGGCATCTATTAGGCAATACTGAAGACCTCCAAAAGAGACCACCCTGTGACTCTAACCTGGCTCCAGGCAATCATCACGGTGATACTATGCCCATTGTGATTTAAGAATTGGGACGCTGTACAGTATAGTGATCATAGTGCTGAGAGTGATGAGGGACAGAACTTTCCAAAATCCCAGCATTTGTGTCAGGGGGGAACCATTTAATAAATCCCCCGTGGTGTTCTTTAGGCAGTGCCATCATTGTGATATAATAGTATAATAATATCTGAGGTCCTGCTTATGCTTTCAGGCTAAAAAAAGGGGTATATGGAACTATCATTTTCTGTGGTCTCCAGGAATATATTACGCATAGTCCCAGGGCTTGTGCTATAAAAAGTATAAGAGGAAACTTAAACTACCAGCATGGGTCACAAACATAATAACTCACCTTCACCATCTGCCGTACAGAGCAGAGGAAACCAGGAGGAAGGGTGCCGTGGGTCCACTGGGATGGGACTGTGTGATCTGCCGGTGCACTGCGTCTGGTGAACCAGAGGTGGGGAGCCTTGCGCATGATCTGGATACTGGGTTTTTACGCACTTAAGGAAGATGTACAGTTTGCTGCTTCACCAGATGTACTGTACATGCACCATAGGCTCATAGGGACCCATGTTAGGGGACCCAATACAATTTTCTTATATACTTTCTGTATCAATTCCTCATGGTTTCCTAGATCTCTGCATGTTGTCATTCTATAAGAGGCTTCTTTGTTTACTTCCTGTGGATAAAAACTTGCCCTGGTCATGTGGTGTCACACAGGTGCATGGTTCTTATATCCCTCATCATGTGATGTCACACAGGTGCACGGCTTGTTATATCCCTGGTCATGTGATGTCACACTGGTGCACGGCTTTTTATATCCCTGGTCATGTGATGTCACACAGGTGCACGGCTCGTTATTTCCCTGGTCATGTGATGTCACACAGGTGCACGGCTCGTTATTTCCCTGGTCATGTGATGTCACACAGGTGCACGGCTTGTTATATCCCTGGTCATGTGATGACACACAGGTGCTCGGCTTTTTATATCCCTGGTCATGTGATGTCACACAGGTGCACGGCTTGTTATATTCCTAGTCATGTGATGTCACACAGGTGCACGGCTTGTTATATCCCTGGTCATGTGATGTCACACAGGTGCACGGCTCGTTATATCCCTGGTCATGTGATGTCACACAGGTGCACGGCTCGTTATATACCTGGTCATGTGATGTCACACAGGCTCAAGGGCTCGTTATATCCCTGGTCATGTGATGACACACAGGTGCTCGGCTTTTTATATCCCTGGTCATGTGATGTCACACAGGTGCACGGCTTGTTATATTCCTAGTCATGTGATGTCACACAGGTGCACGGCTTGTTATATCCCTGGTCATGTGATGTCACACAGGTGCACGGCTCGTTATATCCCTGGTCATGTGATGTCACACAGGTGCACGGCTCGTTATATACCTGGTCATGTGATGTCACACAGGTGCACGGCTCGTTATATACCTGGTCATGTGATGTCACACAGGCTCAAGGGCTCGTTATATCCCTGGTCATGTGATGTCACACAGGCGCACGGCTCGTTATATCCCTGCTCATGTGATGTCACACAGGCAGATAGCTCATTGTATCCCTGATGTCACACAGGCTTGTCATAGAGAGTAATCACAGCTCTGTGATATAACAAGCCGAGCACCTGTGTGACATCCCTTGACCAGGGATATAACAAGCAGTGCAACTGTGTGACATCACATGACCAGGGATATAACAAGCTGTGCACTTGTGTGACATCCCATGACCAGTGACACAACGAGCCTTGCACCTGTGTGACATCACATGACCAGTGATATAATAAATCGTGAAATTGCGTGACATTACATAAACTGGGACTGGTTTAAATCCACAGGAAGTAATAATAGAAGCTTCCTGCAGAGTGACAGCAAGCAGAGATCTAGAAAACCGTAAGGAATTAATATAGAAAGTATATTGGAAAAATGTATAAATATTACATAATTATTTACTGAACAAAGTGAACAGTCACTTAAAGGTTTAACCTAATAACTTGGGGTATTTGGGACCACAAAAAAAAAATAATCTTGGTGCCCCTCCCCTATAAAGCAGCCCCTAGTACCTCCTAAAAGTGGATGTCTTCTTTTCAACTTCTTAGTCACATGATTGAGCCAAGCCTGGGCCCAGTCCAACGCAGCAAGATGGGTCCAGTTCTGGCTGCAGTTCGGGTTTGGGGACTGTTCACTGAGGACCAAATCATTGTGATTCAGCTCAGCACTAATCATGATTCAACACCAAAACAGAGGCATGTACTGTAATTGTGTTCCCCAGGCACGAAGGCAGAATTTTGGTTTGGACTTGTGTGGTGTCTTTTTCTACTTACCTCCATACTAATCAAGGGTTTTAGACAGTTTTTAAACACTTTTAAAATTAGTATGACAAAAGGGGTATGGACTATTAAAAGGGGAGTGGCTTTAATGAGAAAGGGGTGTGCATCACAAAATATGCAAATCCAGCTAAAATTTTGGCTAAGTAATCCAAAGTATAGGAGGCACAAAATTAGACCAGACAACTTAGGCTACGTTACATTTATCATCCACCATCAGACATTTTTAGCACTCCACAGTCCCCACAGAGCATAGTATATACACTGCCAAAGTGTTTTTGTATAAAAAATAGGTTTTACAGAAAAAAAGATATGTTATATTGTACCTTTCATTAACATCTGCTGTGTGACTAGGCACTCGTCCACTGGGAGTGGCTGGAAAGGAGCAGTTCCCCCCACCCTTCGGAAACTGCTCCTCCATGTGACCTTTTCAAATATAGGAAAAGGACACATGGAGGAGCTGTTTCCCAAGGGTGGGGGGGAAACTGCTCCTTTCCAGCCACTCCCAGTGGACAAGTGCCTAGTCATACAGCAGAAGGTAATGAAAGGTACAATATAACATATCTTTTTTTCTGTAAAACCAATCTTTAATACAAAAACACTTTGGCAGAGTATGTACTACCACCAGGATGAAGGACTGTATGCAAATGAGCCTGAGGGGCACCAGAGGTGTAAATGGAGCCCCTCAGGCGCATTTGCATACAGTCCTTCATCCTGGTGGTAGATGCCCTGTAAGCCTAATTTTTTTCTATACTTTTCTAAACATAATTTTTCTACCTATGATTGGACTACAGCATGATCTTACTCTAATACGCTGTAAGTATAATAAATCCAATACACTAATTTACATAAAGTTTATGATGTATAATATACTGCAATACTTTATGTCCTAAATATGTCTTTTATTTAAAAAAAAGAATATTTCCTCCATCACTTGCCCTGTACTGTACAATGTTCATGGCTGGATTTGCATTCACTGCTCTCCCCAACAAAATCCTAGGGTTAGAGGTACAAGCAGAAGAGGGGAAGGTTTTTGTGGATCAGAAAGTAGAGAAATAGGGGGATATCCCAGGGTTCATAGAAGGCAGATCACACAGGTGGTGTATGAGTGTAGAGAGAACGAAGAGCACCCATGGTGGACTCTGCAGGGGAAGGGAGGGGGATATCACACACTTCTCAGGGTCAATGTCTGTCATCCCAATGGTGAAGAGATCCCTCATATGCTGTAAAATGGGAAATCAGGCAAGAAACAAAGATATGAGCGTTTAGGACAGGGTGGGGGAATTACACAGACTGTGTATGAGTTTAGAGAGAAAGGAGAGCACCCACTGTTGACTCTGCAGAACAAAGGAAGGGGAAAAAAATCACTATTTAGGATCAACATCTGTCTGCCCATTAGAGAGGAGATCCCTTATACACCGTGCAAGGGGAAAAAAGTTGTGCGTCGGGCATTGCAGGCAGAGCTGCAAAAGAAGAGGAGAGAAGAGGAGGCGCAGGGAGTGTCTCCAAGGTGAGTAATGAGTTTATTTTTTTTGTATGTGCTGGGTCAGTGCTCCCTGTTTCCTACACAGGGTGGCGCTCTGGGCAATAGGCCACCCTACCCGGTGGAAGAAACGTTTGATAGAAATTAATATGTGACTGTCGCAAACAACCCCCTATAGCATAATACACTTCCAGCAGCTTTATCAAGGGCCAAAAGCCACTTTAATACATCTGAAGGCCGCAAAGCCCCAAAGATAGACATAGAACTGTCACAAGTAGCCGCCTAATGATAAGTTACCTCCATTGATTCCTGTCCCATCATGTGTTACCAGGAGGAACATGTTTACACAGGAAAGTCTGAAGCAAAGAGCAGGTTACAAACTGCATATTGGGGTAAAGAGTTACCTGTTACATATGGAAAAGACGTTTTCATTGCCTTTAATAGCTAAATATATGTCTATATATGAAACACCAGAAATAAACATCTAGCACAGGAAAAAAACAAAAAAACAACCCTGATCACTGCTATAACTGTCACCAGTTTTCACCCTATTTATCTACCAGGTGGGGTATGAAATGTCCTATCTAGAATTCCCTCTTTTATGTGAAATCTTATCCGTTTAACTATAAAAAAAAAATCTCCTACAAAGATATTTACAAATCAGCAGAGAAGAGTCATATTTACCACAAGAAGGGTCAAGTTTAAAGATTGGATTGCAGGGGCAGTGTCACTTCAGATGATCAAGTATT